>NW_022103915.1:97544282-97573339 GCF_000313985.2 Echinops telfairi
CCCCAGCCCCGTCCCAGGTTCATCCCCCAAGCCCCCAATTTACCAATAACTTCTTTTGAGGTCTCCTCCTTGCCTTTGGCCCGGGCTGCTGCAAGAGCCACAAGGTGGACTGGCTGGTGGTCTGGGGACCCCTTTGACTGCGCTCAAGCCCGCCAGAGGTCGAAGGCTCTGCCCCTTGCAGCGCATTCATCCAGCCCAGGGTAGAGGTGTCAAGCTTCAGGGTAGAGGGGCCAGGCACGGGCCCTCACTTCCCTCCCAAGAAAAGGCTTACTGATTAATTTATTTTCAAGAGCCATTCCCAGGCTCAGGACTCATGGCAACCCCAAAGGTCAGAGCAGAACTGCCCCCTAGGGGGTTCCGAGGCTGTGAATCTTCAGGAGAGTAGACTCTTCATCTATCTCCCGCGCAGAGCGATTGGTGGTTTTGAACCGCTGACCTTGTGGTTAGCAGCCCAACTCATAACCCACTATTGCCACCGGGGTCCAAACGGACTGTCTGAGGCTGAGTTTGGGCTTTGGGGATGGTCAGGCCAGCATGTGTCCTGAATGCAGACAGGGTGGAGGCCCTCCAAGTGGGTGGGGGGCCCGAAGTGCATACCTGCTGCCCCGTTACTGTTGGGCGCGGATGCCCCGTTGACCTGGCCACTGGCTGGACTCTTGGACGAGAAGGGCCTCTGTGTAGGGACAGTGGGTTAAGAAAGTGACTCTAATGGTGCCCTTCCTCCAGGAGCCGGGGACCCAGCGCCCATGCCATCTTCCCACTGAGAAGGCAACGTGTCTGTGTGCCCCTGGCAGTCAGCCGGGCAGCACAGACCTCCGGCAGGCCTTCACCCATGGCATCCTTGAGCTTCACAGACTTCTTATCGTGGGCGCTGAAAAACTTGATGGGGTTGGCCAGGGCCACGGTGAGATCTGGGTGCATAGGGGCATCATGAGGAGGATATGGAGATTACATGGGAGCCTCTTCCTGGCCTCACCCCTTCCTCCTGCCCCACCCCCATCGAGGCTGGTGGGGTTTGGGGTAGAAGGGCAGCCTGGAGCTCCCAGCATGCCATGGGTCTCTTACCTGCCCAGGTGTCGGGAACATAGTCCTTCATCTCCAGGAGGATGAAGAGTGCAGGCATGGTAAGGGGCATGTTGCTTTCACTGTGCAGACACAGGTGATGGTACCCTGGTGGACAGCATGGGGTGCGATGAGCCACAGCCCAGTCTAACTCTGCACTGCCCTGGGGCAGAGTCGCCCAGTCCCCAAGCCATCCAAGTCCTGGTTCTGCACCTTCCCGGCTGTGTCATCTCGGGCAGGTCATTTTCCCTCTCTGAGAGGAGGATCATAATGTCTGCCACATGTGTGGTTCTTGTAGAATGAACTAAAGATGTGTGAAAAAGCCCTTTGGGCATCTTGTGTCCCATAAATGTCAGCCACTTGGGAAACTGCCCCAGCCAGTTTCAGAAATTCACCGTTCCTGTTTCTTTTTTTCCTTTCCTGTTTCTTAGGTCTAGTCCCCACCTGTGTCCATTTTCTGGAGAGTCACCGCTCCTGTCCCACCCTTATGGCTGCTAACGTGTTGGGGGGTTAGGCAAAGTCTTGGGGCCCCCACCTTCTGATGCTGGTTTGGGTCGCAGACCCTCGGGGAACGGGGAGGAGGACCCCTTTTCTTACCGGAGTTCAGCGCATTGATGGGGAGGATACGCTGTCCGAGGAACTTGCTGTTTTCCTCCATCACGGCCACCCTGAGGGAGGCCAGCTCGGGCATCATGATCTGAGAGAGCCAGAGAAAGCAGGCTGCCGGGAAAGGAAGAGGGGCCCGTCTGCCCCCTCCCTGGCTCCAGAAGCCCAAGGGTCAGTCTGAGCACATAGCAGATGGTGAGGACCGACAGAGAGGGAGGCCACATGCTTAGACATCCTCACAACAAACGGTCCCCCAGAGGAGAAGGGCTGGAGACGCAGCCCCTGGCTCAGAGGACTCCGTGCCAACAGGTACAGGATAGGATCGAAAGATCCCCGAGGTTTGATGCCCAGGCACCCTGGGCTGAGAATTCACAAGTCTGTCTCTAAACCCAGCGCAGGACATACACACACACACACACACACACACACACTGTCTCTAAACCCAGTGTGGGACACACACACACACACACACACACACACACACACACACACGCCTGCCCACTACATAAACTTCTGTAAATTCGGTTTTTGTTCTCTGGAAACCCAGAAGGGGGAGGAGGAGGAGGCTGAAGGAACTGGCTTTATTTCTTCTTTCCTGTGAGTGGAAGCCAAGAGGGAAGGGAAGAGCCGTGCCGGCCCTAGCGCCCCACCTTCTCAAACACAAAGGGCTCCTCTTTCCAGACAGGATTGATGGAATTGGGAGAGGGGGACAGCTTGGTGCGATAGCGCCTCTTAGGATCCCCGGGAAGGCCGAACAGCTCCACTTCCACGTAGGTGCGCACACTGCGCTCTGACAGGAACTGCCCTGAGATCACCTGGGGGCAGGACCCACCATGGCAGTTAGCCCCCAGCCCAGGCTCAGGGCCTCGGGCCTCCTATCACTGGAGCCTCCACACGTCCGACCGTGACCGGCTAATCCCTGGCACCCAGGGAAGGGGTGCAGTCTTCCCTCCGCCAGCACCAGGGCTTGGCTGCCACCCTGTGCCCACTTTGCTCCCCTCCCCTCCCCAGCATCAGCCCTTCCCCTTGGTATCCACGGGCAACCAAGAGGCAGCCTCCGTGCTGAGGAGGAGGCAGTTTCCAAGGCAACTTGCGACTGCATGGAACTGGCTGGGGCTGAAGTTTTTGGGATATGGGGGTGGGGGGTGGGAATGGTGGGGCACGGCCGCTGTATCCTTCTCCTCAAGATCCCGTCCCTCCCAGCCACTCTTGTGGCTCCGGGTCTTGCCGTAATAGACAGGGTGGTGGCCACCACCACATCGATGCGGTCCACCGAGAAGGGGTTGAACTGTTTGTCCGGCCGGCGCATGAACTCGTGTTTGAGGAGGTAGCCACTCTGCCCGTTGAATTCAAACAGCGCCATGTTCTGCTGCATGGGCAGGTCTAGGGGAACAGGGGCGCTCGGTCTGCACGCAGTCTCCACTTCCGCACCCTACCTGCCCTGGCTTGTGAATGGACTGACAGTTGGGTGGACTGCGAGAGAGATGGTTTCCCATGGCTCATCCTGATCCTTGGCCCATGTCCCCTCCAGAACCAGTCTGCCAGCTCCCAGTGAGGGCAGGTAGAAATACAGGCCAAAGGAGCCCGATCCGCTCCAGCCCCTTGACTACATCACATGTGTGCATACTACGACCTGGATGACCCCATCAGCCTGAGCCAATACACTAATGTGCCCCAAACACTCACACTTGGCGGGCCCCAAAGCCTCCATCAACCATCAGAGCACCCCAGTCTTCTTAAAGACTTCCCCAGGGGGTCAGGTGAAGGTGAGAGGAGGGCGGGGGGTGGGGGGTGGAGGGGCCCAGAGCAGGGTCTTGGGGGCCTAGAATGCCCTTACCCATCGTCTGGAAGTTGAGGGCGACCATCTGGCACCCGGCATTCCAGAACATCTGTGGCATGTAGTTGGAGGAGTCCACACGGGTGCCTTTGGGGTAAATTCGGCTCATCTGGCGCTTGTTGTAGCTGCCCCCGAGTTCAGGAACATGGCCCAGGCTGCCAGCACCAGAGGCTTCCAACTGCCCACTCAGGAAGCCCTGCCTGCAGGCCCTCCCCAGCCCTGCCCCAGGCCGGCAGGCCTCAAGGATACTCCACAAACTGCACAGAGGCCTTGGAGAGCAGCTCGTACGCCTTCAGCTCCGTGAAGGAGGAGATGACATAGCTCCGGTTCTTCTCTGTATCGGGGAGGAAGGTGGGGTCCACATCAGCCTTGCTCTGCCCTTTGGGGCAGCTCCCTACAGCCTAGGGGAGCCTCCCACCCAGCATTCCCCCTGGGACCTGAGGGCCCGGAGCCTAGAGGGGAGGGGTAGTGTGTGCGGATCTGTGTGTCAAGAGTGAGTGCCCTGGGCACAGGGCATGTGCAGTGGACATGTACAGGGTGTATGTGAGGGGGGGAGGGTGCCATGTCCTAGAGCATGAGGGTGCATGTCATGGCCTCAGAGAATGAGGGTACACACCATTGTCCTGGAGAAGGGACGTGTGGGAGTGTGCTGAAGAAGTGTCCCGGAAGCCGGGGCACGCTGTGGCTTTGTAGTGTGATCTCACACTGGGATGTGCTCCAGGAGGGAGCCCCCCAGAAGCTATGGCTGAGCACACGGGCTGAGAGGGGTCCACCCAGTAGAGCCCGTTGTGGGTGTGCACGGCCTGAGGGTGCGGGGATGAGAGGCACTGTCGTGGTGGACCCGGCAGGGCAGAAGCTACAGAAAGGCACACAGGCCGGGCCCGCGTCCCAGGAGTGAGTGGGGACTGCACTGTGCATGCGTCCCCCGAAGATTAGAAACATAAAGTACAGAGGTGGACACTGACGATGAAGGGGGCAAGAGGATGGATCTGTTTGTCTGGTTTCTCTGGCTGTCCCCAGAAGCCTCAGCCCCCAGAACCAGGGCTTCGAGGGTTGGACTAGCCCAGAGCACAACTTAGCCTCGGGAGGGCTGAACTCGTGGCTCAGCCCTTGAGCCCCTGCACACACGGGACGTTACAGGAGAACCAGGCTGGCTGGGCTGTGGTGTCCTGTCATAGACGGCCTTTCATGGACACACGCCATACAGGATTCCTTAGTACGATGCAGGGAAGCTAGGAGCCACCGCCACTTGAACGAGCCTCCACCTGAATCCTCGCTTGGATATTTATAGCAGGGCCCTGAATCCAAGTACTCTGTCTTCTCATCGCCACCCAGCAAGCTGCCCCTGGTCTCCGGACACACTTCATGACCATTTGCTGAATCCTGCCTAATCTCCTGCTCCCCCACCCCGCTTTGCCACACCCACCACCACCTCGGGCTCACGTACGGGCGGAGAATTCAAAGGAGATGAACTTGGTAGGCTGGATGTAGTTGACGAGGCTGGACATCTCCTCGTAAGCTGTCACTTCCAGGCCTGCTGTGCCCTTGGGGAGGAGGGAGGAGGGTGGAGAGAGACCAGGAGCTCGGCTCCACACTCCCACTCCACCTCCCCACCCTTGACCCCAGAGGAGCTCTGCCCCGGAGGACAGGGAAGGGTCCTGGGGCTAGCCCCCACGTCTGTACCTCATCCAACTGCATCTTCTTAATCTCTTCTTCATCCAGGCTGCCAGACTCCTCCTCCTCTTCCTCGGCTACCTCTTCCTCCTCCAGCTCAGCCCCTTCCTCACCAGGCCATGCTGTCCCCCATAACTCGGTCAGCTTGGCGGGGTGGGGGTGGGGGACCCCCAGCATCCAGCTGACTCCCTGGCATGCCTTCTCCAGGCTCAGCCCCGGGTCCAATTCCAGACCCTCACTGGGGGTGGACTTACCTGTGTCATCGCCCCCGGGGACTTGGGGAGGGCAGCTGCCCTCCTCCTCCCCACCAGGCTCCTCTCTGGGGGCTTTGCAGCCAGCAGACTGGTGCTTCTTGTTCTTGATGAGGATTTTGCCCTTGAGGTCCTCGGGGCTGGGCAGCAGGGTGCCTGGTTTTAACTGCAGGAGGGAAGAAAGGGGCAGCACCCAGTACCCCAATTCAAAGTGCAGCCCAACTCCTCCATAGCAAGCCATGCTCCCCCGGCCCCCACGGACTTCTCTGGCCTTGTCACTCCCTATCCTCAGTCGTACACTGAACTCTTGCCTGACCCAACTTGACCCAGTTCCTCCAGCAGTGGTGTTCTCTCTCGACTATAGGTGCTGTTCCACCTGCCCAGGATACTTTTGGCGCGTTCTTACCTAAATAAATCCACTGTGTCCTTCAGGTTTCAACTCTGCCATCACATCCCCCAGAAAGCCTGCCCTGGGCCCGGGACTGGGTCCTAGGACTCCCCAAGCCCCCCCATGGCTGTCCCCAGGTTACTGTGGCCCGGTGTCTTGTCTGTCTTCCCCCCAAAAGGCAAACACCCTGAGGACAGAGACTAGCTACCCCCAAAGCCCAGCACAGCACGTGACCTATGATGGATGTGAGGCTCCTAGCCCCCTGCCCCTCCCAAAGGAACCCCAGCCTCCCCTTGTGTAACCTGGGACCCACCCTGCCCTGGGTTCCCAAGCCCTGATGCCCCACAGAGAAGCCCTCCCCCCTACTCCCTCACCGGGAACTTTTCCAGGGGCTCTGTGAGCAGCATATCCCCAAACATTGTCCGGCAGTATTCGGCCATCTTAGCTTGTTGGCGGGGTCTGTGGAGGGGGTAGGGGGTGGGGTTTATCAATCCAGCCCCCAACTCTGTCCGTGCTCTGGGCCCTTCATGACCAAGATCAGGGGCTCAGGAGGTCAGGGGGGCAGGGCCACAGGCCAGAGATCTCAAGAGGTTTCAAGGGGATTATGTGGAGACCAAGGCAAGAGCTGGAGGAAATGACCATGGGCCAGGCAGGGCTGGGAGAGAGGCGGGGCAGTCAGGAAGCTGAGTCTGAACACATACGAGTCCACGTGGTTTTCAAATGACAGGATGACAGGGTAGGGGGAGGTCTTAAAAGCACTTTCTGCGATCGCTTCAATGGCTTCCTGGAGGAAAGGAGGACTCGGTTGAAGAGGAGCTCCAGACTTTCAGTTTTGACACACACACATACACACACACACACACACACACACACACACACACACACAACTGGGTCCCTCCCTGGTCCTCACACGAGTTCAAGGCCACCCAGTCATTCCTCTCCTCTAGCCTCCTACTGCCACCCTGAAGAGCTTCTGGCCCGGGACTCTGCCTAGGGCCTCCCCACCAGCCCTCTCCACCCCGCAAGCCTCATACCTTGAAGAAGATGTCCGTGGTCATGGTGAAGCCGTGGGTGATGATGGGCTCCTCATCCGGGGGCTTCCCCTTCCAGCAGTCCAGCTCCACGCAGCGGCAGCCGGACAGCAGCACCTGGCGGTACATCTCAGCCGAGGAAAGGCCGGAGAACTGGCTGCCTGCACAGGAGGGAGCAGACACCTTGATCACGGGCATCCTGGTCTCCCTGACCCCACGCCATCCCAGGCTGTCCTGTTGGCAGGATCTGCCAACGTGTCAGCCAACCCTGTCTAGGATTCCGGGAATATGGGCAGCGCCCACAAAGGGAGAGCTCAGCAAGGTGGCCAGGGCTACCTGTCAGGTAGGTGTTGTGTGAGGAGTTGATGAAGTAATGATTGAGTGGCTGAGTCATGTCTTGGTGAAGCAGTAGCTTGTCCTGGGCCAGCACACTGTTCTCTGGCCCACAGAGAAACCAGACCATGCCCTCCGGTGACAGCTGACCTGGAAGAGAAGCCATCGTCAGGGCTGTGGCCCAGTTTCTTCTGGGGCAGGACAGGAGCACCGTGGGTGAGGGGTTCCCCGAGTCCTGAGTCCTCACCCCTCTGCACGTTGATGCCACTGGGCTCATACTTCTCAATGAGGCCCTGCACCTGGTCAGGCCGTGCCAGTGGGAACAGTAGGGAGTTGAGCCGTGGGTCCCTCTGCTTCTGGTTGATGAACTTGGTCAGGTGGTCTTTGGTCATGTAGGGTTTGGCCTTGGCATGACTGTGGACCAGAGAGAGGAGCTCAGGTCTGTTCTCACTGGGCCTAGGAACACGATGGCCTTCCTGGGTGGAGCCTCCAGATTCCCAGCACAGTTAGCTGGTGGCCTGGCCTGCCGGCTGGCCAACACAAAAGGAAGCGATTACTCCCCAGATCCCCTCCCCCATGCCAGTCCCAGCCCCAGCAGCTCACTAGGAAGTGAAAATCTCGTCTATCTCGGGCCGAGGACAGAGGCTCATGAGGAAGCTCTTGTAGACAGATTCTGGGAAGTCCTCAGGATTAATGGCGTCATTCTGGGGAATGGAAAGAATTTTTAAAAACATCATCCCTGCTCTCATCTTTTCAAAGCTAAAAAACAAAAACACAAACCAGGCCCCGCTCTGGGAGAGGCTCAGGGCAGACAGAGGAGCATTGGGCACACCCTGAGCACCCACTTCTCAAAACCATGATAAAATTTAAAAAACGCACTGCCATCGAGTCGATTCTGACTCACAGCAAACTAGGGACAGGGTAGAACTGCCTCTGTGGGGTTCTGAGACTGGAAACTTCTACAGGAATAGAAACCCTCATCTAAGCAAAAAGGAGAGTTTGCTGGTTTGCTTTGTTTCTGGATTCGGACAACAGCTCGTCTTAAACCAGGTGCTGGGTTAGGACTAAGAAGGACCAGAACAAAGAAGAAGAGATGCTAGAACTGAGTGGTGCTCTTGCCAGGGCAGTGGTTTCCTCTTCTTGAATGGAGAACACATTATCAAACAGAAGTTCGTTCAACATAAGCACATGTACACCAAACAAGCAGCACACTCCATTGCCATTGTGTCGTTTCTGACTCATCGTGACTCTGCATAGGGTTTCTGAGCTATCAGTCTTTACAGGAGCAGACAGCCTCATCTTTCTCCTGTGGATCGGCGGGTGGGTTTGAACCACTGATCTTACCCAACAGTGTCACCAAGGCTCGTGCCCCTAACAACAGAACCCCAAAATACACAAAGCAAGAGAGTGAAGAATTGAAGGGAGAAACAAACAACTTGATACTTACAGCTAGAGACCCGAATGCCCCACTGTCAGTAATGGGGAGACCGGCTTGGCAGAATATGGAAAAGGGAACAGAGGACTTGAACACTGCAAACGTAGTAGATACTGTGGAACACTCCGTGCACAAAACCAGAGTGCTCGTTCTTCAAGGGCACATGGAGTATCCTCCAAGAGAGATCGCATGCTAAGCTACCAAACAGATTTCAATGAATTTGAAAGACTGAGATAATACAAAATATGGTCTCTAGTCACAGTGAAATGAAATTAGAACTCAATACCAGAAGATAACTTGAAAAATTCACAAATATAGAAATTAAACCATAGGTCAAAGGGAAAAAAATCAGTAGGGAAATTAGATGTTTTGAAATGAATGACAAACTCAATATGCCAAAACTTACAGGATGCATCTAAAGCAGTGTTCATGGGAAACTTATAGTTGTAAGTGCCTATATTAAGAAAGCAGAAAGCTCTCAAAGCAATAACTTAACCTTCTAACTTAAGAAATTTGAAAAAAGAAGCTCCAACTACACCCAAAGCAAGCAGAAGGAACGAAATAATAAAGATTAGACAGAAACAATTAAAATAAATAACAAATAAAACAATTAAAATAAAAAACAAATAAAATAAAGCAATCAAGGAAATCAACAGAAATAGAGACAAAATGACAAATGTTAGTTAGATTGACCAAAGAGAGAAAAATCAACTAAAATTAAGAGCAGGAGAGGGGAGCACCAGAACTGATTGTGATGGTGTCCATACAACTCTTTTTAAAAGTGGATTTACTATGGAAGTTTATGATACGTGAATTTTATATAAAGAAAACTACTGAAAAGAAGGAGGAAGAGTTTTTGCTTAGGGGGCATTGAGTTTATGGTCATGGGTGCAATAATTTGGAAAAGGATATCAATAATGATTGCACAGCAAGAAGAGTACAATCAATGGCACTGAATTATACACGTAGAAGTTGTTGGATTGGAAAATGCTTTGTTGTGTATATTTTTGCTACAATTTAAAGAAAAATAAACCAATGAGTATAAGAAAGAAGAAAACACCCTAAATTTACTGTGATAATGATTGTACACCTCTTCTTGACATGATTGAACTGTTGAATTACATGATATGCAGATGAAGTGACAATAAAAGCGGGTTAGGATAATAAATAAATAAAGTTAGGAGCAAAAGAGGGAACATTGTTATCAACCTTATAGAAATTAAAAGGGTTATAAGGAAATCCTCTGAACAATTTTATATCAATAAAGGAGATAATATAGAGGAAATGGACATATTTCTAGAAAGACACAGACTACTTAAAATTAACTCAAGAAGAAATGGGAAATATAAGTAGACCTAAAATAAGAAAAAAGATCACATTAGTAATTGGAAAACTTTCCACAAATAAAAGCCCCAATCTAAATGGCTTTGCTTCAATTAAACCAAACAGGAAAGAATTAATATCAATCCTTCATTAGCTCTTTAAAAAAAGAAAAGAGAAGATCTTCCGACTCATTGTGTCAGGTTCGTGCCATCTCAATACTAAAATCATGGAACTTCGTCAGAAAACGACAGCCGAATGCCCTTGTGAATATAGAAACAACAATTCTAAACAGTCAGAATGCAAAATGAACATGGAAAGGATTATACACCACGACCAAGTGGAGTTTATCCTAGGAATTCAAGGTTAGTTCAACATACAAAAAAAATCATGTCAGTGGAACATTAATCTTCTATATGAATAAAGAGAGGACACGGCTTCCTGCTCCCATCAAGAGTTACGGTCTCAGACGCCCACAGGGGCAGTTCCACCCTGTCCTGGAGGGCCCCCACGAGTCAGCATCGACTCTGGCAGTGAGCTAGTGAGTGACAGTGATACATGAAAGGGCAAGGAGACAGGACCTCGATTCTCAGAGACAAAGAACAGACAGTTGACAAATGTCCAACCGCTTCATGATAAAAACATGCCACAAGCCAGAAATTGAAGGGAACTCCCCCACCTTAAGAAAGGACATCTATGAAAAATCTACACTAACATACTGAATGGTACACGTTTGAATGTTTCGTTCCCCTAAAAGAGGACTGAGACGACAATGTCTGCTCTTGCCTCTTCTACTCAATAGGATCCTCTTATCATTTCTACTTAAATGTGTGCTGAAGGCTCTAGAGAGGACAATGAGTAACCGGTGAAAATAAATAAAATGCATAGATTAAAAAGGAAGAATGAAGCTATCTTTATTTGCCAATGACATGGTCTTGTATGTAGAAGAGCCTAAGAAATCCACTGGGAGGCACACAAGAGTGAACGGTGACAAAAAGGTGAAAACGGTTCCGTACAGAAGCCTGCAGTAACAGCAATAGTACCAATCTCCAGGTAGCTATGGAGACAGACACACAAGCTGAACAGGTGGGGAAGGGCCAACGGGACTGCACCCATGAATATAAATGGGTTTGACAGAGGATAGTTCTACTTACATGTGTTTGCTTTCTCCCTCTATTAGTATAGTAAAGTAGTATTCTATTTATATGATTTTTGTATGCGGGACCAACCTTGAATTCCTTGTGGTTAGCAGCCCTACGCATTACTACTATGCCACCAGGGCTCCTGATTTTAGCAAGTGGTGCTCAGATAATTGCATATGCAACAGAATGAAGCTGGATCTCTACCTCACATCAAATACAAAAAAATTAAACTAAAAATCAAACATAACTATAAATCGAAACCTGAATATAAAAGTCTTAGAAGAAAACATCGGGGTAAAATTTAATGACTTTGAATTAGATAGACGATGGCTTCTTAGATATAACACCAAAGCACAAGTGGTAGCTTGTTCTTTAAGTACACAATAGATAAATTGGGCTGCGTCACATTTTTAGACATGTGTGCTTCAATAGACACCATCAAGAAAATAAAGACAAGCCAACAAAAGAAAAGGAAGACACACCACAAAATGTGATGCACTATTTGCAAATCAGATAGCTAATAAAGAAATGGTATCCACAATACTTAAAGAAACCGTAGAATTAAAGAATATGAGGACACATAACCCAACTGCAAACTGGAATTTGGATTTGAATAGCCAGTTTACAAGGAAACAGACATCAAGGGGATTCAAATCAAAACTACAACTAGATGTAACTTCACTACCCATTCAAGACAAAAAACAACTCAACCCCCTTGTCAAGTCAACACCAACTCATATATACGACAGAATTTCACCCGTTGAGTTTCTAACACTGAGACTGTTGACTGGCGCAGAAAGCCCCATCTTTCTCCTGAGGAGGGCCTGGTGGTTTCAAACTGCTGACCTTGCAGATTGCAGCCCAACAAGTAGCCACTACTCCACCAGGGCTCCACCACTACCCGCTAGGATGGCTGAAAGAAAAAAATGAAAAGACAGACAATGACCGGTGTTGACAGAGATGTGAAGGATTTTGGAACCCGCCAGCATGACTGAAGGGACTGCAAAATGACATCGTCTCTTCAGAAACCAGACGGTTCCCGAAACGGTTAGCGTCAGACCCAGCAGTCCCATCCAGAGGCACAAACTCGAGAGGCAAGCAAACACAGGTCCCCACGAAATGCCAACATTATTCCTAAATGCCAAAAAGTGGAAACAACACAGATGTCCACCAGCTGACCGATAAAGTATGCCAGAGCCCTCCGAAGGAACTGTCCGCCCTGCGCGGCGCACGCTCAACATGGACGAACCTGGAAGATGTGAGGCTGAGCGAGAGGAGGCAGACACACGGGGCCACATCTGCCTGGCTCCGTTGATAGGGACTGCCCAGAGGTGGCACATCCAGAGAAATAGAAACAGAAACTAGATGAGTCGCTTTCAGAGTTCATGCCTTTCCAGTCTCTGCCAGGAAAGGTGAATGCATGGCTCTAGGCAGGTGAGCCACTGGGTTGAAGCTGACTCACAGCGACCCTCTAGGACAGGAAACCCTGTGGGTTTCCAAGACTGTAACTCTTTACCGGAGTGAAAAGACAGCTCCACGCACAGATAGGTCAGTGGCCTCAACTGGGACACAAGAAGAAGGGATCAGTCAGGAGGCCTCAGGCGAGCGCAGGGCTGAGGGGCAGGAGGGCAGGTGAGCATGGGGGGGTGGTGGGGGGGATGGTGCTGGCTGTAGGGCCTGAGCAGGAGTCCTTCCCACCGGGCCCCTCACCTGTAGCCTGTGATTGACGCCACAGCTCTGCCCAACTGTCGCTACGGGGAAAGTTCCTTTTGGGGTTCGTGTAGACAGATAACCAACAGGACCTTTGTTTTATTTATTTATAACCCGCCCAGTTCTTACTCAGAGGAATAGTCCATGGGAGGCAGGTTGGGCCGTCCATAAGTCACCGGCTCAGGGCGGAGAGGGGCCTGAGATCCACGCCTCTCCCCAAGCACAGCTCCTGACTCAGAACACATCATCTGTCCGGAGCCTCTTCTTTGTAATTAGCATAAGGCATTTTATGGGACAACCCTGCGTAGGACTCATTGCAGTGAACCATTAACGGCCCAATTAAAACGATAGGAACACAAAGGGCTTCCTGGGTTGAGCTGAACTCCATTGGCCTGGCGCTTCTACCCTTCGCTCTGCTGCTTCTCCGCACCTCGTGTAGGGTGAATTCTGATGCATGGAGCCCACGCGTGCCCCAGTTGAACTGGGGGCTCTCTTGCCGGAGAGCTTAACCGAAACGAGCCCCTAGTGACACAACCATGAAGCCCTTGGCTGCTGACTGAAAGGTCTTCTCTGTGAACCCCACTTGTAGCTCTGTGGGGGGACGTCTGGCGATGGACCTCCTTAAAGATAACAGCCCAGAAAACTCTCTCTGGCCCAGTCTCCCTCGGGGCACAATGGGCTTGTTATGAGTTGTATTGGCTCCTCGGCACCTTCACAATTCCCTTCACGGGAAAGATCTCAGGCCTTTCTTTCGTGGTACCGCCGGCAGGGCACTGCCAGCCACTAGCCATTTGCACTACCCTGTACCTCTTCTGCCCTTAGACGCGGCAGAAAGTGCCCCCCTCCGGATCGCAACAGGCTGCCTCCAGTGCACCTTCCTGCACTGCTCCAGGCAAACGCACTCACACACACTCACACACTCACTCTCTCACTCCTGAAGCTACTGCTTGTCCTAAACACATCCCACCAAACCCCACCCCTGCCCTCCAGCGGGGGATGCTCTCCGGACCAGCCTGTTGAGTCTGCCCAAGATCAGCCACCAGTGGCTTGTGGGGAATTGGCATGTCAGGCCCCTGACTGGAACTAAGATGCCGTCCTGCTCTTCCCAAATTGTTCTCCCACCCTGGCTGGCCCAGAGGGAGCCGAGAATCCTGGGAGTGAGCCGGGGGAGGGAATTTCTCACCTTGCCTTTTGCAAGATGGCAAACGCTGAGGGCCGCTTCCACCCGCTTGCGGTCTGCGGGAAACAGCTGGAAGAAACTAAAGGAGGGCAGAGAGATGGCAGGCAGAGGCAGGGGTCAGTGCTGGGGAAAGACGAGTCTGGGGAGCTCAGGATATGGAAGCGTGAGGAAGGAGTCGGGGGAGGCTCACTTCTTCACCGGGATCTTCCCTTCCGGATTGAGCTGCATCTTCAGCTTCACCAGGCTGGTGGGCAGAAAGAGGCCTGTCAGGGCCCTGCTAGGGCGGGCCCGCTTAGCCCCGAGCGCAGAGACTAGGCTGGCAGGCACTTACATCTTATCCAGGAAGGTGCTGCGGGGGGCGTTGGTGGTCAACGGATGCTTGGCCAAGGCCAGTATGTCTTCAGCCCAGGCCTGCGAGATCATCGAGGACAGTGGTCAGGCCACGGACCACATGGTAAAACCCTCCACCCCCTGCAGCCCAGCCAGGCCTGTGTCTCTCAGAAATCCAGGCCACCCTTAGGTGCCAAGCCCTAGGCCAGGTGCTCCCTGGTACACCTTGCCAACGTTCTCCTTGTAGGAGACGAAGTTGTGGAAGGTGAGGTCCACCATGTCGGGGCCAGACACCACCGTGAGCGTCTTCAGCAGGAAGTTGTTGTCGGGAAAGTCCATGTTGAAGACGTCCCGGAGCTTCTGGCTCTGCAGCAAGCAAGCAGCCAACACAGGCCGTATGGGGGTGGGGAGGGGGGCATGCTTCCCTCGCTGCCTGGGTGACCCTCCCTTTCCCTCCACCTCTTCCTGTTCCCAATTCCAGGGACTGGCCTAGGAGAGAGAAGTCCACAGAAGAGAGGAACCAAGCCAGCAGGTGTGTCCTGTGCAGTTTGTTTGCCAGTTTTTGTTTGAAGATAGACTGGCTCCCAGGCTTAGGGACTGTTGCTTCCCTCCAATCTCTTCCTCTGATTTTCCTACCAGCATCAGGCAAATACAGGCAAAGCAGCCACAGTCTGGGGTGTTCTTAGGGCAGAATCTGGGCCCTCATCCCCGAGTCTCAACACGGGGCCCTCGTTCTGAGACTCAGTCCAGGCAAGGCCAGGAGTAGCCACACCACTTCCTTGGCTCAGGGTTGGGGTCCTGGGGGGCTGTACAGGAATCCTCCCCTTTGCTTTAGAGAACCAGGCACCCAACTCCTGCAGGGGCCCCAGATCTCACCCCAAGAACCTGGTGGAGGGCTGGGGAGCCACCCTGAGTCTGGGGTGCTCCAGGTCCACCTACCTTGGGCATCTTGGCAAATTTCCCAAAGCGAGTGTCCCGGATGCTGGTGATATCTAGGAACTCCATCTCCTAAGGGAGTCCCCCCACACAGAAGGGGCGTGGGTGGAAAGGTCAGGTTCATAAAGGAGGGACAGGGAGGAGGGACCGCCACACTCTCTCAGAATTGCCCTTTCTGGACACGAAGACCAACTGAGGCGTCCCAGAGCCCAGCTTCCAGCCCTATCCACCAATCAGATCCTCCCACTCACGGGCCTCTGCCGCTACTCAAGCTCTCTTCCGGTGCCTTCCCTGGCCACTGGAATCACCCACGTCTGTGGCCTGCTCCACCCTGGACTCGCCCCAGGCTCCCATTCCCTTCCTCCTCCCAACAGTGGAGACCTCTCACTCAAGTCACCCGAAGGAGCGGCAAACAATCGCCCTTCGGCCCCAGCCCTTTCTCTCGTTCCCCAGGAGATGGTCAAGCTAGAGCACCTGGGCCCTAGACAGCCATGGGTTACAATGACTACATCTCCCTGCAGGTCCTAGGGACAGCCCCTGTCCACAGACTAGCCCCAGAGCCACCCTTTCAGGTCCTTCTAAAAGCCTGGTCTTCCACAACACCACCTGCCTTGACTCACTGGGGAAACTGGAGTGTTCTGAGCCTCAGAGCCCGGCAGGGAGGGGCTGCCTCACCTTACTCTGATACGTCCAGTATAAGTAATAGCCCTTGGGCTCCACTCGGAGGATAACCGGAGAGGCAATGGTCGTTTCCTGCAGAGAGAAGGAGTCCATTCTTTGCTCTGAGACCTGAGGCTGAGCTTCCTTGGCCCAGGCTGACTCAGGCAGTACGTTAGGGGTTCACATCCCCTTAGGACAATGGCTCTCAACCTGTAGGTTGCGACCTCTTTAGGGGCTGAAAGAGCCTTTCCCAGGGGTCACCCGATTCATCACAGTAGCAAATTTCAGTTAGGAAGTAGCAATGCCGGGGATTTAAGTAGAGAGCAAATGTTTTGAGAATGACAAGGGTAATGAATGTACAAATGTGTTTTACCCAATTGATGTATGTGTGGATTGTGATAAGAGTCGTATGAGCCCCTAATAAAACGATTAAAAAAAACCCGAAAATAATTCTATGGTTGGGGGGGTCACCACAACATGAGGAACTGTGTTAAAGGGTCGCGGCCTTAGGAAGGTTGAGCACCACTGCCTTAGGAGGTGTCTGTCCTGGAAATCCGAAGGTACTTCCCGTTGTCCTCTCAAGGAATAGGCAGGAGGAGGGTCTCGGCCCCGACGTCAGCCACTTTGCAAGGGCCCCCACTTGGCCAAAGGGATAGAACGTCTCTCTCTATGACGCACTGCCACCACTCAGGGGAGCTGCCCACAGGGAGAGCCAGGGACTCCAACTCCCATGCCTGCATCCAAGGCCCTGCACACCAGCCCCAGACTCACTAGGCCTGTGCTTCCCTCCAGGAGCTGCCCCCGACCCACCCAAATGCGTTCTCACCCCAAGCCTAGACACCCACCCCTCAAACCTCCCCTCCCTGAGACAGACATCAAAGACCCAATCAAGTCTCACCTCTCCTGAAAAACCTCCCCTGAAAATATGCTGTGGCCATTGGTTGGGGGGGTGGGGACGGAGCTGGCCTACAGCCCCGCCCACAGTCCCGTGAGCCCCTGAGGAGCCGACCTCTGCTGGACCATGAGTCTTGTGCTCCAGGTTTGCTGAGCAAGAGAACTTGTGAGCGAACGAAACATCCTACATCCCTATTCCACTCAGCCCCTTGCCCTTGCTCATCGAGGCCCGAGAGCACAGAGGACTGCCCCCATAGGGTTTCCAAGACAGACTGCCACATCTTTCTCCCGTGGGGCAGCTGGTGAGTCCAAACCGCCGACACACTGGTTAGCCGCCAAGCGCTGATCCACGGGCACCACTGTCTTTCATTCTAATGGTGTCTCAGGTGTAAACGACCTGATACTGAAACTGGCATTGCCTCCAAGGCCCCTGACAAGGCCTACAATCATAGCTGCCTATCAAACCAGACCGGGAGAACTGACCAGGGGCGCAGTGGGAAACATCAGAGTGTGGAGGGAAGAGAACGTTCCGCAGGGAGAGGCTAAGTTTGGAGAAAGCTGGGTGGTGAGCTCTGGGGTCTCCTCCCTCGCCAAGGACGGAGGACAGTCCCTGGCCCCTCCTCTCCAGCCCAGTCACAGGTCTCTATTGTCCTTGGAGTGCTTCTGCTGGCTCTGTGAGAGAAGGGCTCAGAGAGCAATGAGTGGAGAAAAGAAGTTGTTGGATGAGCGTTGAGCCCACCCTGTGCCCGGGCCATGGGCGCATGCCTGTCAGCCGGGCCGGAGTGGGCCCGTGGGAGAGGAAGCTGGTCTGGGCTCCTAGATGGACGAGGGTTCAAGGGCTCAGAAAATGAATGAAGCAGTTAGGAGTGAGACTCGAGTTAAGTTGTCCAGCGGGCCCTTAAATAGGACATCTCTCGCTCCGGGAGGTGGAGGAGGGTAGAGTGGCTTGTCTCTCAAGACTCCCCAAAAGTGCCCACCCATGAAAAGATCAGCCACAAGCGTCCACCAGGCTCAGAAGGCGAGCCAGTGGCAGACCCTTTTTTTGAACCCCTACAGCCACCTGAGAGCATCCCTAGGGGGAGGGGGCGAGAAGATGCTACTCTCAAGGAGGGTTGGGGTTTAGATTATAACGAGGCTCTGAAATTGGACTGGGGTGGGTGACAAGAAGAGACCACAATACTGCTTCTTTGCCCCAAGAGCCAAGGGAGCATGCTCTTGGCTCCCACCCAATCCACATTGAAGGGTGAGATAAAATCAGGGCTTGATCACACCTAGTAGGTTGCGTTGATTCAACCCTGGCTCCGTCCCATGTCATTTGTTGACTCTTGCTGCGTGGACAACCTGAGTAGACCCTCACAGGCACGAGTCCCCGAGGGAGCAGATGTGGGAGGTGCTACTCGTGGGAGTTGAGGGATCCGGGGACGCCCGTGGTGCCCTGTTTTAGAGGGTAAGGCTGTGGCCAGGGACGTGGGTACTGGCCTTCGGAGAAGGCCCCCTTCTGGAGCATGCCCCACCTATTGTGATCCTCCACTCAGTGGGGCCACACGTACTGCCCAGAGGAACTGAGAGGGGCCGCTTCATTTTTCATTCTGAGTCACTTCCCTCACTGGCTCCTGGGCCATGCCATCGCCATGCCACCAGCACTCCACCTCAACCAGAAGGTCTGTCCTGTTCCCAAGG
This sequence comes from Echinops telfairi, assembly GCF_000313985.2. Lineage (NCBI taxonomy): Eukaryota > Metazoa > Chordata > Mammalia > Afrosoricida > Tenrecidae > Echinops > Echinops telfairi. Next base: position 97,562,752 of record NW_022103915.1, read on the forward strand.
AGGCAGGAAGCGTCTCCCCACAGGGTCCTCTCCCTGGAGTCAGGGCAAGCCCAGCCCTGAATGGCCTGGGGCCCCAGCTGGCCTGAACTCCCAGGCTCAGAGTCCCCTACTGGACCCACTAAGATAGAGAAGTCAGCCAAAAAGGTCATGTTCCCCCCTCCCCCAGCTCCACCCCCCAACTTTCTCTGCCTGGTCTTTCAGCCCCAAAGGGAGTCAATCTAGCAGGAGCCCCTCCTCAAAGCAAAGTCTACGGATTGTTTCCCCACCCACTGGCAAGGACCCTTGACCTAAGGCACCATTTGCAGGGCCCCAGAGGAACAGTGGATGAGAGCCAGACCCCCCAACTTGCAAGGCAGTGGACAACGTGGTAGAGACCGTGGGCAGGGCCGAATCATGTCTTCCCAACATGCCTTTGGGCGGGTGGGCGGCCGGCACCAGGCTGAGCCCAGCAAGGGGAAGCGGATGTCCAGCAGTCCCTGGGCCGACCCCCAGGAGCAGAGGCCTCCAGTTGTCCCTTGGAGGTGTAGGGGACCTTCTTGTGGCTGCCCCCACAGCAGCTCAGGACAATGGGACAGCTCTGGGGTAGGCCCAGGGTGAGCGGGGAGGAGGAGGGATTCCAGTCTGGGACCCACCCTCACCAGTGCGAGGGGGTCCCCTGTGCGTCTGCCCTGCCTCAGTTCTGAGACATGCTTCCCTTTCCATTCGTGCTCAGCCCAGACCCAGAGCAACCAACCACTCCAGCTCTTGGTGAGGCTCCAGGGAAGAGACAGACCTAGACACCCCCAAAAAAGTACCTCCTCTGACCACCTTCTTCTGAAACCCAGACAGAGAGCCTGGCTCGGCCACAAAGGCCCAGAGCAGCAACGCCACCGCTCTGGGCTGGTGCTGCCCTGTGTGGAAACCCTCACCCCACGTTTGTTTACCCAGCCACCAGTTGTGTGAGGTCTGGCCAGCCCACACAGGCGCCGGCTTCCCAGCAGACATAAACCAGCCCACCAGCCCTGACAAAGCCCCCACTGCAGCCCCGCCCCCACCCTCTAGGTGCTTGGCAGGGGTGCCTGCCCCCCTCCACTCACTCACATCGTCCCATTTGATGAAGCGCTCCCCTTGACTCAGGTAGGCCTTCACCTCTGGGGGCAGCAGCACAGAGTTGAGCAGAGACATGGCACCAATGTGTCCCTCTTTGGAGAGGCTGGGTGGGCCTAGGAAGGAAGCAAGGAGGGGGGCCGTGCCAAGCTCACATGGCACCCGTCATGAGCTGATCCGGAAGTCTGGGTGCTCTTATAGCCCACGGGATGATGGCGTGGCTGGGTGCAGGGTTGATGGCTTCGGCCAGGGTCCCATCTGCCTTGTAAATCAGCCTCCTCCTGCCCTGCCTACAGTGGGGGCTGCGGTCACTGCTCCTGCCTGGGGAGGCTGGGCTTCTCTCCTGGAAGCCCCCGCCCTCACCCGCTGCCTCTACACTTCCTGCTCGCTGGGCTTCCTTCTCTAGGCGGTGCAGGGCTGAAAAGCAGATCATGCAGCCCAGCCAGTCCCCCCGCCCGGGCATCCCCCTTGCAGGTGCAGGCCCTGTTCGGATGCAGAGGGGCGGAGTGCTGGGGAAGGAGCAATAGCGGAGCTGGTCCAGAAGACCTGAACTGAGGGGAGGGTGCAAGGAGCTCACCAGGTGAAGAAGCGCCCACAGGAATGAGGTTTGAAGCAAGAGACAGGGTGGGGCGGCTGTCAGGAGGCTATGAGAGAACCTGGGACCACCTCGGAGGCAGGAGTTGAGGGTGGTGGGACAGGCCCCATCTGGGGCTGAGTGTTTTGAATAAGCAAAGTTCCCTGGACATCCAGCTCCCCTGACTCAATGCTTCCGCCCCATGAAAATTAGGAGCAAGAGAAACCATCACCCCTCACCCCCACCTGTGACTCCCTCCTCTGGGCCTGCTGGGCCTGCATCAGACCTGGAACCTCCTTCCACTGCTCTGCACACAGCGTGGCTGGAGCAATCCTTGGCCGCCAGCCACCCCTGGGTTCTCCTGCCAGGTCCCCTCCCCTTGCTCTGTGCCAAGGGGCCTGTGGTCAGGCACGCAAGGCAGGAGGGTTGCTCCAGAGAGGCCCCAGCCCTGGGCCTCTGCCCCGTGTTGATGGCCCCTAACGCTGCCCTTGTCCAGGCCCGCTCGGTCCCCGCCCTCTTCCTCTTGCCTAACCTGCTCCTCTTATCACCCTTCCTGGAGAGTCAGGACTTCCTTCCCCTCTCAGGGCCTGGCTCTCTGCCCCAGCTCCCACCCCGGGTCTCCGGCTCACCCCATGTTCACTGGATAGCCATCGCCCAGGTTCTAGAAGGGTCCCTGCAGGTCAGTCTGGGCTGGGGCAGGAGGACAGGGATGGAAAGCCATTCTTTAGGAGAGTGAACTCAATAATTCAGCCTGGGGGGGCTGGAGCTAAGGGGACCCCTAGCACAAGCACACTCACCCACACACTGACCTCAAGGAAACCCACCCGTAGACCAGTGCAGTAGAACCTAGAACGAGCCCTGAGCTGCAGGGACACCCCCAGGAACTCCCCCAGACACCTGGAATCCCCTTCTTAGCTTTGCCACCCCCCCACCTCTAATCTGTCCCCACTGGGGGCCCCCTTTGGGAGCCTCTGCACACTCCAGGCTCCCTCTCTAATACCCGGTTCCCTCTGGATCTGTGTGAGTGGATTTTGCAAGGGAAATCCCTGCCCCTTCCCCAGGCCCTGCACCTGTCAGCTGCAGCCCGCCCTTGCTGCTGGCACCCCTGTCCCCACCTCTTGCTTGCTTAGGAAGCAGCAGCTTCAGCCTCCCCTCCACATGGGGCCTGCAGGCAAAACCCTTCCCTCCCCCTCAGCTTGGAGGGAGGAGAGCGACAACCTCTTTGTTCTCCTGTTCTTACTGGGGCTGGGGAGGGGGCACAGAGAAGGTAGGGGTTGCAAGAGTCCCCACCCCGGTTCGTTGGCTGTCCAGCTCTGAATCCCATGGAACAAAGCCTTGCCCATCTTCACCCAGCGATGGCACAGCCCAGGCCCGGCCTTGAGACCCCTGTTGCTAGGATGGAGGCTGTGAACCATCCCCAGAGCTGGCTGGAGGCTGTGAACCAACCGGGTTGCTCCAGGAGACAGAGCTCATTCGTCAAGGATGGGGTTTCTGTTGGTTTTGCTTTTGTTTTGAAAGAATCTTTCAGTGTTATTTATTTATTGAATGTGAGTTGACAAAGAAAAGCCTTCTCTAAACTGTGGTAGAAAGGCTTTGGAGAAAAATCGAAGTTTCATGATTACCCTGTTTGGGCTCCTGGGTTGAGCTGAATCCAAGACACCCCAGGTAGACTGACAATTGTCCCCCCACCCCACCCCCAGCCCCGCGCAGGCAGTGGAAGGGTGAGGATGCCCCCTGCTGGGCAGACTGAAGAGCACTCCCCTCCTGGGGAATGGCCGGGGGAGATCCGAAAAGCCACCAGTTAGGGCAGGGGTTCTCCACCTTCCTCATGCCGAGACCCTTTCATACAGATCCTCATATGATGGGGACCCCCCCACCATAGACTCATTTTCGTTGCTACTTCATCACTGTGATTGTGCTACTGTGATGAATCATCATGCAAATAGCTGATAGGCAGGATGTGTTTTCATTGTTACAAATGGAACATAATGAAAGCATAGTGATTCATCACAAAAACAATATGTAATTAGATATTGTGAACTATTTATTTCTAGTTAAAAATAAAGGAAAGTTTGTCTGGAAGCATGGTGTAGCATGGGTAACAGTCTTCATGCTGGGTACTCTGATGTGGGCGTAGCTGCATGTGGGCGGACTTGCCCGGAGAGGGATAGAGGAGCCACCATCAGAAATATGTGTTTTCCGATGGTCTTAGGCGACCCCTGTGAAAGGGTTCAACCCCCAAAGGGATCTGGACCCACAGGTTAAGGGAAGGAAAATTTCCTTGGGTCTACATGGCTTCAAAAGAAACCTATTGGTGTAGTGAGTTACACATTGAGCTAACCACATGGTCAGCAGTTCAAACCCACCAGCTACTCCAACAGAGAAAGATGAGGCTGTCTGTCTCTGCACCCAGATGGGAAATTCTACTCTGCCCTCTGGAGTCACTATGAGTCGGAATCCACTCAGGGGTGGGTGTATTGCTTATGGTCCCTGGAGACAGGTTTGACATGTGTGACCTTTGGGCCACAGAAGATGGTACGGAATTCTACTCAACCCCATGCCAGGTTGGTGGCCTGGGGCCCAGAAGGCAGTTCCCAAGTTCCCTTGCTCAGAGGCAGTTTTGTGTGGGGACCCAGCACCTTGGTTTCTCTGCCTGCCCAGTGGAGAAGTTAGTTGTGGAAATTGAACTCTGTGACCTTGGCACACTACAGAGCTCTCTCTGATCAGCAAAGCCTTTGGTCCTTTCTCAGACTCCTTCTAATGCTAAACATCTCCTATCAGGGGAGCCAGCCTCCCTCCTGTCCTCCAAGAGATGGCCACCCTAGAGACGAGAGCCATAGATGGCAGGACAGTGTGGAGCCTGCCCCAGCTGGGGGCTCAGGGGCACACTGCTCGTCCCTCTCTCGAGTGGTCCATCTGTGCCGCAGACCAGTTTCCCAAGTGTGATGGAAATAGATTAGATCATGTCCTTCTCCAGATGGCCCTGGTGCACTGCCCACAGGGACCGTCTTCCGTCACGATGATGGATGGTTCTGTTCAGACTCCACCCTGGTCTATCTTGTCACCTGTGGGTCACAGGGCCAGCTGGGGGACAAACTGGGGGACACCCCCCAAACATCCTGACCTGCTGGCGCACAGCCTGGAACTCGAGAGAGAAAATGAACAGGGTTCCGCGGAGCGCTTCAGGCTTGACTCCAAGGGCCCAGTGTACAAGGGCAGGGCGGGGATGCACGCGGTGGGGAAGCAGCAGCTTAGCAGACGCATGTGTGAACAAAACAGAGGCTTTGCTGAGAGCCAGCTCCATGTGAGTCGGATGACAAGGCTGCCAAACAAGAGGACAGGCCCTCAAGCTGTTGAGCTGAAGTGAGTCGCGAGCCCAATGACTCTCCATCTTAGCATCGTATCAGAACAGCCTCCGAGAGTCTGGTATTAAGGCAAAGGCCCTGCTGCGCGCAGGCTCTCAGAATCAGGGGATGGATGGATGGATGGATGGATGGATGGATGGATGGATGGATGGATGGGGAGGGAGGGAAGAAGATGAGAAATGTGGATTTCTAAAGAGCTCCACCCTTGGTTCATTGTGTAGCCAGTGCTCCTGAACCTCAGCAGCCTCTGTCTCATTGTGAGTCCTGGCACTTCAAGGACCTAAGGGAACTAGAGGGCCTTTGGTGCGTGGCCAGGATGCAAGCACTTAAGTACTAAGCTACAACTGAAAGGTCAGTGGTTCGAACACACCCAGAGATGCCGCAGGCAAAACTTCTGAAAGATCACCTCTTTGAAAAACCGTATGAAGCGCGGTTCAGCTTTTTACCATGGAGAGGCCACCTGAGTCGGGAATCCATTCAACAACAACTGGGTTAATGGTCTATTTGTTGTTTGTTTGTTCTGCAGGATGTAGGATACAGGCAACCTCCCATGAGGACCACAGGAGGGAACGATAGCTTAGAAAAGACAGGCGGCCAAGGCGGGCACCTTCAGCTGCATGAGACTTGTTCCACAGGGTCCCGAAGGTGAGAATGGGTCTGTTTCTAGGCAGACTGTCCTCAACAGGATTCCTCGAGAAACATTGTGGGCTGTTCTCAGAAAGCTCTCGGCACCTCTGTGAGACTGAAGGAGTTAGCATGGAACCAAAGAAGAAATGGACCAGCAATGCAGTCACCTTGAAAGCCTCCTGGGCCGGGAGCTCTGAGCTTGGGATGACCCTTCCCTCGGCCCATGACCCTTCCCTCGGCCCCCACGGAGGCCAGCAGGCTGGGCCTTAGGGGGCGGGCAGGAACGAAGATGGGTGGGGCAGCTTCCTTTGGTGCCTGAAGATAAGCCAGAGAGAGAGAGAGAGAGAGAGAGAGAGAGAGAGAGAGCTCTATCAACTCAGCTGTGTGCTATCAGCCATCAACACGCCCAATAACTTGAACGATCCTTGGGTCCTCGGTCCTACATAAGGGATGCACACCACAGCCGCCGCTGCTACAACCCATGCTCCTCCTCCTCCTCTTCCCCTACCCACCTGGATTTCCTGGACGTCAGCTGGTCCCTTTACCCAGCTACCTCAGCTCCTGGGCCCTCTGCTCTTTTCAGGCTAGTCTACTGGATTTGTCTATTTCCTATCAAAATTTTGCAAGGGAGTCTCAAGAGTCAACTGGGTGCCAGTCCACGAGTGTACCAACAGTGCTATCTCTCGCAAAGACCAGGGTCCATCACCCCTGCCAGGTAATGGACTTATCTGCTGATCTCTTGGCACCGGTGGTGGAGTGGTTATGTGTTGGGCTGCTAGCTGCAAGGTCAGCAGTTCGAAACCACCAGTTGTTTCTCCAGAGAAAGACGGGTTCTCTATTCCTGCAGAGCATTACAGTCTCAGAAACTCACAGGGGTCCTCCTACCCTGTCCTTCAGGGTCACTATAAGTCAGAATTGACCCCATGACAATGAATTGGGTTTGTTTTGTTTTTTTCCAGTGGGGTCTCTTGACACAGTAAACCTCAAAGACATCCCCACCTTAACGTTTTGCTCTGTTCTTCCCCATAGATGTGTTTCCCTTCTGGGCCCCAGATCCTGGGACTGTAACTCAGAGAGCTGAGTTACAAGCCAGAGAGCCGGGGGCTGTGACTCCAAGGAGGAAGCACACATCCCCCAGCGAGAGTCACGGGGGTGATGGTAAGTGGAGCGGCCGGGGGCTTGCCCTGGGGGCGGAGAGCGACGTGCTGTGGGGACTGGTTGGGGCACACGCTGCACCATCTCTAAAACGATGCTCCTGCTCCAGCTGCATCTTTGAAAGGCTGCTCTGTCCCTGCTGCCCTCTTTCCTAATCCCTTAACGACCAGTAATCTGCTTTCTGGCTCTCTAGGCCTGTCCTTATTCTGGATATTTCACATACATAAACGAAACTCTACAATAAAAAAAAAAAAGAAAGGAAGAAAGGCAATTCTGTCCACTCTGTTCAGCCGGTACCTTCTGGGCAGTGGAGTATGGGAGAGGCCCTGTAGGTCCCATGCCCACTCTCTTGCTGTGAAGTGGGATTTCTGGTCTTGATGGACTATTTTGTGGGCTCCCATATCAATTAATCAAATCCTAGGTAAGCCCTTAGGGCAGTGGTTCTCAACCTTCCTAATGCCTCGACCCTTTCATACAGTTCCTCATGTAGTCGTGACCCCCCAACCATAAAATTGTTGTCGTTGCTACTTCATCGCTGTCATTTTGCTACTGTGATGAATTGGGCGACCCCTGTGAAAGGGTCGTTCGACCCCCAAAGGGGTCCTGACCACAGGTTGAGAATCGCTGCCTTAGACAGCAATGCTGGTTGAGGCCTTTGAGGAGGACAGACAAACCCGTCTCCAGAATAGACATAGATTCAAGCCAAGATGCCAAGGTGAATGAGGCAGTTAGTTCATTGTGCCAACCTGGCTGATAAACACATGTGGGGTTAATTGAAGGGCGGAGGGATAAATGGCTCGGTGAGCCTCGCCTTTCTAGTTCTTGGGTCTCTTGCTTTGTGATGGTCGGACCAGGGTGCAGCTGCCTTAGCCAGTTCCCTGCTTCAGCTGGCAAGGCTGACTTCCTGCAAGACGTCCCCAAGAAGAAGCCACATGGACCTACCCTGATGCAGCCCTGGGTGCTGAAGCAGCCATGTGGAGACCCCTGCCAGCGCTGAGATGCTTACACATTCACTGACTCGGCTTCCTCCTGAAGTTGGCATCATCGCGTCTGTTTTGTGAGATGGAGGAGGACTTTGTGGATTGGTGTTGGACATATGGGTTAATGTTGGACATGTGGGCTTGGGCAGCACTGGGGTGGGATGTTTTCTTGATGCGCACTTACCCTTTATATAAACTCTCTCTTATACATGAGTTTCTGTGGGTTTGTTTCGCTAAAGTCCCCAGACTAACACAGAGAACCACTGCCCTTTTAGAGAAGAGCTCGTCCAATGGAGTCAGCTTGTTGGACTTCTGGAGGGGCGGTGCCACATCAGGGCGTCGGCGCCGGCATCGTGTTCTGCGGATGACAAGTTGCACCCTGAGCAGGACAAGTAGCTGAGCCCGCGTCAGTAAGTGCGAGTCCATTCTGGTGCTGCCATCTCTGCCGCCATGTGACCATGGCTAGCCTCCATCCCTGCCACCTTCACACTTCACTCATGGGCCCTTGGGCCAGCTCTGAGGGCATAAACAGGGTGGGTGACATCAACTAGCCAAGTCCTTCCGTCCACTCCGATGATTAGTGCCTTCTCCATGGTGATGTCTCGTGGGAACAGGAACATACAGATCGTCACACTCGGTGCCCCTCACATAGATACCTCCTCCAGAGGCCTCTTCCCAAGACTCAGCCTTCCCAGTCCTCCCCCATTTCTCTTTCTAGGCCCTCATCAACCAGCAGGCCACTTGCCAGTGCCCATGAATCTGTAGCTATGTTTTCACCTCGGGCCTCTCCACCAGGAGGACGTGATGACGATTCAGGTCTCCAGGGATCAGCGTCAGCTCCGCCCCTCCAGCCAGCAGACCTTTGGGTCTCTGGCCATTCCACTTTCCTCCAGGCAGTATCACTAAACGGCCATTGGTCCCTTTGGGGGGACCATTGTTACATGGTCATCGTTTTATAGGATCCATCGTCCTGGGGGTCCTGGATTTTCCTTCAGTTAGTGAATTCTGAATGTGAAAATTGATTCTGGGCTGGAAATGAAACAAAATGTCGAGACTTCATAGTGAGGCAACTGCCTTCGACCTCCTTCCTGGTATTTCCTCAACTTATTTTCATTCTACAGCTCATCGATCTCAACCCGTTGTCCGTAGAGCCCCGGGGGTCCGGGAGACCATTCCTGGGGTTCTCGAGGTAATAGCGGCTGCCATAATACCGCTGTGATGCTCTGTGCCTTTTAAAAGCTCTGCTGGCATTTGCACTGACCCCAAGAACCACCGTGGATCCAGGCTCTGGCACCTTAAAAAACAATGTATCAAAGCCATGCAGCAAACGGTTCTGGTGGTTCGCTGTTTCGTTTTGTGTTGTTTCAAGTCCATTTTACTTAAAGAACTTCCTCGAGGAAGCAGTAAAGAGTGATTTTTATTAAATCTTGACCCTTAAATATTGACTTTTTGGCACGCAATGTGATTAATCGGATGGTATTCAACAGCCGACAGAAGGGAAAGGTTCTCTGGAGGGAGCGCACTGGTGTGATTATTTACATTATGAGCTGAACTCGCCACTTTTTCTCATGGAACACAACTCCTTTTTTTTTTTTTTAATTGACTGGCAGAAAAACTACGGCTATTCCAAGTTCGGTTGTTGAGCGGAAGTTTGCTCAAATTTGAACCAAGTAAGCCTGACAGACAGCTGATAGCATTTGCTGCGAGGGCTACAATTTGAGCTTTGGGGTAAAAAATGAGAATTTCAGAGAACTTGAAAACCCTGTCGTGGTCTGACAGCTTCCCAACACTTAAATGTGTTCTAATGAGATCAGTGACATCAACCAAATGTGATTTGTAAACTATTGTCCAGTGAGTGGACCGATCTCTGGAAGAGCTGTGTAATTCCATGAACCACTGTTTCCCGATGAACAAAGCAAGTTGAAGCGAATGGATTGCAGAAAGCATGAATATGAGCTCATGTTCTGTAAGGAAACTGCCCCTTAAGAAAAGACAATGCGTTTAGATATAGCATCAAAGGGAAATCTCCATAACTGCCTGGAAAGGCTATTAAAAGGCGTCCCCGCTTTCTGGCCGGAGGGTGGGATCTCTCCTGGGTGCATGCCGCGCGCATGGCGCCCTCTCAGGGCTGGCGCGCCCTCTCTCCCGCTGGGGTCAGGCACCCTGTAGGCTCAGCAGGCTCCTTTCTCTGCCGTTTTTTCCACGTGGCTTTTCCTCGCTCCCCCAAAGGGGCCACTGTTAGTCTCGAGTCTCCCACAGCCTTGCAGGCTTTCCAGAGACAGTGAATACTGCCTGAGCCTGTGTCACCCGAAACCCCCTTTCCCGAATAAGAGGTACTTAGATTTACAAACAACAACGGAAACATCCCCTCTTTTTCCAGCTACATTATCTGAGGCCAAGCTTCCTTGATATTTTTTCTTCTTCACATATTTAATCACAATTTCATATATGTATCACACGTTGTATATGCAATCACATATGTAATTGCTTTGGGTTAAATGCCGCAGATGTGGGGATCCAGTTATCTCTCTATAAAACCAGACATATGAGGGGGTACCCCCCAAAATGGATTTTTTTTTCCAAAGCTATGTATTAAATTTTTTTTTACAAAACCATCTTATCACCTTCAAAATACTCTTCATTGTGCTTAATACATTTATCTGATCTGTGATTCCATTTTTTAAAATCATTTTATTGGGGGCTCATACAACTCTTATCACAATCCATACATGCATCCATTGTGTAAAGCACATTTGTATATTTGTTGCCATCATCATTCTCAAAACATTTGCTTTCTACTT
>NW_022103915.1:97574356-97575768 GCF_000313985.2 Echinops telfairi
CTCTATTTCCTTTTACTTTCCTCTTGTCCCACTATCATGCTCAGCCTTCATTTGGGTTTCAGTAATTCCTCTAGGTTACATTACCCTTGATCAAGCCCTGCCAGGCCTCTTACACGCTCCGGGCCACTGATTTTGGATCACTTGTTGTTCCCTTGTCCCTGGGTTGGTTAACACCACTTCCTTTCCCCCACCTTGCCCTCTCCTATGACCCCCTCCCAACCTTTGTTTTCTCCTCCAGATTGTTTATCCAGCCTAGCTTATCTAGATAGACCTGCTGAGATAACAATATGCACAAAAACAAGACAGTGCAAAACAAAGCCACAAAAGAAAACAACAAAAAAGAACAATGACAAAAAAAGAAAAGTGTGTAAATAGTTCAAGGTCAGTTTGTTGACCTTTAGGAATGTTTGCTGGTCCATTCTGATGGGGTGCCACGCTCTGGCCTCAAAGTCTATTTTTGGCTGTGATTCCATTTTCGGAAACATTTTTCAAACTCATCTGTTTGAATGGCTGGCAGCACCTCCTTCTTTTTTTCTTCACTTCTATGTCATCAATTCATCACTGTCCTCTCGTGTCCCTTTTCATTCTCAGAAACAGAAAGAAGTCACGCAGAGCAAGGGTAAGTGAGTCAGGTGCCTGGGGCAAGAAAGGCATGCTGTTTTTTGCCACAGACGTGCACGTGGAGATGGCTGCATGAGCAGGTATATTGTTGTGGAGGCAAAACCCGTCCCCCAACTGCCACAAATCAGGCCTTTTTTGTTACACACTGTTAAGCAAACGTTTTAGAACCTACAAGTAGAAAGTTTGATTAACAGTCTGACCTGGTGGAATGAACTCCGAATGCACTACAAGTGGATATGTTCAACCCTTTGGGAAGTTGACAGATGTCCACAACGAGGTTTGTCATCAATCAACATTTCACCTTTTTTGAAAAGAGAAAACCACTTATACACTTGAGTTCTTCCCATAGTGCTGTCCTTGTAAGCTGTGTTCAACATCACAACGGTTTCTGAGGCATTTTTCCTGAACAGGAAAGAAATTTCACAGCTGCACACTGTTCTCTTAAATCAGTCATCACAAAAAAATGAGGTTGGGGAAAAAAACAAAAGAAATGAGGTTGGATCGAAATTGCTTTTATGAAAAAATTTGCTGTGACCAAAGAGCACCTTACCTGGAGACACCACTGGGTACACTACCCCAGTGTTTCTTGATGCTCACCTAGTGAGAACAATGCATACTACAAAAGCCTGCGCCCAATCCCATTTGGGGGTGAGGGGGCGGGTACTCCCTCATATAAGAGATTTTCAAAAATATATTTTTTTATCCCAATCCATACACACATCAATTGTGTAAAGCGCATTTGTACATCGTTTCTCAAAACATTTTCTCTCCATTTAAACCCCCGACATTAG
>NW_022103915.1:97576507-97580819 GCF_000313985.2 Echinops telfairi
AATTTATTTTAACAGCTATTGGTTTGCTTTTTAATCATTTTATTCAAATATGGCAAACATTGATAGACCTCACACATACACACTGCACTAACTAGGAGCTCAATACATTTTAAGAGTATCAAGTGATCCTGAGAGCAAAAGGCTGGAGGCTAGCTTGTCCCAGGGATGCTGTCGTCCATAAGGCATCTCCACAGCCCCACTGCTGACGGACCCCTCACTGCTACTCCCACTCGCTGCTCACAATCACAGTTGTGCCAACCTGGCCTCTGACAATGAAGTGTCTTCTCCTGGCTCCTAGGATGTCACAGGGCTGCCTTCCCCTTGCCACGAGGAGCAGTCTGTGCCCTGGCCTCTCTTGCTGCCAGCCTCAGTCTACAGAGGACAGCCAGACCTGAGCTTCTCAGGGATGCTGCTCCCCAGCCCCCCCAGCCCTCCCCACCCCCGTCTCACAGGGCATGCCTGCTCACTTTGACACCCAGCATACCCTCTGGGCTTTCCTGCAGCGCTTCAGTGGCTTGTCTGGCATTACACAGAATGCCCACTATCACAGGGAACCCAGGGCAGATGATCCCTTCAGGACCAGTGGTGCGAGTGGCAATACCGGGAGGGTGGAGGGAAGGTGGGTTGGAAAGGGGGAACCGATTACATGGATCTATATATAACCTCTTCCCTGGGGGACAACCGGAAAGTGGGTGAAGGGAGACGTTGGACAGGGTAAGATATGACAAAATAATAATTTATAAATTATCAAGGGTTCATGAGGGAGGGGGGAGTGGGGATGGAAGGGAAAAATGAGGAGCTGATGCCAGGGGCTTAGGTGGAGAGCAAATGTTTTGAGAATGATGAGGGCAATACATGTACAAACGTGCTTCACACAATTGATGTATGTATGGATTGTGATGAGTTGTATGCGCCCCTAATAAAAACAAAAACAAAAACGAATGCCCACTATCGCATGCCCTTCTGGGCTTTTTGAACCTCCCTCTACTGTCTGCCCTGCAGTTCTGGCATGTCCATTTCATTCACGCAGTTACGTAGGCCCCTGCGGTCGCTTCCGTCTTCCAGGATCCTTGACAGAGCATTGAATCCTGTCTCATGGCTGAGTGTTCCCCTACCAGTGGAAGCCCCGTATTCAACTTTGTTCTCCTTGGTTTGATCTAGCCTTTACATACTCAGAACACAGCCCTCTGCAGACTCTCCTGGCTACTCCGGCAGCTCCTTTGGGGGATAGGCCTCTACATTTCTCAGCAGGCCCCGCCTTCCTCTGGCTAGGCTTTGTTACAACTCCACCCTATGTATAGGTCTGGTAGTCCAGAAGGGGGAGGCAGCCATCCCTTGGTACCAATGGGAATGCCCGCTAGCTTCTGCTGTGAGCCAACACTCCTTGCAGCTGGGCTGTGTGTATGGATTCTGAGGGTGATCTGGGCAGAATCCCAGAGCATCCTCCATGGAAACAGAGCAGAGCAGGGAACAGAACTGAATTCCCTCAAGTCAGAAACACACAGGTGGAAAGTCGCTATCTAGTTATGGGCCCTAGGGCCCATGAACCTTTCAAAGGCAGTTTTCTTACCTATACAATTAAGATACATAGTAACCGTCTGATAGGCAGTTGTGGCACTAAAGAAGACAAGAAATGTACTTGGCAGGCACGCAATAAGGGCACAGTTGTTGCTCTCATGGTTGGTCATAACTTTCCAAGTCTGAGAAGGTTGCTTCCAGCACCAATAAGAGGGTAGACGATCGTGGAGGGTCCTCTAGCTGGTGCTGGACAGTGCTCGTCAGGGATGCTGTGGAGGGGATTCTGGGTTACCGGGGAGTATTATTATCTTGGGCCCCGAGTTATTTTTTGTGCCAACCTGGTTGACAAAACACATGTGGGATTAATTGAAGGGCGGAGGGATAAATGGCTTGGTGAGCCTTGCCTTTGGAGTTCTCAGATCTCTTGCTTTGTGATGGTCGCACCAGGGTGCAGCTGCCTTAGCAGTTTCCTGCTTCAGGCTGGCAAGGCGCACTCCCGGCAAGACATCCCCGAGGAGAAGCCACATGGACCTACCCTGATGCAGCCCTGGGTGCTGGAGCAGCTGTGTGGAGGCCCCTGCCAGCGCTGAGATGTTTACACAATCACTGACGTGGCTTTCCTCCTGCAGTTGGCATCATTGCGTCTGCTTTGGGAGATGGAGGAGTACTTTGTGGATTGGTGTTGGACATATGGGTTAATGGGTGAATATTGGACTTGTGGGCTTGGGCAGCACCGCGTTGGGATGTTTTCTTGATGCACACTTTCTTTACATAAAACTCTCTCTTACAATGAGTTTCTGTGTATTTGTTCCTCTAAAGTACCCAGACTAATACAGGCCCCAAACTGCCTTGAATCTGATTCCCCTCTCTCCTTAGTGGGGGGTGAAGCACTTAAGAGAAGCATATTCACTTTCAGGCCACTAGGGGGCCATTTAGTTGCCGGCAACTGAAATACACTAATGGTATCTTAATGGCTCGGGCACCACGGAGATCAGGCTCAATTATATCTGAAAGCATTTTGAGTTCCTGGGGTAAAAGATACTATGTAAATCCAGATAATAAATAGGGCTTATTGATGACGGGTTAAAGACTCTGGCACTGCTTTGTTTGGATAAGAATAGGGTGAGAAGAATGGATTCAGGGCTTCAAGGCATGCTGTTTTCTTGCAGCAGGAGAAATGTGGAGTGCACTCAAGAAAGGGGACTGAGGGGGCTTCTGGTTGGCCATACCTTCCTAGGAATCACTCCCCTTGATCTGGCTTTATGATCTGTTCTGCCAGAGAAGCCAACGAATTTCTAGAGACAAATTCAAGAATTTAAATTCTGACAGGTCACCCTGCTAGCTGGGCTCTGGCTGACCTGGGGGCAGGGCAAGGAAGGCAACAAGCAGGCCTCCAAACGTCCAGTGTCCTTGGAATTTCTCAGAAGGTGAAACGGCAGGCTGTCCCCTGGAAGTAGCATGCAACTGGCCATTGTTGGTGGCAGACCCAGACCTGGGTCCTAGCCTAGGACAAGGCTGATGGTCAGGGTGACAGGCCTGTGGTCTGTGATGCCCAAGGTAAGGCACCTGGTGGGAGGAGGGTCGGGTTTTGGAAGTCCTATCTCCCAGGAGAGGGAAGGAAGAGAGTAGAGCGGAGGGAGCCTTGCCCCACAGGGTTTGAAGCCAGGACGTCATTCTCACCAAAGGGAGGCAAGAGGGAAGGCTCCCCACGGCACCACATCAGGACCACAGCTCTCTCCCCACACTCGCACTCATCAGACACACTCTCCCACACCCACTCAGAAACCCAGACGGTCCACACAACCGGCTCTTGGAACAGAGGAAGTGTAATTCAAGGCGGAGGGAACCAGAAACTCCTGAAAGCTGTATGGAGAAGGAACAGGTGGGAGAGAAGGGGAGGATAAAGAAGGGAGGGGGGAAGTGGTTACTGGGGAGTCTGAAAGAAAGGTTCCCAGTACTGACTTTCAGGAGTGCACTCTTCCACCAAACAAAGCTCACTGCCTAGCCCAGAACCCAAATCTCCAAGCTACGAGGCCCAATGAGGCTCAAAGAGGGGCAAACCTCTAGTTACAACAGGTTAAATGCAGCCCCTTGTGTCCAATCCAAGCATAAACCAGGAGTCGGGAACCCCAAGAGCGGGGCTTGTGGGACTGCTCAGCTTGGGGCTTAGTCCTGGAGTCCCGGGGGAACGGAGGAGCCTGATTCCAGGACTCTAATAAGAGGGCATAGTAGAATCGGGAAGGTGCCAACAGAGACCCGAGGCTCAACTCCAATAGAGACCGGGGGTACACGGCCCCCAGTGATCCCAGGGAGCACTCCAGGCTTCTCGTGAAGGCTCTCTCCGCGGGGCACTGGCTAGGCTCGCTCGCCAAGCGAAGAGGGGCCTGAGACCGGTCCGTCCAGCGGGACCGTGAAGCGGGGCCCGTGCCGCGAGCCTGGGCAGAGTGGTCTTCACCCCACTTCCGGGGGCAAACTGCGGCCAACCCCCGGGCGCCGATGGTCAGCGTCTAGCAAAGGCGAAAAGAGGTGCCGGCGTCGACTGCGACGCCTCCGAATGGCCCCTCCAAGCTCCCCTTCCAGTTCCACGCTCCGCCCCGCACGACGCCGGTCCCCCTTTTAAAGAAGCGCCCCGGGCTCCCGGTCTACCGGTCCCAGCCCGCGCGGGCTGCGTCGGCGTTGCCCCTTTAAGAACCAGCCTCCTTTAACTCTGTCTTCACTGGGCGGCCCGGCGGAGCTGGCGGCGCCAACGGACGCCCGCCTCCCCGCACGGCACTTCCGGACCCCGGCGTCGCCC
>NW_022103915.1:97581740-97597336 GCF_000313985.2 Echinops telfairi
GCCCCGTCCCCCTGCACCGGGGGCGGCCGGGAACCCTTCTCCCCAAACGCGGAGACTGGACTTTGCAGCAGGACGGGGCGGGGAGCCCGCGGGGGAGCCCCCCACAGGAGTGAGCCTCGCCCCCACCGATCTTCAGCTCGTCCCGGGTGCTGGTGGCCCGCAGCCGGAGCTTCAGCCAAGAGACCACGGCGGCCACTTGCGCCTAGGGTCTACGCGCTTGGTCAAACAAGGACCTTGCTGCGCCAGGCCCCCAATGGGGGAGAGTGGGGAGACCCAGCACCGAACCCTTCTGCGCTGCTTGCTCTTGTGTTTCTTACGTGCAGGGGTGCCTTTCGGGGGCTCTCCCCCAAGACTCAGGGGAAAGAGGGAGCTTTTGTCTTAAGCCGAAGCTCTTGCAGGGAGGAGGGCACCGAGAGTAGTGAGCTCAGGTATGTCACCCTAGTAGCAGTGGCCACAGATGCGTTTAACTTATAGATCCGTGTATATAATTGTTGACATATGCACTAGATACTATAATTCCATAAAACTATATGTATCCTCTCACAAACCCTGGTAGCTACTGGCTGATGGGGTCAAGCAAGGGCTATTTGCTGGTCCCCGTCGTGCAGCTAGCAAGAAGGGCACAAAGTCGGCTTTCTCCATCACCTACTCTTCCCCATCGGCAGTTCCCATCCTAGTTCCGAAAAGATTTATGATGTGCTTCCACAAAAGAGCTCTTAGACTTGTTGACATGGCACTGAAACAGCTTAGAGAAGCAGCAGCCATGTAGGGAGGGTGGGACATGTGCCAAGCCCCTCTTTGTCCCACCCTGGTGCCCCCACCCAAAATGCTTCCAGTTCGGACCTTTTGGGCTTGGGAAGGATTTGGACTTGGGCCCAGAGAAGAAAGAAGGGAAAGAGCAGTGCCTCTGGGCTTCCATCCTCGCTCAGCCTTCCCTCACAGAGTCCGTTGAGGAAGAGCGAGCTTCTCTTGAGTGGCAAGTGGTTTCTATTTGTTTGGTCCTTACCGCTCCTGGGATTTTGTCTTGTTCCAGGAAGCACCCTTGCCTTCCCTCTCCCCTACGCCTATAGCAACAAAGCAGCCCTGAGTGGGTTGTCCATGTTCTGAGTTGTTCAACAGAACCCAAGGGCTGGAAGGTGAACTTCGAACTTGGGACTGTGCTTCTGGACGGGTAGCTTTGAAAGCCAATCAGCAGAGCAGCCATGAGAAGGTTAAATGTGGCGGTTCTTTTCTCCTGAGAAGCCCTGCCTATATGCAACCTATGCTCTTAATGCATTGAGAAACAAGAAGGGACATGACACACGGAGAGCTCTGGGGCACCCAGCATTATACTACTTGAGTGTGGATTCCATTTCCATCTGCCACTGGCTTTTAGGCAGTTGAGTGTCAGTGGTGACAGACAAGGTTATCAAACCCCTTAACATTTCCCCTTTGGGAAATGAGGCACTTAAAAATATATATAATATGAGAAAGAAAAGCAACCGGCCTGAGTTCTGAAAGAGTTGGTCTAGAGTTTTCTGGCCGGCACCACAGTAAGCTCCCATCCAGCAGCCTTGCTTTATAAAAGCCATGTCTTGTCTTGGGCAAGATCATAGCAGCTGAGCTGTCACATAGCCTACAGGCAGGCTGCTGGCACCCAAAAGTCTCTTGGTGGGAGACAATCTAACTGCCGACTCAACTTCAGTCTTTAGGAAGCCTATGGGGTCTTTTAAAATTTTTGGTGGGGGAGTAGGGGAAGAAACATACAATGCCACCTTTATAACTTCAACAATAGCCTGTGATTTATATTTACCGTGTGAATTTTTAGTCCTCTATTTTAATAATTTATAAATTGGTCTCTTCAAGAATTCTCTGACCTTGCAGGAGAACATCGGGGAGTTCACTCCCTGTTCCCACCCTGACCCCTGCATCCTGGACTGTTGAACTCCACCTGGAGCCCAGAGAGCGCTTGAGCTAGGGCCCTCTAGCCGCCGCCTCCCGACTCTCCAGCCTTCGCTGGGATTGGAACATTAGCTCCAGCTCTAGCTGTGAACATGACCAGAGACACTATTTATAATTCAGCCATTGACAATAATACCTGTATTCAAAAAGTCTTGTATATTTTTTTAAAGTTTTATTTTTCAGGTGAACAAAAATACACCCTACAAACTCTGCCTCAGCCTGTGTAAGTTGATCATTTCTCCTTTCATACTTTGGGGAAAGGTGTCAAGGCTGGGTCTGAGATAGGGGTTTGGGGGCAGGGAGGGGGGTGTCAGACCCCGCTGGCCTGACTGAATGGGTGAATGAAGGGTGCCGTGTGTCCTTGGGGCCTGAAGCACACTGGTAGCTAGCCCAGCTGCCTCTTGCCCACCCTGGATGGGTTGGGCAAAGCAGCTCTGCTTTCTGGGGACTCTGAGCAGATGCTAGCTGAAGAGTCACACCGTCAGCAAGAGCCTGAGGGTTTCTGGCTGGCTGTGAGCTGAGGTAAGGGGGGTGCTCTGCCTTGCAGCCTTACTGTTCTCACCTCGACCCCTTGGTGCATAGACAGCTCCAGACACGCTGCAATTGGAGGGACCAGCCTCTGCACCGGCAGGGTTGGTGGGAGCACCATTATCCACAGCAGCAAAGGCCAGGGAGCCAAATGACTGAGGGAAGGTGTAGGTTGTTTCAGAGGTGAAGCTTTTCCTCCCCCTAAAGCAAACAAAAGACATGTGGGTGACAAGTACCAATATAAGGGATTAGTTCTGCAAAATACAAGGCAAGCAATTGAGCTCAGCTTATTATGAGACAATGCTGCCCAGTCCCAATCAGAGGTGAGCAGCCAGTGCCAGTGGGGCCCCCTGAGGCCTGCACTTCACCAGAGCCGCCGGGGGTAGCTTCTGTGCTTTACATCACCTTGTAGTCTGCTGGGAAGCATGGAAAAAGTCAGCCCTGCTTTTATTTCTCTCTTCAGCCCACACAATGCTTTCTGTGACAGGGCTTGGGGAGGCAGAGCCGAAGAGGAGTGAAAGCGTGTGCTAGCTTCTTTCATTCAGCTCCTCCTCTCTGTGGACGTCGCCCTGGGGTGCCTGCAGCTGCCCACACTGGGCACATGCGGCGAGTGTGCCGCAGGAACCAGCCCTCTGCCGAGCAGAGGGTGCCATTCAACTAGAGCAGGGCCCAACGGGCCACGGAGCAGTTGGCTTGTTTCCAAGGCTTAGACATTGGCTGCAAAACTGCTCCCCAGTTTTGAGCCAAGAAGAGGTCTGTCTGTGCAAACTTGGGAGTGGGCTGGAGTGGGTCAGGGGGTAGCAGGTACTTGCCTGAAACTGCTCTGCACCTTGACCTCCTAGGACCATTTCTAAGTGTCTGCTACGTACCGTGTGCTCTTATTCTCTGACATCCTGAATTTGAAGAAAGATCCTCTTAAAAGCAAAGTTCTAGAGATTCCGAGGGTCGGGATTTGCTAGGGCCATTTAGACTGAGTGTGTGTGTGTGTGTGTGTGTGAGAGAGAGAGACGACTTCCGTTCCTCATTGAGGCAGACTTGGAAAGTGGCAGTGCTCGGAAGCGCTCGCAGGGAGAACTGGTCTAGCCAGCCTGGCAGTAAAAGACGATCTTTGCGGGACAGCTTCTCCGTCCACCGTGTTTCTCGGTTCTAAAGGGAATGCTCCGAGAGAGTGTCCTCTAGTTGAGTGTTGTATCAGTTCTGAAGTGTTGTGTGGGAAGCTTTCTACTGGTTTCTGTGCTTGTCTTCAGGGCGAAGGGAAAGGTGGGTCCTGAGCTGAAGACAACCACGGTCGTATAAAGGGAGTAGTAGGTGTTCCCCTTCTCTGCAGACTGCAGACGTCTTCGTGGAACCGCAGTTCAGCACCAAAAGGCCTGTCCACTCACGGCCTTCGACTCGATTCTGACGTGTGTTGTTGCTAGGTGCCCTCGAGTCAGCTCCGACACATATGGACCCCATGTCCAATAGAACGAAACGCTGCCCAGTCCTCATAGTTGTCTGATGTTTGCACCCACTGCTGCAGCCACTGTGTCAGTCCATCGCATAGTAACCCTTATAGGGCTTGTGAGGCTATAAAGCCTTAAAGGAACAAGCAACCTCATCTTTCTCCCCTGGAGCAGTTGTTGGCACTGAACTGCCAACCTTGCAGTAAGCAGTCCAATGATTCCCCCATCAGAGCCATCAGAGCTCCTAAAAGGACTCCAGCTGTACTTGTGTCTCTCTCCAGATGGAGGTAGGGACCACTGTGGTTTTGTGAGTCTCATATGCCCCCGTGGTCAGCCCGGTGCCAAGCACATAGGGGTGTAGGTGCTCAGTGTTGGTTGGTTGTCGTGGATAAAACGCCCCACTGTGACTATAGCATCACAGCCATAACCCATCTGTGTCCCTACAGCCCGTAAGTGGATCCGGGGTGAGTCGCTGAAGAGAACCCCTGCATATCACAGCTCTACTTGGCTTTCTTGGTCTCAGCTCTTTTCTTTCCAAGTGGAGGGACTTGCGCTTGGTCTCCCTGCTCTTTCCAAGTGCCAGAACCCCACAGCTGCGTTCCATGTGCTGCTTAATGGAGACCACATAGGCCACTTGACCCACCGATTGTCTTCTCCGCCCCAGCCCTACGCCTTAGCATTGAAGGAGAAACATGCCGGCTCCCTCACGTCTGTTTCACCTGCTGGTTTTTGGTGTTAAGGCTTTTGGGGCCTCCAGTAGCTAACTTCAAAACAAAGTCAAGTTTTCAACCCTCACCCAGATTCTTCCAGGCTCTCCATTCCCCGACGGGACCATATGGCCGTATGTGTGCACTCTCCGTAGGGAGCGTGGGGCGAGCCAGCTTCCGGCTGCCCCACTCCTACACTGAGCAGAAAATCAGAACACGCCTTTGCCTCAGACCGGACGGAGGTGCAAGGGTCTTCCTGTCTTCGGTCACCTGTCTTTACGCTAGCTTATTGGTTAAACAGCATGACCCAGCTCCTTCCTTAGGGATAATGCCATTAGCCACTACTGGTGGCTAATGCCATAAACATTTGGTGCCTGCATGCTAGGTGAGTATCAAAAGTCCCAAAACAACTTGTCAAAGAGAGCAATTATGTTGATCTTTCAGATCTACCCCACCGCCCCACACAAACCCTTTTTATTGGGAATAGGTATGTAATGAAACATTTGTCATTTCAACATTTTTCACACAATCTGGTGGCGTTAATGCTCAGAGTCACCTGTTGAAGTCGCCCCTCACTTGGGCCCACTCGGTTCCCTGCTGGTTGGAGCTCTGGGCAGCCCACAGCATGTGGGGACGTGAGTGGGGCGAGAACCCTGCAGAGAAGGTAGGGACTCAATGCAATTGGTTACAGCCCCGGAGCTCTCTGTTTCCTCCCGACCAAAGGGCATTACGGAGCAGGTAGATGTACCAGTGTGTGCGCAGGAGGTAATGTCTGCATGGGGAAGAGTGGGAGGAGAGGGCCGGGGGCTCAGGCCAGGAGGATTGCTTCACCTACTACCTGTTTAGACGTGCTATCTTGAGACCCTACCCCAGACCTGCTGACCGAGCAGTGGGGTGGAGAGAGTCGGACTCACCTGAGTTGGAGAGCCAATGGCTGGCCGTTCTCTCCGATGGTGTAACCAAGCGTTCGGGTGGTTCTGTTTTGACAGATGGTTCTCAGAGTGGCTTTTGACCCTTGTTTGCTCCACTGAAACCAGCTGCCCTGGTGGCAAAAAGGAGACATTGTGTGCCAGACTTTGGGTAGAAAGGGGGACAGCCTCCATTGGTGGTTTTCTCTGAGAGTCGCTGGAGAGCTTGCTGAGAAAGAGGCAGGCCTGGAAGAAACCCCACCCCCCCACCCCCCCAAAGGTACTGCTGTGTTTCCCTCAACTCCTTCCCTGGAGCCTGCAGTCAGGCCTTAAAAGGAGCAGTGGGCGCCACGGCTGTTCTTTCTGGTGCCAGGTCTGCGCTGTCTCACTTCCCTGGCGTCAAGTGGGTGCTTAATGAGGGGCTGTGATGTCAGGCCGGCACTGGTTGAGAGAAAGCAGCCTGGGAGTGTGCTATCCTTGCGACTCCTCTCTGGCCCAGCCCCGGTCTGGGGCTCTGCCCTGCTAGGGTTGTCACCCCGTGTCCCCTGGCTCGAATGCTGTGGCTGCATCTGTGGGCATTGATAGAGGACCTGAGAGGGCCGAAAGAGGGAAGTGGTTCTTGTATTCTCTTGCCCCCAAAATAGAGAGGTGACAGAATAGTTCATTCTCCCCATTTCCTGTGTTCTCTGGGAGACTGGCACCATCCTTTCTGAGGCCGGAACTGGAGCTGGGGTGGCCTGGTTAGATAGGAGCTGGGGCCTCTCCCCTGCTCCCAGACACACACACACACACACACACACACATGCACACACACTCCCATGACCATCAGGAAACAGTCGAGCTGTCCCCGACACTCAACTCTGGGAGGCACAAGGCAGCTTGTTTCTGGGAGAAACATTCAAGGAGCAAGAGCTGGTGTCATTTCGTAAGGTCACTACTTCTGTAAATAGAAAGGCGATCAAGAGCCGGTCTGTGAACTTCAGGGGACACACTGAAGACGTCTTATCTTCAAGCTGGTGGGGACCAACGAGCTCACCTTATGAAAGTGAGATGTTTTAACTGGTGGCTTGACTACTCAGAGGAATTAGAAGATGCTAAACTGCTCTGGTGGCAGTGTTGGTTAGCCGGGAGGCTGCTAAACACAAGGTCAGCAGTTCAAAACCACCAGCTGCTTCGCAAGAGAAACACTGGGCCTGCTACTCCCATCAAAGATTACTCTCTCAGAAACTCTCAGGAGCAGTTCTACCTTATCTTTAAGAGTCAGTATCTACTCGGTGACAGTGGGTTGCGGTTGGTTTGGTTTTTTGGAGGGGGACTGCCCTGAAGGGTGGGCCCCCGCAGGGAGCTCTCCCTGGGAGCTCCTCACAGCCCCCAGTGAAGGGGGAAGCTAGAAGAGACAGAGACGGTAATGGAAATGATAAAGCAGGCGGAGATCACACCAGATCGTTACTGCATTTATTCAACAAGTCTACTGAGCAACCTTCAGATGCCAGGGTCTTATTACAATGCCTACGGTGTGCAGGTACGTTGTGCATACTCTTAGCTCTAATTTTCCCCACCCTGCACAGCGTGTATTACCAGCCCCATTTTGCAGATAGGGAGACTGACGGACCAGGGGCACCCAGCCTGCAGCCACGGACTCTGACTGATTTTGAGACTTGTGCATATCTCTTCCAGCAGCCTGCTCGTCCCCACCCCTCCCCTCTGGTGACCTGTGCAACAGCACTGCCCTTCCGCCCTCCGCCTTCCGCACTGAGACGCCTGCGGCCAGTGGTGCTCAGCCTTCCTCATGCTGCAACCCTTCAATGCAGTTCCTCGTGGTGGTGACCCGCCCCACAACCGTAAAATGATTTTCGTTGCTACTTCGTAACTGTCATTTTGCTACTGTTAGGAATCAGGTGACCCCTGAGAAAGGGTTGTTCGTCTTGCAAAGGGGTCATGACCCACAGGTTGAGGACCACTGCCTTAGGTGAAGCTGCCGTTTCTGTGTGTGTTCGTCCATCCCTGCTCCGCCCCTCCAGCCCTGTGCCTGGGTTTTTGATAGCCTTCTCTAGGGCCCAGTTTCCCTTTGAATTGTCTGTTGGTGGGAGAGGAAGACTCTTGGCCAAGTCATTCAACAAAGGGACCAGAAAGATAGAGCCATCCCTGCGCCCAAGGTTCCTGGCTGTCTTAACTCCTGTCCCCTCTGCCATCGAGCAGCAGGGGAGGGTGCCACAGCTGTTGTTTCTTCACCCCAAAGCGGGTCCATTGCCTCCAACTCGGAGACCCAATGGGACTAGTAGAGCTTCCCAGGCACAAGGTGCCCAAGGTTGTAACCCTTGCGGAAGCAGACTGCCACATCTTTTTCCCATGGAGCTGCTGACGGGTCAGCTAGCAGCGGAGCGACGTCAGCTCTGTGCCCGTTAAGGCGCCTTCCCCAAAGCAGAGCCCTGCAACCTTCCCACAAGGAATTCTGTGCCCATCCGTTTCCTCCATCCCCTTGCAGCGACTCCCTTTCTCCCAGCATTCCCCAGGGTGCCTGCCTGCTCTGGGGCCTGGGGCTGAAGCAGAGAGGCTCCCGGTTCTTAAATCCCCCACCCCAGAATCTAACATGCAGCTACCCTTTAAGGAAGGCACAGCTGTACACAATTGGCAGCACTGGGGGTTTGGGAGCCGTGTGTGAAGCTCAGAATTCAAATGCTTGATCAAAATAGCTCATGAAGACATCCAAATTCAAGGGCCCTGCCCGAGCCTGCTCTGCCTGAGCCTGCTCTGCCTCAGCACCAGCCTTGGGCAGTCCCAGGTCCCAGGACCGTGCCCCCTCCAAAGCCATATACGTGTGACTGCAAGTCCAGAGGACAACTGTACCTGGAACTTTTCACCCTGGCCTGGGCAGGCCCCCCCACCCCTGCATAGGAACATGCACACACCACCCCCAATTCCCCGCCAACTCCACACCCCATCACTTACAGTGCCCTCTACCCAGTCTCATCCCCAGCCAGCTTTCTCACCCCCCACTTGAGGACGTTGGCAGCACCCACACAGGGACCCTGCCCGGGAGCCTTGGCTCCCTGCCACAACCCCTACACTTCCAGCCATTAATACCTACAGTGGGTCTTGGTTCCCCACATCCACATAAATGAGGGGGTTTCAAAAAGTTCATGGGAAACCACTGTTTTTCCATTCCATTTCGCCACCAACTTCCTGAGACCTCTGAAAAGGTAGTCCGCCACCGGCGGCACAGACGTCCCCTGGAGCCTATTAGAAGGGCGACTTCCGCAGACCTCCGGAACAGAATGTGGATGAACCCGCCCCTTGTCCAAGTATGAGATGCCCCCAACCCACCATCTGACCTGAAGCGCTCCTAGATCCCCAAGCTTCCTGAGTAGGGGAGGGGTGCAGGAGCCAGCTAGCTCTGGGAGAGGGGCCTTGAGGTGGGGACCCCTGGACCTCGGGCTCACTGAGCAGTGGGGCGCTCCTGTGGGCGGAGCTGGCACACTCCTCCCGCATCCCTCAGGGGAAGTAAGCCCGGGACCCTCCGCAGAGAACAGACTTGGCACAGAAACGGGTACAGAGGGGACCACTGGTGGCATCCGGGAGCAAAGAGCACCCCCTCTCCCCAGCTGAGCAGAAGTGGGGCTGTGCCCCTGGAGGTCTGACCGGCTGGCCCCTGGGATAGGGGGGGAGTGGCTGCGCATCGTAGCGGGTGCTCAGGAAATGTTTGTTGAATCGAGAGGAAGCCACAGCTTGTGCGGAGTCTAGAGAATCCTCCAGATGCGGGCCCTGGGGGCAGGGATGGTGGCTAAGGAGGAGAGACCAGTCCTGTTGTCGCCCTTGGCTGGAGTCACTCTCTCTCTGCATCCCTTGTGAGTGGCCTTCTCCACCAGAGTCCATGTCTTTGTGCCTTTGCAGGGCCATGGGGGGAGGGCCGGGGAGGAAGTTGAGTAGGCAGGAAGTGACCCAGGGTGTACTTGATGTCTGACCCGCAGGGCTTCCTGGTGGTGAGCCCCTCCCGCCCTGTGGTGAGAGGAGGCCTTCCCAGAGGAGATGGGAGCCCAGGCCCTGCCCGCTGGGTGCCTTATGCCATGGGCCGGCTCTCTCTGCCACAGGCCAGGTGCTTGCTGGAACCTGGTTCCCCTGCTTCAGCTAGAGTGGCCCTTGAGGAGCCTGAATCAGCTGGGGCAGGAGCTCAGGCCCTTGGGGTAAGGGGAGCAGAGAGCCAAGTGCTTCCCAGCCCTGTCTCACCTTGGAGAAGGGAGTGGGGCCTGGGAAGCAGAGGCCAGGCCAGGGCCAGCAAGGGCTGTGCCTGCACATGAGCCCCGCACCGGTGCACAGGGCTCTGCAGGTGAGCGGCGGGGAAGGCAACAGCTCTGCCCTCACTACAGTGCTTTGCCAGAGACTTTGCCAAACTGCTCAGCCAGCCTGGCACAAGCCTCTGGCAACCAGCCATTCATCACACAAAACGCTCCCCACCTCCCTTCTAGCTCTCAGGAGCTGTGCTCAGCATCTTCCTGCAGGGCCTGGCCCCCCTGTCCTGCGCCTCACACCTGCTGTCCCTCTTCCCCTTTTACTGGTTCCTCTGAGGGGCCTGCTTCTCTGGGCCAGGCCCTGCTGGTCCCCCTCCTTCCCAGACCCGTCTTCACGGGGCTGGAGGCGCCCGGCCCCTCTGTGTGGCTCAGAGCTACTCTGGACTTCCAGGTCCGCCTGATGGTTAGTCCATCCCAGAGTCTGCTCTGACCCATCCGGCCTGGCCCCGGGGCTTTCCTGGGCCCCAGGCCCCGGACTCAGCACACCCAGGCTCTCCCTGGGCACAGGGCTCCTGACCCCTCCAAGAGAGAGGTCAAGGGGAGCCAAGTCAGTGTGCTGTGGGGAGGCAGGGGCCGAGCTGGCTGCTGAAGGCCCTGGCTCCCTATTGGGCCCCTCTGGGCCTGCCAGGGCTGGGCTGGGGGCTGGGCCACTGCTGGGTTCTCCTGGCTCCATCCCACTTCGCTGTGGTCCCTGTTCCTCCTCAGTAGGGGTCTTTCCAGGGCTTCGACTTCCCTGAAACAAGACGGGCTTTGTGGCTGGGGAATTCGGGGCTGTGGCCCCCACCCACCCTATCCTGTGCCCAAGCACCCACCTCCTGACTCTCTGGCTCCTGGTCTTCCTTCCTCTCCCACCTGTAGGAACATAGCACACGGCTAGCCCTCCTCCTACCCATTCCCCCTGCACATCCCCGACCCTCAGGGAGCAGCTGCAGTCCAAAGGTCTCTAGAGGGAGCTGGACAGATTGAAGCTCCAGGAAGTCTCCCTCTCAGCCTGACCTTGTTCCCCACAAACCCAGCCGCTTCCTCCAAGCATCGCCCACCCTGGCCCCCATCCCAGGTTCCCAGCTGCTGTTTATGGACAAGCCTGCGGCACCTTGCGTTCTGCGGGGACTCCAGGCATGTCCCTGCCCGCACTGCCTGGGAAAGGCAAGCCTGCATTCCCCGGGGAAGGTAACTACTGTAATTACCCCCGTCTCCCTGGGCACCAGGTTCTCTGCCACTGGCTCTGCTGATGGCCTCTCCTGGCATCTCATTAACTTGCTGCCGGGCAGCTGTCAGCCAAGAGACAGAGGCCCCATGGGCAGGGGCTGCACCTGGACGAGGGCAGAGCCTGGCCTCCCAGTGCCAGGAGGTCCAGGAAATCAGGAGTCCTAGGTGCCCCGCTTGATTCTGCCCCCTGCCACCTGTTACCTGCGAGCCCTGCCCGTCAGCCTCTCCTTCCCCTGGGCCTTGCTGCCTGTGGCCGGTGCCACCGAGGGTCTGCTGTGTTGCCCACCTCGTGTGGTACCACCTGCAAGAGACGGCCCTGCAAGTGAAGGAGAAGAGGGCCATCTCCACCTGCCTGTACCTGTCCCCACCCCCATTCCCGCCTCCCCCCCCTCACCTTCTCCATCAGGGGGTGGTGGCAGCTGCAGCTTCCGGTGGCTCCTGGAACCTAGCAGGCAAAGGAAGTAGGGCAAGGATGAGTGACAGGAGGTCCAAGGCAGGCACACTGGTTCTTTGGGGACAGGGGACCTGTCAGCCCTCTCCACTGTCTACCTTCTGAAAAAGAGTCCTGTCCTGGGGGGCTGGAGAGTTGAGCTTCTCAGCTCGACTTAGCCACTTCTACCTCACCACTGCGTCCCAGCTCCCTCTTAGCACTGGAGGTGGGGGGCAGAGGGTGGGCACACCCCGGAAGGACTCTGGGCAGACTTCCATAGGAGCCTGGTCCGTGAGCCCCTGGAGTCAACGTGGGATGGTGGTCTCAGAGTGAGGCCTGGAAAGTGCTGGGAAACAGGCTGATGGGGGTGAGGGTCAGGGAGGGATTGAGGGGGTGGTGACTCACCCCTTCTGCCGCCCCTGCCTGGGCCCTCTTCCCTGTGGTAGTCAGAGTCCTTCGGCCTGTGTAGACACGGAGAGGGAGCCCAGCTGCTGGGTGGCTGGGAGGACAGTAGCAGAGAGGCAGCCCACAAAGAGATGGAGGACCCAGCCACACCCAGGGAGACCCTGAGCCCAGGGCCTGGTCAGAAGGACAGAGCTACGCCATCCATGGGAGGGTCCCACCAGACTTCAAGCATCGCCCACACTCAGCCCTACCCCCGGACCCCCAAGTGTATCAGCCCAGTGAGTTGTGCGGGCCTGTCACCCACGTGGGCTTCGCCTTGTCCAGGTCCCACGGGCGGCACCAGTCACCCTGTGCGTCTCTGTGCCGGGCGAGGCGGGCCAGGTCAATCTGCTCCCGCTCCTGCTTCCACTGCTTGTAGTCCCAGCCCACCTCTGTGAGCCCTGCGGCCGACCACCGGGGAGCTGGGCCTGGGGCCCGACCCACACTCCGGGCTTCCCGGGCCCCCTGTCGAGAGAAGACACTCAGCACCGTGGGAAAAGACAGCGAGAGCACTGGGCTCAGACGAGACTGACTGGGAACTGCTCTCCACCCTGCCCCTCTCAGGACTTCCACTTCTCCCACCTGAGAACTTAGGGGGTTCCATCTGGCACGTGGGGGTGGGGTTTCCATGCACTGATTAGCTGTGTGTTTTCTCACAAGTTCCTTAACCTCTGTGTGCATCATGTATGCATCTGGGACATGGAGATATGAATAGTATTTATAAGGGTCCCCGCTGGCATCTCAGTTATGTGTTGGGCTGCCATCCGCAGTTCCAAACCCGGATGGGAGACAGGAGGCTCTCTACTCCCTTAAAGAGTTACAGTCTCGGAAACCCACAGGGGGCAGTTCGACCCTGTCCTATAGGGTCACTATGAGTGGGCATCGACCTGAGGGCAGAGGTGACTGGAATGGCATTTATCTCACAAGGTGGATGGGAGGGTGGGTGGGGCGCCCAGAGACTGGGAGTAAGAGCACGCACTAGGGGATGCTGCCACCTAGAGGTCACACCTGGCACATGGCCAGCCCTCCCATGGCTCACTGATTCTGGAAGGATCCATAGTTTCAGAGCCAGCTGGGCTGAGTCAGACAAGGGGTGGACCACATATCTGGCACAGCCTGTTTTACGGCCACCTCTGAAAGACGCCCGCCCCCCCCAAAATGGAGATTCCAGAGAAAAAAAGGGAGAAGGGGTGGGCATTCTTGGGGGTGCTGCCTGGGCCATGTTTTGCAGATGGGGTAGGGGGGTGTATTTGACTCAGTTTTTCTGCCTCCCCAAAGGAAGACTCCCACCTCCACTGCCCCCCTCCCCGCTCTCGTGTCCTCGTCCTCTCTTGAGGTACGTGGCTACCTTCCGTGCCGAATCCAGGCTGGCAGCAGTCTGCATGGGGGGGCTGCACCCAAAGTCCCTGCCAAGTGATCCACCTGTCCCCCGGTTCCGGGCTCTGGTGGGCTTTTCACTGACCACCCTCTTGGCCTGGAGGCGAGGGAGTAATGAGCGGAGGAGGAAGCAGAGTCTGTCCCTCCCGGTGGCTGGGTCCCGCCCTGTCACACTGCTCACCTCAGCCTTGTTTTCCATGGTCACAGCCAGCTCCACCCTCTCCCCCGAGCAGAAGGCAGCTGCATGGTCTTCGTCCTCATCCTCAGGCAGCTCGCTGGCTGCCCCACGGCCCAGGCTGCGCAGTCCCCAGTTCCTGCTGACCACTCGTTTCCCCTGCAGGCCACAAGGGGGCTGGGTCCTTTGGACGACTCCCCAGGCCCAGGTGCCAGCACTGGCTCTGCCTGGAATGTCCTCAGAGATGCTGGCTTGGCCTCTCTCACATGCCAAAGGCATGAGATGATCCAGCGCCCAGGGCCCTAGATGCCACCAGGCCGTCATCTCCAATCTGGGAAACCCGGGACACTCAGACAATGGGGCCTTGTCTCCGACTCCATTCCAGGCATCTGCAGGGCTCCTAGCCCCTTGGCTTTGGGGGGTGGGAGCAGCCTGTGCTTTGGGGCATTGACATAGGCCTTATGGGGCTATGGAGGGACAAGGAGACTTCTTTCTGTCTGGTGACCTTTCTAGCTGGGGCCTCAGAGAAGTGGACAGCAGTGGTTTGCGATTCGGGAGCTGGTGAGTTCAGAACTGTTCATGGGAGGGGAAGGAGGTTGGGAGAAAGGGGAGCCCACCCCTGAGAAGGACTGGGCTAGCCCCTCTGGCTGTCAGCGCCCTGTCTGCCGGGGTAAGGCTTACCCCAGGAACCTGGCTGATGGTGACAGTAAGGCTGTCAGGTGGGAGGGGCTGCAGCAGGCTCCCAGCTATGTCCCCCTGCTCTGCCTGCCTCTGGTCTTCCTGGATCTCCTGTAGGACAGCCTGGGAGTCAGCACAGGCCATGGCCCCCACGCACAGACACAGTTGCCAACAGGCCACGCCCCCACTCAGAAAAACATGACAGTCCACCCCCCTCCACACACACACCCCACACCACCACCACCCCCACACCACCACCCCGCCCCGCACAGAGAAAAAGACACCTACAAGCCCACACGGAGAGACATCAGGGAGACACCAAGGGGCAGAGGTACCGCATCACTGAGTCCCCAGACCTCTGGCTGCGTCACTCAGGGGCACCAGGCACACCCAGACCCTGGCCCCAAGCCTGGCGACTGACTCCCCAGAGCCTGGCCCAAGCGTGGGGGCTGGCGGGGCTGGCTGGGCTGGCCAGGCAGGGCACCCTCCCTCCTGGCAGCAATCCACTCACCTGGTACCTACGCAGTAAGGCCTGGTTCTTCTTTCGCAGGGCAGCTATCCTCCGGTCCAGCTCGGCATCCTTTTCTTCCTGCTTCCTCATCGGGGACTCCGCCCCGTGGGGCCCCTGCAGAGGAGAGGCCCGAGCACCTGGCTGCTGGACCCACTCAACTTTGCCGGGTCCCCAGCTTGTGCATTTCCCCCACCTAACCGGACTCTCACCACCCGAGGAGCCGAGCCCAGGCAGGAAGAGGGTCTCTCGAGGAGCCAGGAGCCACTCATAGGAAAGCCCAGGTCCTTCCCCAGCAGCCAGTCTGTCTCCCCGTACTACCACCCCCACAGGGCTTAGGTTAGGGGCCTCCTCGGCCTGGACTGGAAGGCCCAGAAGGGGGCCACGCCTCCCCCACCCCCTGGGAGCGCCAATGCCAAGCGAGCCTAGACTGGGAGTTATAAATGGCTCTGGCAGCGGCAAGCGGAACCTGCCGTGACTGGGAAGCTGCCAAGGGATTCAGGAGGTCGAGGAGGGAGCCGTTTGGCTCCCAGGCCCAGCACCACAGAAAAGCTGAGAGATTTCTGGGCTCCCAGGCCCTCAGACCACCTCCCCAGCCTGGGCCTGAGCGGCTCCCACAGGTCCAACCCTTGGCAGGCCTCTTAGGCAGGCCCAGCTGGGAGCCACCCAGGGCAGCTTGCCACCTGCCTGTCCAGAGCAAAACTCCCGGTTCCCCTCCTCCCCACCTGGCTGCAGGGTCTCTGTTGAGGCTGGTGCCCCTTCCCAACCCCGCCTAGGTACACCCTTCTTCCCAGCTGTCCCCAGCTGTCCCCAGAGTGTGGCTGCCAGCTATCCTAGCCGCTCCCACCCTTAGCCCCAAGAAGCACCTCCCCCCAACCAAAGGCAAGATGCCACTCACAGCCAAGTGCATGACAGCAGTGGCCACAGAGAATTCCAGAGCAGCCCCCCGGGAGGCAGTGCAGG
>NW_022103915.1:97597759-97608409 GCF_000313985.2 Echinops telfairi
AGCCTGGGCAGCCCAAAGCCAGACTGCTTCCGAACCAGCAGAGAAAGGCCCGCCGGACACAGCCCAGTCCACCTGCCCCACAGTCTGAGGGCCCACACCCCAACGTGTCTCCTGCTCGGACGTCATTCAGAGTGATGGAGGAGCTCAGCCACCTCCCACCCTGTCACCAAACACCACCACATACCACATGACACCATTAGTCATTCATTCATTCCTGGGGCCCCTTTGTGCAGGAAGCTGGGCTTTCTTTAGGGGCCTGGACACCACAGCTCCCAAGCTGGCCACAGCCTGCCCCTCGGGCTATCTAATGCCCTTCTCCACTATCCTTCCCCTCTCCCCCCGGTTCTCCCGGGGCCTCTGCCCAGTGCACCCAGTCTCCAGGGCAGAAAGCCCAGCTTCCTTCTCTCTCCTCCCCAGCCCAGCCCAGCCCAACTCCCCTGGAACTGCCGCTTCCGCCCACCCTCCCCACCATGATTAGCCTCTCTCTTGCCCAGGCTTCACACGGCACCCCTGACCCCACACCCGATCTCCTCAGCCCGGGGTTCCCATATGCTTGGAAATGCCACTGCTCATTAGCTGCCTCTCCTGCTGGACATTCCCACTGAGTCAGACTCTACTTTCCCAGCACCAGGGAGCGCCAGGGTCCTCCCCCTGGGCCTCGCTCCTATTCAAGTACACACACACACACACACACTCTCATGCACACACTCCTTCCCCCTCCCCTGCCCCACACAAGCTACTGCTCAGAGGGACAGGGGAAGGGCCCAGGGGGCCGGGGTGTTGAGCTTCCCATCACCAGCCCCACATTGTGGTACTAGACTGGGAGACCCAGGGAGCCCTGCTCTGGTGGGGGAGAGGCAGGTGGCAGCTGAAGCCCACTGCCCTCTGTCCGCTTTGGAACCAAGGTCCCAGACCCAGACTGGAGAGGCCAAGCATGGACTGGGGAGGCCACGGGACAAGGCAGGGTCTGGCACCCTGCTCCCGGCCAGGGTGGAGCTGGGAGCCCAGCAGGTGGAGCATAGGCACAGGTAGGACCCAGCCCATCTGGAGCGAAGGAGGGTGACCCAGCCATTCTGGAAAGGCCTGTTGAGAGAGACTCCCTCATCTAGAGGCAGAAACTCCCCAACCCAGTAGACCCGAAGCCTATGTACCTGAGGCAGCCCAGCAGTCAGGACAGGCACCGAGTGCCCCCCACCCCCTTCTCCCAGTCTCTCCAGAGCCTGTGGTTTGCCTGGAGGCTCCTTCGTTGGACAGTGGCTCCCTGAGGTCAGGAATGGTGGGGGGTGCCTCTGGGTCCCCCAGGCCTAGGGCAGTGTCCTTGCGTATGACAGACTCTCCGTAGGCCCTTGTAAAATGAACATAATGAGTGGATAGCCCACGTCATACTATGCATTCCTGTGACTCCTTTGTCTCCAGAATGCATGCGGTCCTAAGGGGGACAGTAGTTGGTGATGGACCCCAGAGTGCCTCCCTCAGCCCTGGGAAGAAGTCTCCAGGTGACAGAAGCTGAGACATGATCCTCTGTGAGACCGCGGCGCGATGACTCCTCACCACCACCAGGGGGAGGACAAGTTACAAACACCAGGCTGTTGGCGGTGGGGAGGTAGAGGGGCGGGGAAGAGCTTGGTGGTCTTTGTTCAACCCCTCTTGTTCCCCAGCTCTTGTCCCTTCCCCACTCACCAAGGTCTCTGGAACCCGTTCCTCCAAACACCCCACCAATCTAGAGATGCCACACCCCGTGAGGAAGCCTTGGTTTATGGGTGACAAAGCTCAGGCCCAGAGAGGTGGTGCCTGTCTGCCCAGGTCCACACAGCCTGTTTGCAGCGCAGACCAGATGAGAAGCCAGCCAGACTGGCTCCTAGTCCAGGGCCCTTGCCTTCACCCGCCCGGCCCACACAGTTCCTGCTAATACCTCTTTCACCCGCGAGCTCCCTTTCCTCACCCAGGGATGGGCCGATGGCTCCCAAACCTCAGGGCTGGGCTTGGGTCACCTTTCCTCCCTACCTGGTCCCCCATCCTGCCAGAGAGCCCCACCCTGGGTCAGCCCAGAGCAGCCCAGAGTCAGAGGACCTACTTCCAGGCACAAAGAGACCACAGGGATTTGGGGGAGAGGCGGGAGGGAGGGGAACGGTTCAAACAAATATAGACCCTCAGCTCCTTGCCCTTCTCCTCCGTCACACGGGAAGATGAGGCAAAGGGGGATGGTGGGTCCCCAATGAACTTGGCCCCTCACTGGTTAGATGGCTTCAGCTGAGTCTCACGGCCCTGGTGGCGCTGCTACCTGCTCACAGCAAGAAAGATGAGGCTGTCTGCTGATCGCAGTGCCACATACAACCCCCACCCCTACTCCCCGCCATGGGGATGAACAACAGAACCGAGGGTGACGGGAGACAGCAGACGGTGTAAACTATGAAAATAAAAATAATTTTTTAAAAACATTTTATTAGGGGCTCATACAACTGTTATCGCAATCCATACACACATCAATTGTGTAAAACGCATTTGTACATCATTCTCAAAACATTTTCTCTCCACTTAAACCCCCGACATTAGGTCCTCATTTTTCCCCTTCCTCCCCGCTCCCCCCTCCCTCATGAGCCCTTGATAGTTTATAAATGGGTATTTTGTCATATCTTGCCCAGTCCGACATCTCCCTTCACCTACTTTTTGGTTGTCTGTCCCCCAGGGAGGAGGTCACATATGGTTCCTTGTAATCGGTTCCCTCTTTCCTACCCATTCTCCCTCTACCCTCCCTGTTTCGCCACTCACACCACTGGTCCTGTAGGGCTCATCCGCCCTGGATTCCCTGCATTTTCAGTTCCTATCTGTACCAGTGTACCTCCTCTGGTCTAGCCAGACTTGCAAGGTCGAATTCGAGTCATGGTAGTGGGAGCGGGGAGGAAACATTTAGGAACTAGAGGAAAGTTGTATTTCTCATCGTTGTTACATCGCACCCTGACTGGCTCGTCTCCTCCCCGAGACCTAATTTCTAAATTATCAAGGGTTCACGAGGCTTTGAGGGAGGGGGGCAGCTGATACCAAGGACTCAGTAGGAAGAAAATGTTTGGGGGATGGTGATGGCAGCCTATGTACAAATGTGGTTGACACCCCGGAAGCACGAGTGTCAGAAGAGCTGTAAGAGCCCCCAGTAAAACGATTTATTAAAATAAAGAAATAAAGAGTCAGCCTCAGAAACCTATGTCGATAGAGTTGCTGTGCTGACCACGGGATTTTGGCTGCTGCTTGCTGGTTTGGGTGGTTTGGGTGTGGCGCTCTGGTCCTGATTTGTTCCAGGGGGCATGTGTGTGTACGCCAGATGGACTGACAGGGCCCCGGCACCATCACGGCCACCCGGCTTGGGATTGCTTTCTTCTCTCCTCAGGTAACCCCCTGGTAGCCCCGCTGCAGCAGGCACACACTGCCTTTACAGGGCCCCTTCCACTGGGCTGGGAGACAGGGTTGTGGGGACCACTTGTGACCTCCAGGGCAGCCCCTTTTTACTGTCTGCCTATGGCCCAGGCTCCCTGACCAGGTTTCCCTCCCCGATGCCCCGCTCTCTTTCAAACCCCGGTGCCTGGCTGCTTTCTGTCCCCAAGCAGCCTTTGGGCTCCTGGAAGCGGGCTCTGTGCTCCACTCGACCTTGGACACCACCAAGCCCACCAGGCTCACGTCCCAGTGCTTGGGAACCATCCTGCCTTCCTGGCTGGGGCAGAACCAGCAGAGGCCACTAGCTCCACCTCCTGGCTTGAAATGGGGTGAGTGTTACGAAAGAGAGTGGACAAGGTGGTTTGCCTGTGAGCCCAGCTACTAGACAGGGACTCAGGGAAGGAGCAAGAGTGGCTTAAAGTATGACATTCTTTCCCGATAAGCCTACTGTCACTTACCCCCTTCGCCCTATCCACCCCACTTGGCTCAAGCCAGGCCTCTGGGGCCTCCCACACGCGCCCTGGGGGAGGAGAACCCAGAGTGCAGGAGGGAGGACAGGAGGGACCAGGGACCAGCCTGGGGTGGGCTCCAGCTACCAGGGACAAAGGCTGAGCCACATGCCTCCTGAGATCATGCATGGCAGATCAGGGCGGGGCGCAGGACCCACCCTAGAAGGCGTCAGGGGACAGAACTAGGACTGGTCTGGGGACCCACTGCTTCATCCCGCTCTGCAGGGCACACCCAGGGCTGGGGCACCGAGAACTTTCCGGGCCCAGCAGTGCAAGGAGAACCCTGGCTGGAGCTGAGCCCCTGGGGTCTCCTGTGGAGCACAGAGAACTCGGTGCTTTCTCAAACACCTGGGGCAGCCTCCCGCCAGAGGTGGAGCGAGGGCTTGCCCCATGACTTGCCATCGGCAGTGCACCTGTGGGGTACATCCCCTGGCCTGGGCAATGAGAGGACACAGGATGAAGGCCCAGGCATCTCAGAGGTGCTTGGCACCAGGCCTGAGGCTGAGGAGGCTGGGCTCAGGTCAAGAAACGTTTTCCAGAAGATGAGATACCAGGGTCTTAGCCAGACTCGGGTAAGGGGGTGAGAGGGCATTGCCAGGGGGCAGGAGCGCAGCATGGCAGGAGACAGCCGGAGAGTGGAGACCTGATTGGGGAAGCCATGGAGGTCAGAGAGAGGGGCTAAACTTGGCCCTGGAGTCCTGGGGAGACATGGAGGGCAGGACATTAGAGCAGGCCCCGAGGAGGCTGCTTGACTCAGCTCCAGGGAAGAAGAGAGGAAGGAGGTGATGTTTGGATACAGGAGGGAGGGGGCTGGGCCTCACAGGGCACTGGAAGTTGGAAAGAAGTGGCCAGGCGGGCCTTGGGAGCCTCAGAGTCACAGCTTGTTTGAGGGATGGGCCCAGGGTGGGGCCGGGGGAGCCAGGCAACCTGGGGCCCTCACAGATCAGGGATAGAATGGTTTCCCTGTGTGTCCCCAGAAAAGGCCACGAAGGAGCAGCTCTGGCTGGTCTTGGGAGGCCATGTTTGGGATGGTGCCAACAGGACCAGGCAGAGGGCTGGCGGGCTCACACGGACAGACAAGGTCCACTCCCTCCTCAGAGTTGGAGCTTAGGGGCCTCTCGTGGAGGTAAGGTAGGGGAAGGCTACCCCCCTCAAAGTTTGGAACAGCTTCTAGAGGGGGCTGGTGAGAGCTATCCCCTACTGGGAAGAGGGGTGGCCTGTGGAGTGGTCACGGGCAGTGCTGTCACCCAGCAGGGAGCGGCCACCCTAATAGGAGAGCATGATGAGAGGCCATGCTCACGGGGACATGGTGGTCACCGTAGGGGAGGGAGGTCTAGGGCTTAGGGGAGGGTGGCCTGGTGATCATTCAGTGTGTCTGGACCAGTCTGGAGAGTCTACCTGCTGGAGCCCCCCTCAGTTCTGGGCAGACCCGGATCTTCCTGGGGGAAGGAGGGTATTTCAGGGAGGTTGGGCTGGGAGGGGGAGACCAGGTAGAGCGGTGGAAGGGACAACGAGGCCAGGATATCAAAGACTTCATCAATGCTTCTCTGATAACGATAATAATTATAGCTCCTCACACCCTACCTAACACTTCCGAAGCCCACACACATGTGATGTAATTGGATCTCCTCAAACTTTGAAATCTGTGAATTCTCCAGGGCAGGTATGATTAGCTTCTCCATGGAGATCGGGGTCAGCGATGGTGGGGACCTTCTCTCCCACGTCCAGCCCGATGCCCCATCCATCCCCAATGAAGCACTGTCTCCAGCCTGAGGCAAGGGGAGGGACCCCTTTGCCCTCATGCCAGGAGAAACCGGGCCCGGGTGCAGATGCCTGGCTGTCCTCCCTCCCACCCCACAGGGCAGTCCACAAGGCAGGGAGTCCCCCCGCTCCTCCCCACCTCTGCCCCTACTGCTGCAAGAGAGAGCCTCCAGACTCTCCTGCCTCCCCCCCACCCCATCCCAGTGCCCTCAGCCTGGAGTGCTCCCACTGGCTCCCCCTTCTGCTCCTCCCTTCCGCTCGCTCTCTGGCTTCCTGTCCAGGAAGCGCCCCTTCTCTCAGGCAGGCAGTGCATCCAAGCCCTTCAGGAGGGCAGAGGGGACACACGTGGCTGAGGCTCTGCTGGTCCTCAGAGTCTTCGGCTTGGGCAGGGGAAGGAGCCCAGGAACCTCGCCACCTCCAGGACCCCCTCTGGCCACAGTAGACCCATGCTCCTTTGGGTTTCACAGGTTGATTTTTTCAGAAGGCCATGGCCAGGCCTGCCTGCTGGGGGGCGGGGCTCTGGGTGAACCTGGAGCTCCTGCTTTGAGGTCAGCAGCATACCGAGTTAAGCTTTTGTACCACCCAGAACTCTTTGAACATATCAAGCAAAAAACAAAACCACCGCAGAGCAGATGCTGACTCATAGAGAGAGCAGATAGCCCCATCTTCCCTTCCAGAGCCTCTGTTGGCTTCAAACCCACAGCCTTGTGGTTAACAGCCCAACACTTACCCAACAGCGCCACCAGGGTGCCCCTTGAGCATCCATACTGTGCAAGAACTGGCCTTCATCGACCAGTCACTGCTCGGGAAGGCCTGCTTGCTCCTGGCAGATCTCCCAGACCCACTGGGCAGCTCAGTCTGTCCTGTCTTCTCTGTCCAGGTCCAGTCCCTGTGGGAAACAGAAAGATTTCTCCCAAGTTGTCTCCCTCAAATATATGCCAAGCTTAGCTGCTTGCTACCCGTGGCAAATGACTACACACTTGGAGGTCAACAGAAGTAGGTCAGGGGTTATTCTCCCTAAGGGTTATCAGCCATCCAGAGCAAGCAGACACCACTGTTTATCCCACAAGTAGGACCCACTCCCTTCTGATAAGGATAGTAGTTGACTCTTCCCTGGTAGGAGAGCCCAGAGAGGTCAAGCCCACCCAAGGGTGACCAAGGTTAAGCCACCATCATGAATCTAGGGTCTGCCCTTCTTGTCACATGTATACCTCTAGTCCCTGCCCTTCTTATTATGTGGACACCCCTAGCTCATCCCCTTCCTATTATGCTATGCCCATTGTATATCCCCCTCCTATTGCTTGTACTGCCTCTTGTACAGCCCCTTCCTGTGATGTGTGGTTACCTGTAATCATGCCCCCCTAAGTAGATATAACCCTTGGTTAGCAATAAACGGGGTTTCCAGCCCCCGGGTCCCTGCCCCACCTCACTGCAGCTCATGCTGTGTGGGGACCTGGCTGGTAAGATCATGGCCATTCAAGAGGTGAGCGTGCTACCATGAAATGTGTCTGACTCCTTTATTTTACTCTGTCTCCCATCTCTCTCATGCTCTATGACTTTATTATAATAATCTTTATATATCTCAACCGTAAA
The DNA here is from genome assembly GCF_000313985.2 of Echinops telfairi. NCBI lineage: Eukaryota > Metazoa > Chordata > Mammalia > Afrosoricida > Tenrecidae > Echinops > Echinops telfairi. The sequence continues at coordinate 97,605,049 of NW_022103915.1, forward strand.
ATTGCACCTACTGGACCCGTGATTAGTTGTGGAGGGCTGGCCATTTCCCCCCACAAGACCCCTCAACGCAGGCCACCTCCCCATCCCATGCAACACCTGCCTGCCAGACCCCAGGCCCTGTGCTCAGATCCCTGACTCCAGACCTGCTGAGAGCTGTGCGCCTGGATCTCAAGCCAAGTCCCACTCCTCAGCCCTGCAGCCCCCTGCACAACACGCCTGCGGACAGAGCCCTCTCCTTTTGTCTTCCTGCCTAGGGGTGGGGGGTGGGAGGTGGCAGTGGGGAGGTCATGTCCTCCTCAGGGCTCCACGGGGAAAGAAAGGAGGCTTCCTGGAGGAGGGGGGCTTAGCTGGTGAGGGCGGGAAAACAACAACCAAAACCCCCCACCATACTCTGTTCTGACTGCTGGTGACTCTACAGGACAGACTTCGGCCCCTGTGGGTTTTCGAGACAAACTCTTCATGGGAGTAGAAGGTCTAGTCTTTCTCCCGCAGAGCGGCTGGTGATTTCCGACTTCTGACTTTGAGGTTGGACAGTAACCATCATGCTACCAGGGCTCCTGACGGGAGGGCACAGTGGCGCCAATCATAGTGTGTGGTCTGGAGGGTGGGGACTCTGCAGGGGAGCACCCTTTGCTCACTTCCCTTGTGTCCCTCCCCGGGGCCAGCGTGCCCAACTCACCCTGAAACCCCACAGGCCGAAGCAGATGTGCGACTCCGATGGATAAATCCATAAATCCGGGTCTAGTCAGGAACCAAAGAGCTTTGCCCAACCCAAACAGGCCGGGATTTCCTCAAAACAGCATTCCTAAAATCCCTGGTGGGGTAGTAGGTCACGGGCTGGGCTGCTGACCACAAGGTCAGCAGTTCGAAGCCACCAGCTGTCTGTGTGGGAATGATGAGGGGCCTTCTTCTCCCGTCAGGAGAGAAGAACTAGGGCCGCTCAACTCTGTCCTACAGGGTCACTATGCATTGGAGCCGACTCAGCGGTGCTGAGTACGATGGGCACCCCCCTTCCCATTGGGACTAAGGACACTGCTTAGGCAAGGCTCTTCAGTCTTCCGAACCTCGGCTTGTTTTTCATCTGCAAAAGAGGGGCTGCTGGTAACCCTTGCCTCCTCCGACAGCTGACACCCATTCAAGTACCAGACTTGCTGGAAATAAGAAGGAAGCCCTCTGGATTTCCTCCTCCCCGATAGCCATTGTTTCTGCTTCTGCTTGTGCTGGGGTGGAGGAGGCTCGTCTGCTGGGGGTCAGTGGGAAGCTGACAAAGGCGATTGGTTTCCTGCCCAACGATTTGTAAGCAGCTGGTTTTGTGACCGTGGCTGCAACCCCCTCAGGGTGTCACCCATCCCAGGCTCTTCTGATGTGGTGAGCGACTTCTGTTCTGACAGCTCTCTACCAGGTGAAACTGACCTGCAATCAACTCTACAGCTTTCGGTGGTAGCGTGAAGGTTTGGATGCCTGAGTCTTCTCCGGAAGCAGGCTCCACAGTCCAGAACAGTGGTTCTCAACCCTCCTCATGCCTTGACCCTTTCTTTCATACAGTTCCTCATGTGGAGGTGACCACCCCCCGCCAACCATAAAATTATTTCCGTTGCCACTTCATCACTGTCGTTTTGCTACTGTTAGAATTGGGAGACCCCTATTAAAAGGTCATTTGATCCCCAAAGGGGTCGAGACCCACAGGTTGAGAACCGCTGATCTAGACGGATACCGCTGCCCACAGCCAGCAGCCAGCCCCATCTTAGCCCTCCCTGCTCTGCTCACCCACCACCCTCTCACCCCACATCCCCAGGCAACCACCGACCAACCGTGACACTGTCAATCTGTTTGCACTTTAAAATGAAAGTTCTAGAATGTTATAAACAGATCCCACGGGACGCACTCTTTTTTCCTGGCTTCTCTTGCTGCGAAGAGTCTGAGGTGTTGTCAACAGCTCGTTCCTTTGTAGTGCTGGTGGGTAGTATTCCTTGGAAAGCATGTACCCTAATTTGTTTATCCATTCACCTATTGATGGATATTAGAGTCATTCCCAACGGGTCGTTATTCCAAATAAAGCTGCTATGGACAGGTGGTCAGACGAGACCAGTCCCTGGAGAAGGACGACCTGCTTGGTAAGTAGAGGGACGGTGAAAGAGAGGGAGGCCCTCGGCAAGACGGAAGGACCCGTGGCTGGAACGGTGGGCTGCAGTGTCAGAACCATGGTGAGGGTGGTGTAGCACCAGGTGGGTTTATTTCTGCTGGACATATAGGGTCGCTATGGGTCAGAACGGACTCGATGGCACCGGACAACAGTGAGCATTCAAGATGAGGCTGTCTGCTCCTGTCAAGGTTTACCGAGCCGCAGAAACCTATCGGGGTCACTATGGGTCAGAATCGACTCCGTGGCAGCTGGCTCTTTGGATTTGGGGATGGTGACAGGTTTTATGTCAGCTTGTGTGGGCCAAGATTCTCCCATGGTATGATCTCTCAGAGTGTGGTCAACTCCCTGGTGGGTTCCTCTGTGAAGCCGCCAAGCAGCTACTCTGTCTTGATGCACCTGAGGGAGGTTTCATTCAGGAGTGGGTGAGGCCTCCTCTTTATACAGACTGGCAGTGCCCAGACGCAAGCTCACTTCTGGCTTGTTGATCTTCTGTTAAAGCACCTGCCCATCCCAGGAACCATCAGCAGACCGCTGACCTAGGATCCAGTTGGCTTTGCCTCCACCAGCCTGTGGTCTTCCTGCTTCGACTTCCTGCTTCCTGTTCATCAGCCCCTGCCGCTACAGGAGTCAGGAGAAACCCCCAGCTTACACCTGACCCATGGACTTGAACCGGACTGGACTTAGAAACTTCTACAACTGCATGAGCCACTTCTGGATAGAACTCTCTGTTTACAAACACATATAGGCGTCAGTGATTTTGCTTGTGCAGAGAACCCAGCCCAACACAGGGATCAGCTTTCCCGTATACATCTTGGTGAGGGCTTATGTCTTTATTTCTTTGGGCATGTGCTACTTTCTGTTATTCATAAATGCCTCAGTATTCCAAAAGAGGGCTATTTTTAAAAAACATTCCTACACTATCATTATTGCACACCAGTTTTGCCACAAGTCCTTAAAATCAAATTACATGTTAATTTAAAAAAAATGAATTTGATACCATTCAAATGCAATTCTAATACATCCAGCTCTTCCCAGAAACCTGGACACAGAAGATGTTTCACCGTCCACCCTTTCTCCGCCTGCCTTACAAGCTTTCGTGAAGCAAGGCAGGGACAGGTGGGGGGCCCTGTGGCCTCCAGCAGGCCGGAGAGCTCCATGCTCGGATTAGTTCGGCCCTGTGAACTCAGACACAGGCAGCAAGAGCCAGGGCAGCTGGGC
>NW_022103915.1:97609750-97623977 GCF_000313985.2 Echinops telfairi
GGGGGGGGGGGCAGCCCTCTCTGCCTTGTGGGGTCAGAGGACTCAGCAGTGGGTTTGCTCAGGCTGGGTAAACTGGAAGCTCGCAGGCAGCGGAGCTGCTTGCACCGTGGCCGAAGGTCACCAGCAGACACTGACAGCCCCATGGCCCAGAGAGTTGGGCCCCATGCTCCACAGGCCTGCTGAGGCTCCTCCCCCTCCCTCCGCCACCCCCACCCCTTCTTGGTTTCATGGCAGCCGTTCTCAACCTGTGGGGCGCAACTCCGTTGGGGGTCGAAGGACCCTTTCACAGGGTCGCCCGAGTCATCACAGTAGCAAAATGACAGGGATGAAGTAGCAACGACAATCATTTTATGGTTGGAGGCCACGACAGAAGGGACTGCATGAAAGGGCTGCGGCATGAGGACGGCTGAGAACCGCTGGGTTATGGTACCTCATTACCCAGCAAATCTAGTCTACACCCTACCCCCATCATCCATCGCTCTTACCTCCCCCCCCCCACGCACATCCTGTGTTCAGCTAGTCTTTGCTCCACAGAGTACTCACCTGCCCAGCCTATCCCCCAACAACCTCTGTCCGTGGCCCTGGGCCCCGTCACCAACCCGGCTCAAACATCCCTGTGCACGGAGCAGGAAGTCCTTTGGCCCCTGCTCTGCATCAGAGGCAAAGACCTGGCCCTGCTTCCTACAGGCAGGGGACAGGAGGGTCTCTGCCACATGGGTGGGGCTGGGGTGTTCTGTGTCTGAGAGGTTGTGTTCTTGCTGAGTAGGTATGTATGCATGCGTGTTGAGCCTGTGCCCTTGTGTGACTGTGGTACTGTGAGTACTGTGTCCCTGTAGAACATAACGTGTCTGGGTGCTGTACCCCACCCCTGCTCCTGGCAGCCAGGTGCCTCTGCTCTGTCTGGGAGTCATCATTGAATGTACAGCCTCTGCTGCGCCCAGGCGGAGAGGCTGAGCAGAGCCTGGAGTACTGCAGTAGGTCCTTTCCACAGCCGCTGGCTCCAGCCACTCAGACACTCTACCCTGAACTTGTGTGTTTGGCGGGGGCGGGGGTAGAGAACCAGCTCTCAATCCCAGACCTGCACCGGGAACCCTCCCAGCCCCAGGTGGCGTGTGGCTCCTGCTCCTTCTCCTCACCAGGACCCGGCCTGGTTTAAGTTTTTTGTTGGCCACGCCTTCCCTCAAGTCCAGCCCCATGGGGCTCTTTCCGCCTCACCCCCACTTCAGGGTAGGGCTGTGGGCATAGCTCAGAGGTGGCCACAGCTGCACAGTGTGGCACAAGTGGAAGCCAAGAAAAAGGGGTAGCTCTAGAGACCCTTACAAGGAGCATTAGGGGTGTGTGTGTGTGTGTGTGTGTGTGTGAACATTGTGTCTGTATGTTCACCAGCCGTGGGCATCACAGAAAGCCCGGATGTCAACAATTTCATCCTGATTTGTGGGTCCAGGGGGAATGAACAGACTGTGTGCCATGTGCCTACTCAGGGCGAATTGCATGCCAGCCGCAAGCATGCCACCACCTGCAGTCAAGGTGCCCCGTCCCTACAACTTGTTCAGAGACAGGAGAGGGAGGCCTAGGCGGTCAGTGTGCCCAGGCTGAGAAGGGTCGGTGGGGGGGTGGGAGTGGGGGGTGGTGCTCTGAGAACCCAGGAGACCCTACGGGGTCATTGCCCCCAAGAGGGTGGAAAGACTTCAGGAGACCTGGCTGCCTGTTTCTGGTCCTCCTGCCAGGATTGGGAGGGAACGGAAGGCTTGGGCTCTGACCCGCTGGGGCCAGTCACTGGGGCAGCCCTGCTGCCACCAGATGGGGCTGCTGAGGTCCCGGCTGCCAAGGCTAGCCTCATCTTGCAGCCTTCCAAGGGCGAGTGAGTTGATGTAGCACTGTGGACCTGGGGGTGAATCTGGTGTCAGGTGTCTGAGTGTGGTTCAGGACAGATGTTGTCTGGTGTTTGAGACTACCCACCTGTCAGCAGATCCGATGAACCAGCTGTGTCCATTCAACACCCAGACCTACCAGGCGCCAGCTCCACACTGGCTTCCAAGCTAGGCCGGCTGGAGCACTCTGGTTCCTTGGGTCCGTTGGAGAGGCTATGGGAGAAGAGACCGAGATTTTGATGACAATGCACTAAACTATCTGGTCAACGCAGGTGCTCCTGGGTCCTTATTGACAGTCAGGGAGCATCATAGGCGGGAGGTGGAAGACCTGGAGCAGGTGAATGGTGAAGACAGGGACAACTAGCATTGTGTGTGTGTGTGTGTGTGTGTGTGTGTGTGTGTAAAAGTAGAGCCAATGGGAAACCAAGTCTTTACACTTGTACTTTGTCAACCGCTTTACAATTTAAAAGGTAAGCTCACATACCTTTCATCTCACCCAATCGTCAACATCAAGAGTAAAGCAGGCGGGAACCGATGACAAGGAACTACATGTGACCTCCTCCCTGGGGGTCGGACAACAGAAAAGTGGGTGAAGGGAGATGTCAGACAGGGTAAGATACGACAAAATAATAATTTATAAATTATCAAGGGCTCATGAGGGAGGGGGGAGGGGGGAGGGAGGGGAAAAATGAGAACCTGATGTGGGGGGTTTAAGTGGAGAGAAAATGTTTTGAGAATGATGTACAAATGCGCTTTACACAATTGATGTGTATATGGATTGTGATAAGAGTTGTATGAGCCCCTAATAAAACGATTTCTTTTTTGTGTGTTTTTTTTAAATCAATTTATTGGGGCTCATAAAATTCATCACAATACATAGATCAATTGTGTAGAGCACATCTATACATTTGTTGCTCTCATCATTCCCAAAATTCGCTTGCCTCTTGGGTTCCAGGAATCAGCTCATTTTCCTCCCCCCCTCCCTTCCTCTGCCCCCCTCCCCCATGCACCCTTGCTAATTTATAAATTATCATATTGTAAAACGATTTAAAAAAGAGAGTAAAGCAGGCAGATCCTTCTCCCGTCCTACATACAGGCCACACTCACAGTGAGGCCACAGAGGCATGGATGGTCTGACACCCAGAACCCAGCTCCTGGCAGCCACATCGCAGGCTATCCTCAAACACCGCCCCTGGACCTCATCAAATCAGCAAGCCCTGCCAAGCAGGCATCAGAACACACAGGCCTGGGGAGTGCTGAAGGAGCCCAGTGCACCAGCAGCTAGCCAGGCCGGAGGACCCTCTCTAAGCTGGGTCTGAGCAGGCTTCCGGCAGAAAGGGAGAGCAGCCTGAGCTGGAGGGATAGCCAAGTGGCTGGAAGGCATGAGCAGTGGCCGAGAACCAACCAACCACTCTGAGGGACTGATTAGAGGTTGGGCTGAGATCAGGGAGTGGGCTCCAGGGGCTGGTGGGAAGGCTGAGGGGTGCGGTGCGGGGGTCCTGCCTGGACAGGGAGGAGTGCCTTCTTCGGTGTCATGGAGTTTAGTGGGGGTGAGGAGGGCAGACACCTGACAGAGCAGGGTACAAAATACCCCCTCTACCCCCACCTCCACCCCTGAAGGATTCAGCCAGCTCTCTGGCACACTGGGACCTGCCTTTGAATATGTATGCACTGAATGAAGGCACTGCTCTTCAGAGCTGGTTGTGATGGGGTGTGGGCACCAAGGAGTCTCAGGGAGAAACAGGTTTCGCACTGCAGACCCAATCGACCCCAATGGCTTCTACTTCCTCCTTCCCCACAGGTAGGAACTCTCCTTAGTCCTTTCCCCCTTTCCTCCCCTGCCGTGACCTCTGGGGAGAAGCCACCAACCCGTGCTGGAGGAAAGCCCAGGAGCAGGTTCAGGCAGCCCCTGGGGTGGGACGCCACCATTCCCCCACCCCTGCCGGCTGCAGCCTCTCCTTGGCCTACTCAGCTCTGTTTTCCCATCTGTCTCTCTCCTTCCCTCCTACCCCTCCCGGCCCAGCAGCCCTGCCTCTCTCCTGCTGCTTCTCCGCCTGTTCCGTGCTTCCTGCCTTCCTAGCTACCCCCACAGCCTCACTGGTGACTGGCTGGTTCCCAAACCTCAGCCACACTGTGGAGCCTCTGGGCCCCCTCTGCCAAGCAGGGAGCCTCTGTCCCCCACCCTGCTTCCTCTCAGGGATCCTCCCCCTGCCCAGGCAGCTCAGAGCCCCCACCACAGGAACCGAGAGAGATACAGGCAGGGTGGAGAGTGTCTTTCTAGGCCTGGCTGGGTCCTAAGGGGGCAGGGGCTTCTAGGACTGCTCGTAGGAGGGCCTCCACCCTGGAGTACAAGTCAGCCTCTTCCTCACCGGGCTCTCCCACCTGTCCCAAGGAGGCAGCCCAGGTGTGAGGAGGAAGCCAAGGTCTAAGGTGGAAGCCCACCTCCACCCCGGCTTCCCCAGGGCCCTAGTGCCCTGGCACAAGAGGCGAGGGGCTGCCTCCTCTTCCTGAGACCCGTGTCAAGAAGCCACACAGCCTTTCTGGGCTGGAGACCTTCAGGAATGGTTCCCCCAAGATTAAAAAAGTGTCTTTGGGGTTTTTTCCTAGGTCATTAATGCCTCAGACAAGAAAACCTTGGCTGCCCCTTCCATTCTTCCTGGTTTCTTGAGTCTAGCACTGCTCAGGAATGGGCACGGGCCGCCACACACTCCCATTCTCCTGTAAGCACAGCCATGCACACTCACCGCTGTGTGTGTGTCTGCACACACGGCGGGCCTGGGCACACCCACCCATGCAGAAGTACACAGTCATCGAGAGCTGTTTGCATGTAAATGCAGCATGCAGCACGTGTACACACACACACACACACACACACACACACACACACACACACACCATGGCACCTCCTCACCCTCAGCTCTTGCATCTTCCCCCACCCCTCACTGCATCCGCACTCTCACAGCTATATACAGTCATCCACAGGTCCTAGTGTGGCAATATCTGAAGAATGGCAGTACAGGAGCTTCTGGGTGAGGGAAGGAAGAGGGTGATCATTCTGCCTCTGCCTTTAAAATAACCCCTTGGGGGCATCGTGCCAATGTCAACCCACAGCGACCCTATAGGAGAGGGTAGAAGTGCCCCCCTGTGAGTTTCTGAGACTGTACTGTTAGAGCTCTCAGGGGAGAGTTACACCTGGGTCCTTGGCTCCGAGTGAGAAAGAATTCACCCCGAAGCCTGGTGTGTGATCCCAGTGGGTTTACAGAGAATAGAAGCAGTTTCAGGCCCTACAGTAAATGGAACACAAGCCAGACAGAGTCCGCGGCACAGTTGCGAGACTGTGGCCTGGCCGCCGGGACCGCAGCCAGACTGTGCTGCACTGTGTAGTAGTTGCTGGGAAAGAGAGCGCCAGAGGAAAACCTCTGGCCTTTTCCGGGGCCCCATTTGGAGGCATGGTCCACAATACTGGTCGACCTTACTGGCTGAATCAAATTCACCTGGCTTAGATAGGCCAATCCAGGTGTAATGCCCACCTAGGTGTACCACCCCTTCCGCCAGAAACTCAAACCTCTGAGCGTGTGCAATGGACGCCCCAGTTCCTATGCTAGCTACCTAACAGTACCTCTTTACAGGAGTAGCAAGCCTCAACTTTCTCCCTCAGAGTGGCTGGTGGTTTCAAACTGCTGACCTTGCTGCTAGCAGCTCAACGAGTAACCCGGAAGTCCAGGGGGTGAGAGTCATAGGCCCAATAAATCTAGGTGCCTCTCTTGTCTGCTCAGTGTTCCGGTTTCAGCAAGGCACCAAGCCCAAGGCTAAAAGTAGTTGGATGTGGTCCCTGCCACTCCGCCCTCCACCACAGCTCCCTGCTGGAGCCCACTAGTCTTTTGTCCTCTCTGAGGAATGGGAGGAGTGATTTCTGGTTCAGATTGACACTGACCTCTGACTTGGACATTGCTCATTTGAATCCATAGGTGCTCTTCCATGGTGGGGGGCATGACCCTGGCCAAACCTCTGAGCACCAGCAAGGGAAAGGGCATCCTCCCTCCCCGCCGTGTCCATGGATGCCACCCTCCTGGTCACTGTGGTTCCCTCTCTGGCCATGGCCCTAGGTGCTGTCCTGGGGGTCACTGAGGAAGCAAAAGAAACAGGACATAGATAAGGAAGTGGGTGGATTACCCTCCTGACCTACTACAGAACCTGATCCGGAACCTCCTCTTCCCAATAAACAGCTTCCTGAAGGCCATGCCCTATTCTTAAAAGAGCCAATCTTCCTTCCTGTCCAGCGTAGCACTCAGGGGCCCAGGTGGTTGCTCAGTTCCTCAGCTGTGGAAACAGGCCCAGCCCAGCTTTCTCAGAAGCTCTGTGGGGTCACTGTATCTGTTGGAGGATGTCACCCTCCCTGTCCTTTCCTTGCACGTCCCACCCTCTTCCATCAAAGGGTCTCACACGGGACCCTGGTCACTTTTATTCCATCCAATTCACTCAGCTCTGCTGGGCCTTTAAAGGTTGCATTCCGATGCTCTCTCTACCCATCAGCACCTTTCATTGGCTCCCTACTGTTCAGAGGGTGTGGGATACAGAAAGGTTGTCCCCCGGATTGTCCCCCATATTATATGCCAAACAAAAGATGATGCTTACTAATATGTGGTCACTGTGTGTGCACTTGGAGGTCAGCTGCTTAGGGGTGATCTCCCTGAGGGTTATCAGCCATCTAGAGCAATCCGACTCTAGAGCAGTGGTTCTCAATCTTCCTAATGCTGCAACCCTTTAATACGGTTCCTCATGTTGTGATGACTCCCAACCATAAAATTATTTTCGTTGCTACTTCATCACTGTCATTTTGCTACTGTTATGAATCATCAAGTAAATATCTGATATGTAGGATGTACTTTCATTGTTACACATTGAACATCATTCAAGCATAGTGATTAATCACAAAAACAATATGTAATTATATATTGTGAAATATTTATTTCTAATGACAAATAAATGAAATTTTGTCTTGAAGCATGGTGTAGCATGGGTAGCAGTCTTCATGCTGAATATTCGTAGGTGGGCGTATCTGCATGTGGGTGGACCCTCCTGGAGACAGAGGAGCAGTGTCTTCGTTCCTAAGACCATCAGAAAACATATTTCTGATGGTCTTAGGCGACCCCTGTGAAAGGGTCATTCAACCCCCCCCAAAGGGTCGAGACCCACAGGTTGAGAACCACTGCTCTATAGTCTGTCCTACCTTAAGTAGGGCTCACTCCCTTCTGATAAGGATAGTGGATTATTCCCCTGAAGGAGAGCCTACAGACAAGGTCAAGCCAATTCAAGGAGGGTCAAGGTTAGGCTGCCATCTTGACTTTAGAGTCCCCCCATCTTGTCACATGTGTACCCCCAATGCCTCCACTTCCTATTGAGGGAACACCCCTAGCTTGTCCCCTTCCTGTTGCATGTATGCCTATGGTACAGCCCCTTCCTGTTACATATATGGTTACCTGTATTCAGGGGGACTTGCATGTCCCTGAAATGTATATAAGCTCTCTCTAAACGGACTTGGCTGCTGAGATCATGGCCATCCAAGAGGTGAGCAATTGCATGCCTTATCTTGTCTCTTTACTTTTACCCCTCAATTACACAACCGCCCCTTGGACCTGTTCGGTTGTGTGGGCTGGTACCCCACAAGAGGGATTTCTCACCCTTCCCGAAATCACCTCATCTTTCTTTGTGTACCTCTTAACTTTACACAGCCCCCTCCTCCTCCCAACGGAATGCCTTCCCTTTCTCCTAACCACGCACTTTCAAAGCCCACCCTAGTTTCCACATCACCTGAAGCTCCGTGAAGCCATCTCCAAGGCCCCTGAGGAAAAGCAAGGTCCTCCCTCAGCACGGTCCCCTTTCTCTGCAGCTCACATCAACCATCATGTGGACCTCACCACACCCTGCCCAGACAGCACCTACTTACGGAATGGCCTTTTGTCTCTCCAGGCGGACTGCAAACCACACAGGGCAGGCTCACGGAGCCCACACCACTAAGATCCCCCCACTCTCACCCCCGCGGTCCCGTGCCTGGCACATAATACTCCAAACGGACTCTCACCAGCCCCATTCCTTCAGCGAAGGCCTCCTAGCTGCACGCGCAGCCGGCCATGTGGAACAAGCTCATCCTAATCCCACCACCAGGACCGGCTCCCCGTGTCAGAATCAGGGCACTCACATTGAGGGTGCCGGTTCGGACAGTCTTCCAGCCAGCTCTGCTCAACTGTGCCCTGGCCCCAACTCCACAGCTGTTCCCGGACAAGGGCAGTGAGCGCAGGGGCTGGGGGTCCTCTGATGGTCTCCTTCTCCTTCTCCACCTCCCCCCATAGTCCGCATTTGAAAACTACAGTGAAGGGTCTGTGTTAAAGGGGCGCAGGCCCAGGTGAGCGTAAAGAAAGGCCCAAAATGAAGAGGTGCCCAACCCCAGCGCTGAACCGAACCGAGAGGATAGGCCACCTACAGCCGACCCATCTTTCTGACTGGAGTCTGCGATCTGGAAAAGTGAGGCCTGGGATCACGCTACCCAGTTCCTTTCTGGGAGGCGAGTGAGATTCCAGCCCGCCCGCCCGAAGCATCTCTCAGCTTTGCCCCAGGCGGAGGGGGTCTCCGAACCAACAGGGGCTCCTAGGACCGCGCGCCTCTGTGCAGGGCGGCGGCGCGGCGGGGAGTCTGTGGCCCCGCCCCCGGCCGCGCGCCTATTGGCTGGGCTCCTCTTCCACCCCGCCCCCGACGGGCCCGCCTGGCGCTGGAGAATGCGCAAGAGCCCGCCGCCGCCGCCGCCGCGGCTTCAGCACCAGCTCCCGGACAGCGGCGCCGCCCCCGGGCATGGACGCAGGTAGTAGCAGCAGCAGCGGTCCGGCGCCCGACCTGGGTCCGGAAGGAGAGCAGCGGCCCGACGGGGAGTCCTCGGTCCCAGACGGCAGCTCCGCAGACAGGTAATGCAGACTGCTTCGCAGCGCCAAGCTCGCAGCCCTTCCAGCCCCCAGCCCCAGGTAGCCCCAATAGCCGCCATATGCCGCCCCACTCATCCTCCAGCCCCACCCAAAGCCCCTCCCCGGGCCTCTGCGCTCGCGGTGCGCCCCCTCACCACGCCCTGATCCTGCCGGGTCAGTTTCCCCGCTCCCTGACACCCCCTAGTGTCCGTGTCACTGCGCTCGCTGCCAGGGGGACCTGCCCCACCCACTCTGTCTACCTTTTCTGCTCAGCCTGTGGGCCCCCTCCCCTCCAGTCTCCGGAGCTGCCCACCCCCTCACCCGCTAGTCCCTCTTCCAGGCTCTGTCCCCAGGAGCCCCAGCCCACAGCACCCTCAGTTCCGGACCGGACGGGCGTGTCAGGGTGGCCGAGGATGCGCATGTAACGTGGACCACAGTCGCTGAAGACAGGTGTCTTGGGACGGTAGTCACCACGCCACCGAGTCAGGGATTGCCTTTGTTGGGCACCATGGGTCTATCACCCCCTTAATCTGCTCGGCACCAGCTGTGCACGTGTGGGCCAGCCGAGTCTGCGGGCAGCCGCAGGCATTCAGTGCTCTGCGTTCAGGGGAGCTGCGGGGGAGGGCAGGCCTGGAAGCTCGGGCCTGCATGCCATTCCTCCTCTGAAGGGGCCCCGGGCTGGTGTGGCCGAAGGGACACCTTCCTATTTTGGGCCAGATCCTGTGCTTCACATTTCCTTTCCTCCACGCCCAGCCAGGTAGCAATATGGCGTAGTTTCTGTGTCCTGTCGGGTGGCTGCCGCCCCCAGAATCCCTTCCCTGACATGTCCTTGCCTCTCTCTCTGTGGTCTGGGCTGAAAAGAAAAGGCCTCTTTCCGAGGCAAAAGTGGCAGTGGACACATTGTTTCTAGACTACTGTGTTGAAGGGTGCCTTCTGTACTTCCGAGGGAAGGCCCCACAGGTGAGGTGTTGCCCTCCTCCCTCTGATGCTCACACACGGGCCTGATAGATTTAGCCACTTTGCAGGGGGAAAGGCACAGGGCCTCCTGTGAGGCGATGCCAAAACACCTAGTGACTGCTCCCTGGAGCAGGGAGCTGTCAAGGAGACCAGGGAAGGAGGTGTGACACGATAGGACCTCAGGGCCAGGAGCATCTCTTGAAGGGGCTTGGCCATCATTTACTGCCTTGGTCATGTTGCCAAGGGTTAACCTGGCCTAGTCTGCTCACTTGTCCCGCCCCGAGAGGGCATTCTGGGCATCGGAACCACCTGCTCTCTGTCAGTGACGCCTGGGGGTCCTCACTGCACTCTCCCAGAGAAGACCCTGCACAGCAGTCAGGCCTGGGGCTCTCTGGATTGCACTGCGTTCAAGAGCACCAATAAGCCCTGCTCCGCCAAGCAGCACGTTCTGGGGAAGGATTCATAATGAATAAGACCACACACATATACTTGAAATATTTCATTCGTTGTTTATTCAATTACTCTCTCCTCCTACCCCCACCCCCAATGGAGTGACCTGCTGCCCCATCCATCCGTCATAGCCACTCTGCAGCTCACATGGAAGTCCATGTGGCCATGTGCCTGCAGGCTTGGGGACATGGTTGATACACTCGTACATTTACCTTTACAGGGACTCTGTCAGTCCCTTGCGCCCTGTCAGTCAAGCTCTGGCTGCTGTGACGTTGGTCTTTTGTGCAAGGTCTGTGTCACCACTTTCCATGCCCCGCCCCCCCACCTCCACCTGCCCCAGTCACTTGGCTGACAGGCCAGCAGGCCCAAGCAGGCAGCCCAGGAGGTTACTTATCCCAGAAAGGTCTAAGGAACTGAGGGTGTGGGCAGGAACACAGCCTTGGGAGGTGAGAGCTGGAGTACTTCGCTTGGGTTATCACGGGGTCTCCTGAGCACCAAGGACAGCAAGAGTCTTTATCTCAGCAGAGTTGAGTGAAAGGGCCACTTTCATAGCAGCTAGAATGGAGGAGAGGGGATTTCAAACTCAGCCACAGTCAAGGAAGGGGAGATCCAGGCAGAGGATGCCAGAGATAGAAAAGGGATTCCAGGTGCTTCCTGGTGGCACCCCGTGGAAGCAAACCAATGGTGGAGGCTGGAGCCAGCCCCTGGGTAGAAAGCAAATCAAGAAAGGCTGGTTGACTCCCCAGGGAGGGAGGGCTTCCCACACATGAAAACACCGACACCCTCAGCCAGGGGCCTGGTTCCTCGGGCAAAGTCCAGTGCACAAAGGCAACGGGCAGCTGCAACAGGACTTTTACCACCACCTCAACTGCCCACCCTCCTGACCCATGGATGCCCGGCTGGGCCCTAAACAGGGAGGCCAATAGACCCAGCCCAGAGCAAGCACAGTGGCGGGCACACAGAGGGTTCTCAAAAGCTGTGGAATACAGAATCTTAAGGGAAATCAATGTCTCCCCTTAGACACACAACCCCAGGCCTTTCGTCAGCTTCTCTTTGGCCCCTGGGGATTGGCCTGCAGGGTCTTTTATCTGCCGGAAGCCTGGTTGCTTCTCTCATTGCCTGCCGTTGTGGGGTCATCTGAAGTCCTGCTGTCCACAGAACAGCTTTGGTCCAATTGCTCTCTTTTTTTTTTTTCCCTCCGTACTGTTCACTTATTAAAAAGCACAGCAGTGGTTTACATCATGAGACCAACTTTTTCGTGCAACTTTAGTTAACAAAAAGGAAACAATTTATTATTATATAAGGCAATGAGAGTCTCTGAGGATCGGGAGTTTTAAAATAGAGCTAGACTCTTTGTGTTCCTTAAAGAGGTCATTATAAACCCCAATAAATATACTTCCTAAAGTACAGGTTCCCTGCAGCACGGAGATTGGAAGGGACAGAAAAACAAGTTTCTCCTTCATGCCAGGCTCTGTACTAGGCATGTTGCACTGGCTGTCCAGTTAACCCCCATACCACACCTTGATATTGCAGGCATGAGCCTCATATCCTCCCTCAACAGACAAGGATGCTAGACCTTCGAGAATTGTTGGTCAGAAGCCTCTTTCACCGGGTCCTTGTTTCACCCTTATAATGAGGGGCCTTCCTCCCCAGACTGCTGTGCCAGCCGGCCATCCTCCTGGAGAAAGAGGAGAGCTTGCCTCCTCTGCCCAGCCTCTCTGTTTGGCCTCTGGGCAGAACCCAATCTTCCTGAGCCATGAGCCCCATACACCAGCTACGGCAGCTAGGCCTCCAGCCGGCCCCGCAGTCCCTTCAGCAGTGCAGCAGACAGGACTGGAAGCCAGGCTTGGCTCAGCAGAGTCAAGGTACTCCAGCACAAGCTCCAGTCGGCTGGACATAGGCTGGGCATCCCGGGCCAGGGGGCGGGGAGAAGGCAGGCCCAGCCACTGCTGCCCAACCCTGACTCCCTCGGGGTACCCTCCAGGCACTCAGCTCTAGGCTGCCTTCTTCCACCCTGGTGGCCTGGCACTCCATCTGGCAAGCCTGGCATTGAGCAGACAACCCTCAGGCTGCCCCCAAAGTGGGAGGGATCTTGGGAGAGGAACGTAGTGCCAACTCCAGCCCCCGCCCCCAACAGGTTTCTCAGAAGTCCACTCTGCTCCCACACCATGCACATCCCCGCACAGCAAACCATCTGCATCACGCGTAGGTCAGGACAAGGGCTGGGGAGGGGGAAGCCGTCATCCTCGTTGTCGTCCCTACAATATGCTCCTGACCACCTCCACCAGGTTAGGTTCCAGATCCTGCTCTAAAGACCTCAGGCCTACGACTTCCTCTTTGACCGCCCCGGGCACATTGGACTGTGGCCATCTAGGAGCCGGCCTCCTGAGCACAAGGCAAGCCCTGGACCTCAGTCACCCCAGCACCACTGTGAGCAGCCGGCGCAGCAGGCCAGGCAGTGTTCACCCTCTAAACATTCCTGGCCACTTCTGTGGAAGTGTCCCACTCAGGCACTGGGGACACAGAGACGGGCTAGTGGACCAGGGGTGCCCACTCTCAGAGCCCTCACTCCATCAGAGGCCAGGGTCACATGGCAGCTGGATGGTCTCAGCGACCAGGTGCTGGTGCAGCAGATACACGCAGGTAGCTTCGGAGAACAGATATGCGTTTGCTTCCAGAAGGCTAGAGGTCCAGATTCAGGAAGTGGTTCCAGGAGGAGGCAGGCCCTCCCTTGTCTATTTCAGCTTCTGGTAGCTGCCACCATTCTGGACTGTAGGTGTGCCGTCTGTATGGTCCCACTCCCTCATTCCTCTTTGTCTTTTTGTGTCTACTCTGCTCCTCTTTTTAGAAAACCTAGAAGCGAGATTAGGTTTAGAACATCCCCTGCACCGGAAAGTCCTCATGACCATAACAAAGATTGGGGAACTGGAGTCTGATCCAAAACATCTACAACACAGTAAACGCTTTGAAACCTGGGACCTGTGTGAGGCAGAAGCCTGTCCGGGAAGGGTGGCTCTCTGGGTGTTCAGAAGGTAGGGCGGAGGATTCATGATAGAAAACAGCCAGGCAGCCAGCCCGAGGAGACCTGGGAGAAGCCTGGGAGACCTGGTGGGGAAAGGGCAGTCCCGCTCTTACCGGCATCCCCGGGCCGTGCCCAGTGTGGTCAGCACTTCGAAGAAGGCAAAAGCAGGGCCAGGGGCCCAGCTGATGAGAGGGTGAGCTGGGGAGGCTCCTCAAGCGGTGAGGTAAAGAGGGGGGGGCGGGCAGGTAACCTGGGAGAGGAGCAGCCCCTTTGAGGGAGGAGAAAGTCCACAGGCCCTAGCCCCAAGGGGAGGAGGGTGCAGGACCTCGCACTGCTGCCTTCTGGTGCCTGGAAAGTCACTAGGAGTTGGAACTAAGCTAGGGCACCTAGTAACCATATGGCAGGCCCGAGAGTGCAGCCAGTGTTCCGTCAGCGACAAGAGGATGGGCAGCTAAGGAACATAGTAGGCCTGCAAGCCAGAACAGGGTTCACGTACCAGCTCTTCTTCAGCTTTGAAGTCAACAAAATGAAAATAGCCCCACTGTAGAATTTTGAAAGGAGTAAGATCACATCCCAAACTAAACTCACCGCCCCCAAGGTGATACTGACTCATGGCAAGCCAACCACACCGGTAGGACTGCCCCTGTGGGTTTCCGAGACTGTAACTCTGTACGGGAGTAGAAAGCCTCCTCTTTCTCCCCCGGAACGACGACTGACCGGTGGTTTCACACTGCTGTTCTTATGGTTAGCAGCCCAATGCATAACCACCGCACCGCTGGGGTTCTCCTTAGATCAGAGCCAAGAGGACTTCCAAACAATTTGTGGAAAAGTTCCATTATCTTTTTTTGGCAGTTTGAAACCTTTATTAGATAACCAGCCACTAGTTTTCATCCACGTTGACTGTCTGTAGGTTTTTGAAAGTGGTGACAGGCACGTAGGTAACCAATGTGTAGAGCTTGTTCGGGGAATCTTCA
>NW_022103915.1:97624462-97629386 GCF_000313985.2 Echinops telfairi
GGGGGTAGGGGTTGATGAGTGGTTTGAACTGTTGAATGCAGAGTTGATGGTCTGAAATATAAACCCTACCTAATTCACAACAACAACTCGTTGTGGGGTGGGGGGGGGAAGATGCTAGACACACTTTCTGTGTCTAGCCCATGCCTGGCATAGAGCAGGCTCCCAGTAATGTGTGTTTAAGAGTGTGTTGATGACAGAGTGAATAAGAGCCCCCACCCTTCTGGTCTCGAATGGTACAATCCTTTGTCTGGGCTACAAGGAGTCACTCGGCAATGCCAGCTGAGAGTCCCTACCTCCTCTCTCCCTAGGTCCCAGGCCAAGGCTGTGGCCCCCGAGGCAAGCCCAGAGAGAAGCTGCTCCCTCCACAGCTGTCCCCTGGAGGACCCCCCCAGTTCTTCAGGACCGCCCCCAGCAGCCAACACCCTCCAGCCTGTGGGCCCATCCAGTCCCTTGGCCCCCACCCACTTCACCTACCCCCGGGCACCACAAGAATTCCGGGGGGGCAGTTCCTTGCCAGGGCTCGGGGACCGGGCAGCTCTGTGCTCCAGCCTCAGCCCGTCCCCAGCCCCTTCTCAGAGAGATGGAGCCTGCAAGCCACAGTCTGTGCAGCACCATGTGGTCAGCGTCAGGTAGGCAGGGGTCCAGAGGCCTGCAGCTGCCTCTGGAAGGTGGGGCGGGGTTTACAAGTGGGGTCGCCCCCAGAGCTCTGGGCTAGCTTCTTTAGGATGTTCTCTGCCTGGAGGAGGCAGCCCACATGGAAAGGGAAGTCAGGGCTGGAGTGGAAAATGGGAAAGGGCAGGAGTGGGTCAGTGCTACCTGTCCCTTGGCCTCTCCGTCTCCTCTCCTAACTCTACACTCCCCTGTGAGAGGACTCCGGCAAGCAAGCCTCTGTTCTTCCCTTCCACAGGCAGGAACAGGCCTTCCGGATGCCAAAGAGGTAGGCCTGGCCTTCCTGGGGGGTGGGGGTGGGAGTGCTCAGCCCCCTCCCGGCCTTCTCTTCTTTACCCTTCCTACTTGGTGGTTGCTAAGCTCATCCGGTCCCCTGCTGCCACACCCAACACCAACTCTCCAGAGGGCTCCCCCTTCCTTCCAGCTACTCCCAGCTGATTGCCGAGTGGCCGGGGGCCATGCTGCTGCTGTGTCTGGCTGCCGTCCTCCTCTGCACCCTGGCTGGACTGCTGGGGGGCCAGCTGCCCGACTTCTCCAAGCCCCTGCTGGTGAGGGGCCCAGGGAAGGGCGGGGACCCCCCAGGCCTGGAGCTGCAGGGTGTGTTGGGGGGAGTGGCAGTGGTGGGCTCTCATGCTCCTGAAGGAGCTGGGGAGGGAAGACGGAGGTCTTACAGCCTGCAGTCCAGGGGGATGAGCTGGCCCCTCCCTGAGCCAGGCAGCCCAAAGGCAAAACTGAGACGGCTCAGAGGGCCAGCTCGACACCTGCCCCCCAGCCCTTCTCTGCCCGCCTCCCTGCAGGGCTTTGAGCCTCGGGACACGGACATCGGGCGCAAGCTTATGGTCTGGCGAGCACTGCAGGCCCTCACAGGCCCCACGAAGCTGCTTTCCTTTGTCCCAGACCTGGAGCTGAACAGGTGCCAGGGCCCTGCCTTGTCCCTGTGGGCAGGAAAGGGAGGAAGGTCCAGGACCCCAGGGAGGGGCCATCGGGTGACACCCCCTGCCCCACAAAGACAGTCAGTCGTGCTATCCGGAGCCCCCTGGGGGGTGTTTCTGGCCTCTGCTGAGCCCTCCACCCTTGAGCGGCTCAGAGATTTTCTTTGCCTCAGCTCTAACTCCCAGGGCACATTCAGCCCTGCACCTGGGGGTACTGCCCCGGACGGCATGGTCCGGCCTCGGAGGATGGTCGAGCCCCTGGAGGACAGAAGGCAGGAGAGCTTCTTCTGCGGCCCCCCTGGTAAGGTGCAGCAGGCTACTGGCCAGCCCTGAACCTGCGTGCTAAGAGAGGAAAGCAAGCTTTGCCCGGCGGAAAGGGGAGGGACCAGCTGGAGGTGGGATTGCAGCTAGGCCAACGAGGCAGGTCTCAGATGCTGCCGACAGGAAGGTTGTTTAAACTGACTGCTGCGTGGGGTGGTTTGGGGGAATCCAGACCCAAGGCCAGGTTTCTGGCTTGAGTATGCATCTTCCCTTGGGCGGGCCCAGGGCTGGGGACTGCAGGCTGAGCTCTGGGGGGTGGGGGCGGGGGTGTTTGTGTGTTACAGAGAAGAGCTATGCACAGCTGGTCTTCATGTCCACCTCCGAGGGCAGCCTGTGGAACCTGCACGCCATCCATTCTATGTGTCGCATGGAGCAGGACCAGGTGAGCTGGCCGGAGAGACCAGGGCTACTAGGGACCTGACCCCAAGGAAACACAGCTGAGCCAGGCCTGCCGCAGTGGACTGGGGGAGAGTATTCCCTGCTTAGCAAATGACACCAGCCCCACTGAGAAGCTCCCTGGTTGGGGTGGGAAAGGAAGAGTCAGCTGTTTCCAGCAGAGCAAGGATGCCAGCGCTGGCAGAGAAGGCCGGCAGCCCGCAGCCTGGAATTTTCAAAAGGTTCTCAAAGGAGCCTGCAGACCTGCTGGGGCTCCCTGGCCCAGGGGGCAGAGACTAGGGGCTTCAAGCCCTGGCCCCCACCAACCCATGCAGTGACAACCCAATTGGGCTTAGGGGTGAACCAAACATGTCAACATTTGAGGGAAGACTTACTGCTAAACAGCAAAACAAAACAGTGTGAGAAAGAAGCCGCCTCAGCCCTGCACTTTAACACTGAAGTACCCGAGACACTGGCTAAGCGTGGCACTCAGCATCAGATGCCCGCATCTGAGGCTAGCTCTCGCTCTTCCTAGCCGGGTGGCATCAGGCGAGTCTTCTAATCTCTCAGTGCCTGGTCTTTGTGTACCTGACATGGGAGTACTAATGGTACCTCCCTCAGAGGGATGCTGCGACAATTTAAAGAGACCAAATTTACATATTGTGTGTCTGCATGTAAAAGAGATAGAGACGCAGGCGCCTGAGTGGCACAAGCTGTTTGTGATCAGCTGCCAACCTGAAGCTTGGTAGTTCAAACCCACGCAATGGCCCCAGGGGGAAAAGGCTTGTGGTGTGCTGAAAACCCTCGGGCACAGTTCTACTCTGCGCACACGAGGTCACCATGAGTCGCGGTCCGAGTTGGGCAGCTAGCAGCAACCAAATCCACGCGTGGCGATGTGTGACCATGGTGGTTATCAACTCAGGCCCGGGCCAGACAACAGGGCCCCTGCTCCCTGCTCTCCGCCAGCTCTTGGGATGTCAGCAGGAGAAGCAAAGGGGTGTGAGGGCTGGAAAAGACGGAGCCTTGGCTCTAGGAAGGCAGCCCAGTAGGCAGAGGCCGGGGACCAGGACTTGACAGCGATCCTGATCCTGGGACATCCTGGCCTCCACATTTCCCACTGCTTGCTTCTAGCTCCTGGAGCCCCAGGATCTGTTTCAGCTGTAGCTGCCACCTGCAGCCCCTGGCTGGCTTGAGCAGTGCATGTGACCTGCAGGGGTCCATAAGGCAGGCCTTCTCAGGTGACTGCTTCTTGTAAGCACCCCCAAGGCTGTTCTTTGATAGGGGACAAGTTGCTTACCCTGCCTCTGTCTTCTGGGCTGCTTAAACCTTCTCGGGGCTAGGAATGTTCTGTCCTCAGACCTTGTGGCTCCTTTTCTCTCTCACCCCACTGCCTGCATCACACGTCAGGCCTGCTGGGCTGCCAAGCTACCCCTGTGCCTCTGCCCCACAGCCTGGGAGGAGATTCAAGGGCCTCCATCCGGCAGGGCTGGGGAACTCTGCACTCCTGAGCAGCCTCTGAGCTTCCTCCTGCTGTGTGTGCCCTACAGATCCGCTCCCATGCCGGCTTTGAGGCCCTGTGCCAGCGCACAGCGGCAGATGAGTGTTGCCCCAGCTGGTCCCTGGGAAACTATGTAGCTGTGCTCTCCAACCGCTCCTCCTGCCTGGACACCACCCAGGCGGACACGGCCCGTACACTGGCCCTGCTGCGAGCCTGTGCCCTTTACTACCACCGTGGCACCCTGGTGCCCTCCTGCCTGGGCCCCGGGAGGGACAAGCCCCCGAGCTGTGCCCAAGTTCCCACCAAGTGTTCCCGCAGCAGCGCCGTCTACCAACTCCTGCACTTTCTGCTGGACCGTGACTTCCTGAGCCCCCAGACAGCTGACTACCAGGTGCCCTCTCTCAAGTACAGCCTGCTCTTCCTGCCCACCCCAAAGGGCGCATCCATGATGGACATCTACCTGAATCGCCTGGCCGGCCCCTGGGGACTCTCCGATAACTACACCTCCATCACGGGCATGGACCTAGGCCTCAAGCAGGAGCTGCTGCGGCACTACCTGGCCCACGACACGGTGTACCCTGTGCTGGCCCTGGCTGCCATTTTCCTCAGCATCGCCCTCTACCTGCGCTCCCTCTTCCTCACGCTAGTGGTGCTGCTGGGGGTGCTGGGCGCCCTGCTCGTGGCTTTCTTCCTCTACCGCGTGGCCTTCCGCGTGGCCTACTTCCCTTTCGTCAACCTGGCCGCCCTGGTCCTGCTCAGCAGCGTCTGCGCCAACCACACGCTCATCTTCTTCGACCTGTGGCGCCTCAGCAAGAGCCAGCTGCCCTCGGGAGGGCTGGCGCAGCGCGTGGGCCGCACCATGCACCACTTCGGGTACCTGCTGCTCGTCTCGGGCCTCACCACAGGCGCAGCCTTCTACGCCAGCTACCTGAGTCGCCTCCCGGTCGTGCGCTGCTTCGCCCTCTACATGGGCACGGCCGTGCTGGCACACCTGGTGCTCACGCTCGCCTGGCTGCCCTCGGCCGCCGTGCTCCACGAGCGCTACCTGGCGCGCGGCTGTGCGCCCCGGGCGCAGGGCGCGTGGGGACGCAGCGCTCCCCGGCGGCTGGCGCTGGGGCTGCACCGGCGG
>NW_022103915.1:97629541-97638071 GCF_000313985.2 Echinops telfairi
ATCGCGCCTGCTCTTCCAGCGCCTGCTGCCGTGCGGGGTCATCAAGTTTCGCTACATCTGGATCTGCTGGTTCGCTGCGCTGGCGGCCGGGGGTGCCTACATCGCTGGCGTCAGCCCCCGCCTGCGGCTGCCCACGCTGCCGCCGCCCCGGGGCCAGGTCTTCCGGCCCAGCCACCCCTTCGAGCGCTTCGACGCCGAGTACCGACAGCAGTTCCTGTTCGAGCGGCTGCCCCAGGGCGAGGGTGGCCACATGCCCGTGGTGTTGGTATGGGGCGTTCTGCCTGTGGACACCGGGGATCCTCTGGACCCTCGCAGCAATAGCTCACTAGTGAGCGACCCTGACTTCTCAGCCAGCAGCCCCGAGGCCCAGCGTTGGCTGCTGGCCCTCTGCCACCAGGCCCGGAACCAAAGCTTCTTTGGCGCCCAGCCCGAGGGCCGGCCCACACTGTGCCTCTTGGAGGCCCTCCAGGGCTGGATGGCGAGCCCCCACTGTGCGCGCCTGGGGCCTGGCCTCTGCTGTGGCCACGCGGCGGCCTTCCCCTGGGCCCCCCAGCTCTTCCTGCACTGTCTGAAGACGATGGCCCTGGAGCAGGGCCCTGATGGCACCCGGGACCTGGGCCCCCGCTTCGATGCCCACGGCAGCTTGGCATCGCTGGTGCTGCAGTTCCAGACCAACTTCCAGTACAGCTCCGACTACAACCAGGCCCACCGCTTCTACACGGAGGTCAGCCACTGGCTGGCGGCGGAGCTGGCCGCGGCCCCCGCGGGCCTCCGTCAGGGTTGGTTCACCAGCCGGCTGGAGCTGTACAGCCTGCAGCACAGCCTGAGCACCGAGCCTGCCGTGGTGCTGGGCCTGGCCCTGGCGCTGGCCTTCGCCGCTCTGCTGCTGGGGACCTGGAACGTCCCGCTCAGCCTGTTCTCGGTGGCTGCAGTGGCAGGCACCGTCCTGCTGACCGTGGGGCTCCTGGTTCTTCTGGAATGGCAGCTCAACACCGCGGAGGCCCTCTTTCTCTCCGCCTCCGTGGGCCTCTCCGTAGACTTGACTGTCAACTACTGTATCTCCTACCACCTGTGCCCGCACCCAGACCGCCTGAGCCGTGTGGCCTTCTCACTGCGCCAGACCAGCTGTGCCACGGCGGTGGGGGCTGCAGCCCTGTTTGTGGCGGGGGTGCTCATGCTGCCAGCCACGGTTCTGCTCTACCGCAAGCTGGGCATCGTCCTCATGATGGTCAAGTGCGTCAGCTGTGGCTTCGCCAGCTTCTTCTTCCAGTCTCTCTGCTGTTTCTTTGGGCCAGAGAAGAACTGCGGGCAGATCCTCTGGCCATGTGCCCACCTGCCCTGGGATGCCGGGAGTGGAGAGCCCAGGGGAGAGAAGACAGGCCACTCTCGTCCAGGGCCAGTGGGAGGGGCCCCGGGGGCCTGCTCTGAGCAGTATGAGCTACAGCCCCTGGCCCGGCGCCGCAGCCCCAGTTTTGACACCAGCACGGCCACCAGCAAGCTGTCCCACCGACCCTCGGTCCTCTCTGAGGATCTGCAGCTGCACGATGGCCCCTGCTACCCCCGGCCTGCACCTGCCCCTGCCTCCCTGCGGGGGCTGCTCCTGGACCACCAGGCAGTCTTCACCCAGTGCCCGGCCCTGCAGACCTCCTCTCCCTATAAACAGGCTGGCACCAGCCCCCAGCCCCGGGCCACGCAAGCCTCCCAGGGGTCAAAGGCCAAGCCGCTGCCGGCCTCGCCAGAAGCCCCATCCCACTCCCCCAAGCCCAAGGCTACAGAGCCCCCAGACTGCCTCTGCTCCTCAGCTAGCACCCTGGAGGGGCTCAGCGTCTCTGATGAGACCTGCCTCAGCACCTCTGAGCCCAGTGCCCGTGTGGCAGACTCAGTGGGTGCCTCCCCAGAGGACCTGGATGAAACTGGGCAGCCGGGACCACAGCGGGGCCAGCTAAACGGGAAGCGGGACACACTCTGGCTGGCGCTCAAGGAGACGGTGTATGACCCCTCAGTGCCTGCCTCCCACCAGAGCAGCTCATCCTGGAAGGGCCGAGGAGGACCGGGGCTGGGCGACGGCAGCCCGGTCGTGCTGCCCAACAGCCAGCCAGACCTGCCCGATGTTTGGCTACGCAGGCCCAGTACCCACACTTCAGGCTACAGCAGCTAAGGGAGGCGCACTGAGGCTGGACCAGGGTGCAGAACTCTGTCGAGGATGGTGGGGTGGGGCAATTGTAGGCTGGCGCCTAAAACTGTTTGCCCAAGTCGGCTGGAAAGGTCCCACTCACCTTCTGTGACGTTTAGCCCGCGCAGGTGTTCCCGGCTTGGCCTGGGCAGCTGCTCAGCCCTTACATTCGGAGGACTCTGGAGGGAGGGTCTTCGAAGGGGAACATCAATCTCTCCTTGGGACCTGCTGAAGGCTGGCTCTTCTTTCTCCCCAGCCCAGCCAAGATTAACCTTCTAGAAGGGGGAAGGTCAGATATGTGGCTCCAGGTCTCAGGGAGGCCGACCCGGTCCCCTCCCAAGTGGCGGGCAGTCCAGTGGGACTGCAGATCAGGTCCGTGCAATGCTGTCAGGATGCCTCACTGAACTGAAGAGCCCACGGAATCCTCAGGAGTCACCTGGGTCTTTATCTCTCTGGGCCTCTCACCTGGGCTCTTTATCAGGATGCTGGTTTCTCTTTAGGGGCCATCTCTGGGCCAGCATTGGCCCGGGGTCTCTGTTCCAAACAGCCTCTACTCCCCTTACTCACCAGACCAGCCAGCTGTTCCTCTAGGCCAGGCAGCGGGGCTGTTGGGTGTAAGGAGGGAGAAGGAGCTTCCTTATACCGCAGGATGGTCCCTCTTTTGCAGCAGGTGCTCTCCCGGGCCAAAAAAGGGACAAGAAAAGACAGTAACCGTTGACACCCATTCACCTTCCTGTTTACAGAACACATCACACCCATGTCTCCTTGTCACCTGCGCCTTCACTATGGGAGCCGGCAGTCACCTGCAGTTGACAGGGTCTGGTGTCCCCAATTTACCAGTGAAAGCATTGAGACTAACATACAGTGATTTTACCCAAGATCCTGCCACTCATAAGTGGCAGAGTGGGTTTCCTGAGTCATCCCACCACTGCACCTCCTAGTCTACTCCTGGTCACACACCTCAGGGACAGTGGCCTGAGGCTCTCTTCGTCCTTCAGCTCCAAGGGCCTCCTGCAACCAGCCTGCCTTCTCGGTTGCCCCTGAGTAATGCCTGCCCCACCCGCTGGACCTCGGTTGCCAGAGAGAGCTAGATTCTATGCCAACTCTGAAGTTGCTCCACCCAGATGGCCTCTGTGCTAAAGCTTCCCGCTCCCGCCGCCGCCACAGGTATCCTGACAGGCTTCCAGGTCTGCAGGGTCAGGGCAGGCCTCTGTGGCCACAGGAGCGGCTCAGAGGGCCACAGAGGGTGCAGAAACTCTGGCCTGCTCTCTTGGAAGTGTGTCCCAAGCTGCTTCCTAGGCCGGAGTCACCGGCTTCCTAAGGACAGGTCTGCCTGGGGGAGGCGGGCTGGGGGTGTGGGAGGTCAAAAGCTGACTCTGCTTCCCCAACCAAGTCAAGACCCTCGGCCAGGTGCTGTCCCCGTGTGAGAGGCATGACACGTGGCAGCACCTCGTTTGCATCAAGTGCTTCAAAAACAGCGCCACGTCACACTGGAGACATAGCTCGCGAAGGTATGCTGGGGTCCGCACCGGTGCTGTGACGCACCCACTGAGGGCATCATCCGGAATGCTGGCGCTCAGAGACCCGGGGCTGGGCAGCCCGGAAGGCTTCCTGGAGGAGGGATGACTTGAACTTGGCTTCAGAAGACCATGAATCTTAGACTGGGAGGGACTCGTGAGATCATCGAGCTGAGCAGCTTTCAAACTTGGTGGCCTCAAGGCTTTTTTCTTTAAAGACCCCTTTGGTGGAAGCACAGGTGTAGAACAGGTTTTCAAAACAGCTGCTCTGGCCAAAGTCAAGCCGGGGCGTTCAGAGCCAGCCCAGCCTTGCTCTACTGCAGCATGTTAGGGGGTGCTGAGGAACCCCACAGAGTCCTGGCAGTGGCACAGGAACGGTGTGAGAACTCACTGATCCAGCCTCTTATTGTACAGATACATTTCCGTGGAGGGAAGGGTTGGTTTTGTTCTTTGCCCCCAGGGCCGGATGTGGCAGATCTGGAGGCAAATCAGAGGATTCCCCGACCCCCTTGATGGTGTGGACCTCCCCCCGCCCCACCCCAAGCAACCCATGGGAAGTGGAGCAGAAACCCAAATAAGACCTAAATGTGTGGAAGAATTGGTAGACTATGGGCAGCAATGGCAGGCTACGTTGGCTCCTTTATGAGAGAGAAAAACCAAATCCGTTCTAATCCCTGACGCCAGAAGGGGCGGCTGAGACGACGATCTCTCTTGGACATGTGCCCCTGAGGGTCTGCTGGGACCTTGCCCCACCTGTGCAAGTGGAGTTCAGCCTTTCAGAGTCCTGGCCTCTCTGCACCGTGGATGGCGCCTTTGTGTTATCACCCAGTAGGAGCCCAAGGAAGGACCAGGTGAGCCCCTTCTCCTGCGTGTGAGCGGAAGTCCTGCCTACACTCAGGAGCGGTCTGCATCCGACTCGCTTCTCAGCAGCCCAGCAAGACTCTTCTGCCCTCTGCCGTGGGAAGGCAGCAGGCACCTGGGCCAAAGCAGGACCCACTACCCTTTTTTGGTGTGTCTTACAAATGGTGACAGTGGTGACTGGGACCGGAGCTTCACAGACTCTGAACATGAGGGAGTGTGGAGGAGGTGAGTAGAGTGGGCCCCACGGGTTTAGGATTGTACTTGAGTATATCCTGGGTCCCGTTCTTAGAGGCCCTGGCCACACAGCCCCACTGGAGGACGTGTGAACCAGAGCAGCTGACGCACTGACTGAACCTGTACTTCTGTCACTTGGACCAGGGGAGTGGGAGAACTCAGTAAACGGACAACAGGATCTTACACCTCAGGTTGCCCAACAGCTAGCAGGTCTAGTGTCGCCCAAACCAATCGCAGGCAGCCCCGCCCAGTGCAGGGGAAACCCAGCACACCTTGTGCGTCCTCATTTGGGAATCCCAGACTGAAAGCATTTTCAATCTCCTCCGAGTCTCAGCAGATCCACTCACTTTATTACTAGATGGTTGGTTACCATGACCGTTGGCCCTGGACACCTGTGGGGAGAGGCTTCACACGCATGCGACAGGTAAGGGAAGGAGCGTCGAGGCACCTGCATGTGCCCTGGCACATTCAAGAAATGGTGTCTCTCCATGGGGACACTTTAAAAGAGAACTGTTATTAGCATGCATTTGGGACTTGGGGGTCTTCCTCCTATTTGTGCCACGGACCTGCAGCTCACACTCGGGAGTCCGAGGAGCGTGCTGCAGATGTGAAACAGATGCCGAGGTGGCGTCTGTGAATGCGGGAAAACCAATTCTTCCATGATGGCGGCCCTTCCGGTGCTTTCAGGGTAACACAGAGAGGGATTTGACTGGCAGAATCTGAGATCTTATTGGCACACAGCATACCCCATCCCATGGCAATCGGGGAATCTCCCATTTGAGCCTGATTCTGTAAGAGATGGCTCATGAGACAGTTATAATGGAAGCTTCCCCAGCCGCCCCCCAGTGCTTGACAGAACTGGGAGACAGATGAAGGGTATTGGAAAGGAGGATCACTTGGTTTACAGCTTTCACGCCTTGTCCAGAGCGTCTCTGATCTCCTCCCATCCTTTTATAGACCCATGGACGGTGACAAGCGCTCTGGCACCCCTGCTGTGCATCCACCTCCCATCGACCTGGGAGCAGGGGACCATGCAAACGCCTCACCCTCACAGGGCCACTCTGACTTGAGGTTGGGAGGTGTGGATGCTTAGAAGAAGAAATTGGAACTCGCTTCGCAAGGGTCATGAGAAACAAAAGGAAGTCGCTCTGCACCACAGTAAAGGTTGGGCGGTCCAAAGCCAAGTGTGCTGGAGCCCTGAATGGACTTGGATAAACTTCTGACTATCATCCGGCCTCTGAGTAGTTATTTACACTATCCCTCGACACAGGAAAAAGACGAGCCTTTTACCAGATTCACCAATGTCAAACAAGGGCTTCCTCGTGCCCACACCAAACTCAGCCCCGTCAACCTCGTCTCCATCCGAGTTACTAGTTTCCGGTCTTTGTCACCACACGTTCCTATTTTCCCCACCTCCCTCACTGATGTCCCCTGCCCAGGGACTCCGGCCCAAAGGATGACAGTCTCTACTACCAGGTGAGAGATTGGTGATTTGGACACCCCCGGCCCCTCAGGTTTCCCTGAAAACAGGTCTGGGGGTCTGCTTCTGAAAGGCCGCCACCTTGCAACCTGGGGAGCAGCTCTGCTCTGCACAGGTAGACCATCAGATGTGAATTTCCTTATCAAATCGCCAGCCTCCCACCCCTGCTCCTGCCTGTGCCTCTCCCTAGCCCTTCTCTTACAATGACAGGTGCGATAAGGGCCCCTCTTGCTATCTAGTGCTCCTAAGACAAAAGTGCCACAAGGAAGTGGCTTTAAAGGACAGAAATTTACTGTCTGGTCAATTTTGACTCATGGAGACCCTATAGGGCAGGCTGGATAGATCTGCCCCCTGTGGGTTTCTGAGACGGTAACTCTTTACGGGAGTAGAAAGCCTCATCTTTCTCCTGAGGAGCAGCTGGTGGTTTCAAACAGCTGACCTTGTGGATAGCAGCCCAGCCCCTCATCACTATCTCCCCCAGGGTTCCTAACTGGCATGAAGAGAAAGGTAATAGATGGTGAGGGGGAGGGCGGTACAACATGACCACTTGCAAAGGACGCGGCTGGAAAGTGCACAAGGATAACAGACAACAAAGGTAAATGCCATTGTACACACAGTCCTGCAATAATAACAAGAATAAACATTCAGGAGTGGATACTCGGGTAGAAATGCAAGCTGAACAGGTGTGGGGAGTCACATAGGAGTACACCCATATAAACACGTGTATGTTCAGGCTTGGTGGAGGGTACTTCTACACAAGTATTTGTATCTTCAGTAACTCTGTCCAAGGATATGGTAGTGCCTATGGAGGGCAAAGTCCTGAAACCATGTTACCTATTCCCAAATACCTTGGAGGAAGGATTCGCTGGGCCTGGGGATTTAGGACCACAGTCTTGGGGAACAACTCGGTCAGAGGCACCATGTCGTCCACAAAGACTGGGCTCTACACTCTACTTCAGTGAATAGTGACTGGGGTCTTCAGAGCTTCCAAGCAGTCATCTATCAGTCTCCCTTGTCCAGAGAGATCAAGAGTGAAGAAACAAACACTCAAGGAAACTATGAGTCCTGAGGACGAAAGGGCCAATGAACCTCAGCCTCCACACTCCTGAGACCAGAAGGACTAGATGGTGCCCAGCTACCACTACCAACAGCTCTGGTCAGGCTCACAGTAGAAAGCCCTGGACAATGTGTGTATGTGTGTGTGTGTGTGTGTGTGTGTGTGTGTGTCTAGTGGGATGGGGGCGGGGGGAGGGATGTAGAACAAAATTCAAAAACATTAAAAAGGCCACAAGTAATGGTCTGGTAGAGTCTAGTGGAGCCCTCGAGCCGATGGTCCTTAGACAATCTTCAAGCCTGGACCTGAACCCCCCACCTCCACCCCCAGGCATCGCCTTTGAGCCAAACAATCAACAGGCCTATAGAGCAAATAATACACCTAGGCAGGCAGGTGTTCCTCCGTACAGCCAATCAAACGGGACCAAAAAGACAGCCTTTACTCAAAACCAAAGCTCAGGAGGCAGGAAGGCTCGGGAAGAAGGGTGAACGGGAGCGGAGAAGCCGGGTGGACGGGGAAAGGGTGCTGCTATTTAGAGGTCACAAATGTCCAGGCTCTCAGAACCAAATGTGTATGAATCGTTAAGCGGAGAGCAATATGTTCTGTAAACTTTTCACCCAACCTGTAATTTAAAAAGAAAGTCCAAACTGCATTCAGAGCACGGCTTTAGGGAAGGGCTGTCTCTCTGTGGACAGTGGGAGAAGATTCCTGTCGGTCCAGCACTCCTGGGAACCTCGGCGATCTTCAGCGGGGTGTCATCGCTCCCTCCCCAGCCCCCCTGAGTTTGCCTGTGTCTCTGTCAGAAGTGATTAGGTTTAGGACACAATTTGCATATGGCCTCATTAACCTAGTAAAGGAAACCCTATTCCCCAGTGGGAGTACATTCACAGGGGCTAGGATCCCAAATTTGAGGGGCAGGACACAGTTGGATCTAGAACCGCTTCACCCACGCTGCAACCAGAGGCCTTCAAGGAGGGCTTGCGTTTGCCCGCAGGCGCATGGAAACTCTAGGAGGGCGATGGACAGAGAGGGCTTCGAGAGACTCCATGTCCGCACTCTTCATAGTCTCTCTCCGCATACCTGGTGGCTCCGTGGTTAAGTGCTTGGCAGGGGGTGGGGGTGGAGATGTGACTGTCTGCTCTGGGAAAGATGGACAGCCTGGGGACCCCGATGGGGCAGTTCTCCCGGTCCAATGAGGTTGCCCTGAGTCA
>NW_022103915.1:97638190-97645451 GCF_000313985.2 Echinops telfairi
GGGTTGGGTTGGGCTGGGTTTGGGAAGGAAGATTAAGTTCACCTGTTCTTCTGTCTCAGCCTCCACTTTTCCATTTGCTGCCTCTCCCTCCTTCTTTACCCCACTCTGGCCACGGCGCCGAGTCTGCAAATCAATCGAAAGGACGATTTGAGAGCACTGTGCTTGAGGAGGCCCCAGGAGAGCCGAGCCCGGAGAGGGTTTCTGAGACGTTTCAAAGGAGACGACCCCATGACTCACTTGGCTGCCTTCTCCATCCACTGATTGAAATCCAGAATGGAGGTGGGCGATGCAGGATGCATACTAACCACATTTGTTACATTTGAAAAGTGAAACCAGGCTTGTTCTAATAGAGAATCGCTCTGATGTGGCGGATGGGTTTGA
This sequence comes from Echinops telfairi, assembly GCF_000313985.2. NCBI lineage: Eukaryota > Metazoa > Chordata > Mammalia > Afrosoricida > Tenrecidae > Echinops > Echinops telfairi. The sequence continues at coordinate 97,638,572 of NW_022103915.1, forward strand.
CAAAGAGCACTGACTTGACAAAGAGGGCAGAGAATGGGCCTTTTCCAGAAATGGAATGTTCTCATCCTGCAGATCCACGTTCTGCAAAATAAAAGTACCGTAGGTACACAACTTCCCCTTCTAGACAAGATGGAGTAGTAGGGATCTGATTTACCCTCTGGCCTAAAATAGTCAATCAATCAACATAAATATTTTTTCATATATGTATGGACATTTAGGCAGCAAAGGACAGTAACCCCTGAGAGACAAGAACTGAGTGAGGTGAGCCCTGTGATGGCCCCAGTGTCCTCGCCAGGAGAGTGGCCGGGATGTGCTGTAGGAAGAAGGACCCCAAGCAGAGGCCTAGAGACTCATTCCGTGACTGAGGAAATAGCTGAGCACTGAGGGCAACCAAGGCCACCTGCCCTCTGAGGAGCGTGAACTGAAATAGGAGGAAGATGCTTCAGGGCACCTTCCCACGGTCTGCCGTCCCCCTGGGGTGCTCAGCAGAGTGTGGGGCACTGAGGCCGAGAGGGAAAACACCCTAAATTATTCGAGGGAAGAACAGATGGTGCTCACCTGGCTGTGGGGACAGTGCCTGTTCCCGTCGGCTGGACAAGAAGCCCTCATCATTTATAGGGCACTGGTTAGAGTTCTAAGGGGTCTGGCCTCGCGAGCGAGAATTAATCAGCTCTAGGGTGACCCATCTAACAAGCCTTCAAAGCAAGGCTCTAAGGGATCAAACGTTCCTAAGTAACTTCACTGAATCCCCGAACAAAGCTGAAGAATATTTACAGAAAGATAAAATTATCCGGCACCCAACAAGATATTATCCAATCTCTGGGATCCAACAACCACAACAAATTACCAGTCATGCGAAAAGCAGAAAAACCTGAGCCATTACTAGGGGACAAATTAGTCATCAAACCCAACTCAAAACTGACACCTGTGTTAGATATCACAGACAGGGATACTAAAGCCCTCATTACCAATGTATTAAAATATCCCCCAGGTAGAGACAGGAAACACCTTGTATGCAGGGAGGATGTAGAGCACTGTGGGGCTCGCAATCAGTTACAGGGGACAGACCGTGTAGGAATTGTGGAACAGAAAACGGACCTGCTCGGTCAACCTTTACCAAACTCACAAGTACAAAGTAAAAAAAAAAATTTTAAGAGGCATGGGAGCAAAGCCACATAATAAAAATATAGAATGTTTGAGATTAAAAATACATTGGGTGGGATTAACAGCAGTTTAGACATGACAGAAGGAAAATTTATTACACTTCAATATTTATAAACAGAAATGGTCTGAAATGAAACCCCAAGAGACAAAATCATGTAAAAGCTAACTAAGAAAGAGATGGTCATGGCCAATACTGACTCACAGGGACCCCCTGCGGGTTTCTAAACACCACTGTTTACAGGAGTAGAAAGACCCCGCTTTCTCCCCAGGAGAAGCTGCTGGCAGCTTCGAATGCCAACCGTGCAGGTCTCAGCTCAGCACATTACCACACGGCCCCTATACCACCAGGACTCCTTTCTGGAGATGGTGCCTGGCTCTTCATTAATACTGCACATTTTGATCAAAGATTCTACAGAAGAATCTGGATCCAAAAATGGCACTGCAGAACAGAATTTCAAACTCTCATGAAATTCACACTTTCTGGAACCATGAACCCCTGAAACTACCATCCTCAGATGATCTTTAAACCTTGAACCAAAAGTATCTCCCAAAGGCTTCAGAAACCCCAACCGTAGTTTAGCTTAAGTAGCACCGAAGGCTGCCTTGACCATTCGAGTCTCTTTAGAAGAACTATCTCTAGCAAGGAACACCTTAGAAGAGAGGGTGAGGCCAACCCCAAACAAGTCATTGTACCTGTAGAAACTGTCGAATTGGTTTATCTTCTGTTGTGTCTATTCTCAACAACTCACAATATATTTTTTAATTTAAAAGCTGTGTCAGTCGTAAGAGGGTAAATAGGGCATGGCCTCACTTACACGAACAATTTAAATGGTGAGTGTATAGAGACCAACATTTATTAGTAGTTACAGGAGCAGAGGAAAGGGGTACTAAGTTTCTGTTCTTGCTACTGCTAGTGGTTGTGGTAGTACGTGACCTGGTGTCAACTTGAGGCTATTAAGAGTGAAGCCGTGGAGTTTAGCCTGTCAATGAGGTCGCAGCTTGATGACCTTTATGGAGATAAATAGCTCACTGGATGCCAAACCCACACTTGTTGTGAGACATTCCTGTTGACGAGCCACATGGAGCTACACTGATGGAGCCACGTGGAGATCCACACCAGCACTGAAATGCTTCTACCACCACTGGACCCACAAGACTTTCTACCCCCTGGCCTGTGATCATCTTGTATTCGGCGTCATTGCATGCATTGGGTGAGTCTGAAGAGGATTTTATAGATTGGTATTGGACATATGGACTAATATCAGACTTATGGACTTGATCTGGACTGGGCTGGGATGTTTTCTTTCTTTTTATTATTTTTTTGCTTTGTCATGTTTTGGGGGGATGTTTTCTTAATAAACAATTACTCTTTGATATGAAGCTGCTTTGTATACATGTATAAGTGTCTATGAATTTGTTTCTCTAGTCCACCAGGACTCACACAGTGGTGTGTGAGTGGTGCGTCATAAGGACGTCACGCACAGCCCGATGAAACACGCCCAGTCCTGCACCTCCTCACAGTCCCCACCATGTGAGCCCACTGTCGCAGCCACTGGGTCAACCAACCATCATTGAGGGTCTACTTTTTTGCCAACCTTTCTTACTTTACAAGCATGATGTCCTTTTTCTGGGGCTAATCTGTCCTGATAATATATCCAAAATATGTTAGGATTGCCACCTTGGCTTCTGGCTGTTCTATTTTGTAAGGCAGTTTTGATGATTCATCTGGCAGTCCATGGTCAATACCGTAATGCATGTGCATCAAATGCTTCCTCAGCCTTCTTTATTCCTTATTCAGCAGCTTTCACCTGCCGAGGAGGGGGTCAAAATACCAGGGTTCGGGTCAAGCTCGTCAAGTGACACTTTTTGCTTCGTTTGCATGCTTTTATTTTTTTTCTAGTGTGAAAACCGTTCTTGGCTTTTTACAAGAGTGGCTCATATAATATTTGTTCTTTTGTGACGGACTAATTTCGTGCAACGCAATGTCCTCCAGGTTCATCCGCGCTGCACGGGCTTCCTCTAAAGCTGCGGAGTATGGAGTATTCCACCGCGTGCAGGCCCCGTAGTCCGAGCATTTTTCCAGTGATGGGCATTTAGCTTGTTTCCATCTGATACCATGGTGAAAAGCACTGTCAGAACATGGGTGTGCACATAATTCCTACTACAGCTCACATTTCTCTGAGACTATTCCAATGAAGGGATTGGTGGGTCATGTGACACCTCTATTCCCAGCCTTTTGAAGGGGCACCATGCCATTGTCCTCAGGGCTGCACCCTTTTCCAGGCCCACCAGCAGTGCAGAGGGTTCTAGTCTCTCCACAACTTTACCAGCATTTGGTTTTTGTGGGAAACTGAGGATAAACTCTTTATTCTCATATTTAAGAAGCCTGGGAGGCCAGGGTTCTGGGTGGAAGGAAGCCTTTCACCCAGAAGGCTTGTGACTTAAAGAGAAGTCCCAATCACCTTCTCATAACTAAGATTAATCCCCATCACATCTTCCCATAATCGCGCTACCTTAAAGTTTCCTACCACAAGTACATGGCTGATTGCTATCTGACCAGCAGCTTTCTGATAGGACCAGGCATGTTGCAATTGTTCTGTCTGCTCAGGGGACAGTCACTGCCCCTTACCTACCTCCAGCACTGGTGTTAGGTTACTTCCCCAATGAATTCAGAGACCTCTAGGTTAAGGTACTGCCCACCTTGTTACATATGTGGTCACCTGTAAGTAGGCGGGGCTTGCGTGCTCAAGACTGTATGAGTTGATATTGTTGGGTCGGGTCTGAACTAGGCAGCCCCCGTTTGGACTAAGCTGAAGCAGGTTCGGGCCGCTTGTGCTTCCCTGCACGCCCCAGAGGTCAGCAGCAGTCGGCGGCGCCAGAGAAGATAACCGGTGATACCTGATGTTCCCGGTTCAAAGAAAGCCTCCAGGAGTCCATAAGCAATTCTCCTGGTTTCCAGACCCCACATGCTAATTGCCATACATTCCTCACCCCTCACCACCCCTTTAAAAACCCTCGCCCCCAGCTGCTGAGCACGACTTCCCTGACCTGTTGGCCCAGGTCACGAACCTCGTCAGTCCGAGAGCTGCCCTAACCCCGAATAAAGCTCTTTCTGCTTCTGCTCTCCCTTGTCCGGTCAGTTATGTCCGTCTTCCTCCCTGTCCCTCAGTTCCGCCTTTACAGATATAAGAATGTGTTTTCTCTCTCTCTGCTCAGACCTGGTCCGGTCCCACGGCGGACGTGAACACCCAAAGCTTTCCTCTCTTCATTTCCTTCCCTTCAATTACACAACCGGCCCTGTAGGACCCGTCCGGCTGTGGGGCTGGATCCCACAGATGTTGTGTTTGTTGTTGTTTTGTAACTTTGCTATTACTGCTGGAGTGAGTCATATCTCATTGTTGTTTTGATGTGATTCTAATGACTAATGATCTAGAGCATTTCTTCTCATTAATTGGTCGCCCGAATCTTTTTGTGATTATTCATGTCCTCTGCCTATTTTCAATTCGTATGTCTCCCCCACTCCTTATTTTTATGGATTAGTCCCTTGTCTGAAGTGTCATTGCTAAAAATTTCCCCTGTCTGTAGCTTCTCTTTTTACTCTTTTGATGCATCAATCAATCAATCAATCAATCAAACAAACAAACAAGCTCACTGCCATCAAGCCAGTCCCCACTCACAGGGCCCTAAAGAGCAGAGTGGAACTGCCCTGGTGGGCCACTGAGACTGTAAATCTTTACAGGAGTCGAAAGCCGCATCTTTTTCCCATGAAGTGACTGGTGGTTTTGAACTGATTTATGATTAGCAGCTCAACACATAACCCTTGCACTACCAGGGCTTGTTTTTGATGCACATACATGGCTAATGTTTAGGGGGTCCTGGTTGTCTAATTCGCCTTCTGCTGCTTAGTGTGTTTTCAGTTCTGCATGAGAGACTATTTATGCCGTGTATTATGGGCTCTAAGCTTGTCTTGAATTTTAATTGGTGAGTTTTATAGCGCTAGGTTCTAACATTTAAGTATTTGATCCATCTCGAGCAGGTCCTTGTTCTATCTTGAATTTGTTTTGGTAGATGGTGTGAGATGTGGGTCCTGTTTCCTGTTTATGAAAATGAATATTCAATTTTGCCAGCAACATGTGTTAAAGAGACTCTCTTCCCAATTTAACGTGTGTGTTAGGGGAGGTTCTCTACAGAAGCAAGGCCGGTGACACTCCTAGGTGAATGAATTTGGAAAGAAATTTCTACCCAGAAATGGCTCCCCCCATTGACGACATGAGTAAGTCCAGTCTGGCTCAAGTCTGAGTTTCAGATAGAAGCTGACAGCTTCTCCCACCTCTTTTAGCGGCAGGGGCTGATCCACAGGAAGGGTGAAGCAGGAAGACCACCTGCTGGTGGGGGAATTGCCCAATGAATTGGACGTGAGCTGAATGAAACAGAGGTTGACAGTGCCCTGGTGACTCCAGTATTGATAGATGATGTAGCAGGGGGTCCACGAACCAGAAGCAGGATACAGATGTAGCATAAATGAACTCGCTTCTGCACCACATCAGTCTGGATTAAGAGTAGACCACGCTCCAAATAAAACCCTCCTCAACTGTACCAAGGCTGTGACCCAGTTAAGGATGTGGTACTCTATCTACCCTATTCTTTCCACCAGCTTGGCGGCTTCACAGAAGATCCCATCATGGAGTTGACCACACTGCGTTAGATCAGATCCTGGGAGAATCCTGGCCCAGCCTAAGTGGCAAAAAACCTAACTCTCACAATGTGTCCCAGCCCTTTGCCAAAGATTAACTGCCTGTAAATGGATTAATTTACTTCTGGGCTCTCGGTTTTGTCCCCTGGGTCTAGGTGTTTGTCGTTGTGCCAGCACCAGGCTAGTTTGACAAGGAGCCCTGGTCGTGTCACGGTGAAGTGTTGGCTGCTAAAGCACAAGCCCGGCAGTTTTAAAGCCCCCAGTGTAGAGCAGGGGAACGAGGAGGCTTTCTACGCCCTGAAAGAAGAATAGTCATGGAAGTCTACAGAGCAAGTTTACCTGTCCTAGAAGGTTGCTATGCATCAGGAGCAACTTGATGGCAGTGGTTTTTGGTCACAAGGCTATTTTGACTATCATCATTATGTACTAGGTTTTGATATCATGAAGTAAAATGCCTTCTACTTTGTTCTCTTGAAATAGGCTTTGTTTATTCCAGGTCTTTGCTCTTTAAGACTTTACGTGGATAGATCTTTTACAGTAATTTGCCCAGTGCAACATGTCCTTTGATTTTCAACTGCTGCTTCCATGGATGTTGATTATGGTGTGTTAAGCCGGGTTGACTAGAGAAACAAATCCAGGGACACTCATATGTGTACGAGAGGGCTTTATATCAAAGAGCAATTGTATATTGAGAGAACGTCCCAGCCCAGCCCAGATCAAGTCCATAAGTCCAATACTAGTCCACAAATCCCTCGTCAGACTCACACAGTCACATGCAATGATGCAAAAGGCAGGAAGATCACAGGCCGGTGGGTGCAAAGTCTTGTGGATCCAATGGTGGTGGAAGCATCTCAGTGCTGGCGTGGGTCTCCACATGGCTCCTCCAGCTCTCAGAGTGTGGCTCTCCAACAAGAAGGTGAAGCAGAGAGGGGCTCTGGCAGGACTCAGCAAGTCTCCACAGGGCTTGTCAACAAGAAGGTGAAGGCAGAGAGAGAGAGAGAGAGAGAGAGAGAATGTAGCCTG
>NW_022103915.1:97645658-97650381 GCF_000313985.2 Echinops telfairi
TTGTGAGGATTTCATTTCCTTCAGAGTTGAGATGTAAGTTATACTGATGACTGTAGACTTTGATCTTCATCAGTAAGTGCTTCAAGTTCTCATCGCTTTCTGCAAGCGAGGTTGTATCACCTTCCTATGGCAAGTCTCCCTCCAATCCTGATGCCACACAGTTCACCTTCTCAGGCTTATGTGATCAGTATACAGGTTGAATAAATATAATGAAAGGATGCAACCTTGATACACAGCCTTCCTTATTCTGTTGATGGCCTTTGTTCTAGAGTTCTCATTCCTTTCAGTGTTATGTATAATTGGTTATACTCTACGGAGTGGAATGCCATTGCATAGTCAATGGCACACGGGCAACATCTCTCTGGTTTGCAGTCAAGATCCACTTGCCATGAACAACGATACCCCTCCTGCCACATCCTTTTCTGAATCCGTTCTCTATCAGATTTGTGATCAGAGTAGTGGAGATCCTTGGAAATGGACAGTAGGATGGTTATACAACACGATGAACAGAATTCATGACACTGAATTGCACATAAAAAATATTGGCACAGCAAGTGCTTGTTATATTTATTTTTACCACATACACATATATATACACACACACCCTAAAAAAAAAAGCCCAATATAGGACCAGCAGAAAATATGTCCTTTGCAACTACTTAAATTATGAAGAAAAATGTCGGCATCAACTAAGAATGAATGAGAGGCTACATCATTTTTGTTTTGTTTCCCCAAACCATTTTATTTAGAGCTAAGACAGATATTATATCCTTCCACAGTGCCATCTTATCAAGCAATGTTGTGCACCCACTACCACAATCTATTTCAAAACATTCTCTTCCTTCTTGAACTCATTTAGAGCAACTCCCCTTACCCCCACCTCCCTTGCTACATGATTTTATATATATATAAATCACGGAAGTACAGGAACAAAAGGATTTGAAGATCCGATGCCTCTAGATCTCATCTTCCTCGCCCCTTTTCCCAGACTCGGATCAACCCCTGATGTCTCACTGAGCTGTTGCGCCCATCCTGACATCCTGACCCACAGCAGCAACCTGATCCTATGGGGCCGACTCGAACCTCCCCATTTCCAAGACTGTAAATCTTTATGGAAGCAGACTGCTACATCTCTTTCCTGTGGCGTGGCTGATAATAACTGATGGATTAGTAACTGAGCCTTAACCTCTGCACCACTAGGGCTCAGTGGACCACCACACCCATCTCCAATGACTTCTCCATGGTTCTACCCCATTCAAACTCTCCAATCTATGCCTACCATCTTTACTGCCGTCCCTCTCATGTGCATTTTAACCCCATCAGTAACTTTCCCTCCAACCACTCCTACCAGAATTTCTCCTGTAATACTTGTCGATGACTTCTATGGTTGAAATTATGCTTGTCCTTCTGTAGCTTTCAAAAGTTTCTCCTTCTTGCCTTCTGGGACACCACTTTACTTTGTATTTTTCCCACCTCTTTGGCACCTCTTTCTCAGGCTCCTTGGCAGGCACCTTCTTATCATTGCAATTTGCAACTTCTAAATACTGTGTGTCCCCGTCTTCGGCTCTAAGGCTCCCTCTACACTTCTTCAGGGGTGATCTCATCCAACAGCAAGGCTTTAAATCCCTCCACCCCTATTCCTAAGGATCAGAAGTGCTCCTCCTGTTCCTTCTCAGTTTGCCTTAGTCCAGAAGCCCCGCGGAAATCTGTCCCACCACTGATGACCGTGCTTGGGTGCTTGGCGTTTTCAACACCGACGACAGCTCTTCCCGCCTCGCAGCAGCACGTGAGCCATACCAGTCCAGCACATGGCATTTGATAGTGTTCTAGGGGAGGAAAGAGAAAACGAGATTGATATAGACACATCGGTTAAGCCTGAAACAAAAGAAAGACAGGAATGATTCATCCGGAGAAGAGACCCCCTCAGCAAGAGGCCTTCAATGGTGTCCGAGGACCCTGGAAGAAACTCAGCCACTTAAATAGGGCATGGAGAACAAAGGAAATTGTCACCAAATCACGGCTGCCAGCAGATGCAGGGATCACAGGTGTGGGCATGAGTACAGAAACGGGGGAGGGACTGGGAATGACATAGACACTGTGGCACAAAGACAAGCTCACAAGATGGGTGTAGGGCCCTCTGACCAAGACAGTCATGGTATAACTCAGGACCATGCAAGCCCTATTAGCCCAAATTCTACCCAGGGTGCACCCAGGCAAGTCCCCAAAGGGCTGGGCTGCCCCTCCCTCGGGTGGTGAGCGTCATGATCAGTTTCACACACACTCTGCTGGAGGACAAAGCTTTTCCCTCTGCTGGTCAGCAGTCAGAAAGAATTCAGGGGAGGCTGAGTCTACGTGCAGATTCAAAGATGGATTTAGGTGGCAGCGCCTGACAGCCAGCGCTCTCATTCCAAGGAGGCGGGTGTTCTTGACTGCTGGACTCCAGAGGCACGGGGACGGTCACACACACACACACACACACACACACACACACACACACACGGGAGCTCACGGCACAGCTCCCGGTCGGGATGCAACCATGACGGGAACAGCATTTGCTGCCACTTGTCATCATCACTGATGCGGTCACCCCGGCGGCCAGCAGCCCCTTCACTCCCGCGTCCTGTGTGGCACCTGCCTGTTGTGTATTTGCCCTTGTCACCCACACCTCCACTCAGGTGCTTCCCAGAAAAACGGTCCGTGGAACGGAGACTGTAAATCCTATTGAGGTTTTAAAGAGTGTCTTAAACATCTCAATGCAAAAGCCAGCCTACTTTGTATGTTCCGACTTGTCTTTTGATGCTACTAAACCAAGCACTTCTCATGACAAAACAAACACAACAAAAATGGATTTAGAGTGCCTACTGTAAACCAATATGTAGCCTCTGCAAACTTCAAACTCACAGCCCTCGAGCCGACCCTGACTCATACCCGGCCTATAAACTAGCACAGAACTGGCCCTGTGGGTCTCCAGGGCTGTCAATCTTAACAAGAGCAGAAAGTCTCCTCCTCCTCCTGTGAATCAGCTGGTGGGTTTGAACTACTGGCCCTGCGGTTAGCAGTCCACTGAGTAACGCAGTGTACAGAATGTAAGATGGAATACAATTGTGGTGCTGGTGAAGAATATTGACTATATTATGGAAGGCCAAAGAACAAATACATCTGTCTTACAATACATCAATGATTTTTTCTTGTCTCAATAGTATTTTAAATTCTATACCATTGGTTAACTTAATGGTATTATTATTATGATTACCAAATAACCCTTGGAGGTTACTTGGGGGATACCAAAAGACTGCTCCCCCGCTCGACTCCCCCAAATCTATATGTTAGACCTAGGATACTGCTTACAACTACTGGTAAATTATTGTCAAGTTATCTCCCTGAAGACCCCAGCCATCCTGAGCAAGCAGACACCTCTGTTTCTCCCACAATGGGTGGGGCTCACTCCCTGCTGTTAGGGTCAGTGGGTTGCTTCCCCTGAAAGCTTAGGCTAAATCAAGTCTCCAGCTCTAGGACCACCAAGGTTAGGCCGCCATCATAAATCTAGGGTCTGCCCATCTTGTCACATGCACACCCTTAATCCCTCCTCTTCCTATAGCATGTGTACCCCTAGATTGTTCCCTTCTCATTACGGTATTACCTATAGTACAGCCCTTTCCTGTGACATATGCCTTTACCTGTAATTAGGGGGCTTGCACATCCCCAAAAGATATATAAGCCTTGGTTATAATAAATCTCACTCCTGCCCTGTCCCACCAAGAGCAGCTGAGGTGAGTATGCTACCATGAAATGTGTCTGACTTCTTTATTTTACTCGCTCCGTTATTCTCTATGACTTTACCATGATATTTGCGTATTATCGCTGTACAATTGGGCCTACTGAACCCGTGATTTGTTAGGGGCTGGCTACCCTGACAGTTACTGATCTTATTTCTCAAGAAGCTGGTAATGCTAACTTTAAAGTGGAGCAGGGAGATAGAGATACAACAGATTTTGAGCTCACACTACACCCTAAATACTGATGGCACTGTGGTTATGTGTGGGATCGAAACAGCCATCCTGTTCCTTGGGTTCCCTGGACACTTCTGTCACGTCCTGTAGGGTCACTGTGAGCCAGATCGACTGGAGGGCAGGGAGCTTGGTTTTTGAATGAGAATGTAAGAACAATTCACTTTTATGCTATGACCTAAGTCAACACTTGCCCTCATGAAGTGTGGTAGCTACATAATCTATTGTCAATTTGAGACTTGAGTATGAAGGGCTGGAGTTCAGCCTGTCAATCAGCTTGTCATCAGCTTGATGACCTCATTTGGAGGTGTGAAGGAGACAGGCTGATGGCAGCCAGAGCCTCAGAGCTGGTGAAACCATGTGGAGACCCACGCCAACACTGAGGTGCTTCCACTGCCACTGGATCCACAAGAGTTTCCACCCACTGGCCTGTGATCTTCATGCATATGGCATTATTGCATGGCTGCGTGAGGTTAGAGAGGAATTTATGGACTAGTATCTGCATATGGGGTAATACTGGACTTTTGGACTTGATCTGGACTGGGCTGGTATGTTTTCTCAATATTCAATTGCTCTCTCTTATACACATTCAATAAAACTCTCTCTTATACACATCGGAGCGTCTATGAATTTGTTTCTCTAGTCAACCCGGACTAACACATGAACACTGAAGATATTGGTGTTATAGCAAAGTGTGAAGAAATTAGATGGTGCCC
>NW_022103915.1:97650849-97657679 GCF_000313985.2 Echinops telfairi
GGTGGTGGACTCATCTCCAGGGCTCTGGCTGCCATCGGTGTGGCTCAAAGTGGCTCATCTACAGGAAGGTGAAGCAGAGAGAGAAGTTTCCAGAACCCTCATGAGAAGCCACACCCAAAAGGAGACATCATCACGCTGTGAGCTGATGAACAGGCTGTACTGCACCCTACACTGATGTCTCAAGTCATGAATCGTCTTTCCCTCAGACAGAGTGAATTGGACAGTGGATGACTGCAGATATTGAACGCTGATTCACGGCCACCAGGTAGGTTCTGATTCACGGGCACCCTGTAGAGGGGAGTGAAACTGTCTCTTTGGGTTTCTGAGGCTGTGAATCTTCCCTGAAATGAGAGCCTCAGCTTTCTTCCAGACTGGCTGCTAGGTTTGCATGCTGACCTTGTGGTTCCTGGCCCAGGGAGTGGCCCACTACTCCACGGATACATTGTGTGGTTGTAAGGCGGGGGAAACTGAGAACCGGGAAGAGAGTGTATTCGGACAAATGCTCTATGCTCCTGTGTTAAGGAGACTGGGGTCCTGGGCCTCCGTGGAGGGAGGCCTTCACTCATGGGTTGGAGATTCATTCCAGTCACACGCTCCTAAGTAAAAGTTATCCCCTCGATAATGATGCCAGTCTTAAGGTGCTACTTGCAAGCACGTGGTTGCTTACTATAATCTTGAAGGCTAACTGTTCAAAGGCGATCAGCCTGAAGGTTGTCTGCCATCGAAAGCAGTCAGACCATGTAACCCTAAGCAGGGCCCACTCCCTTCTGATAGGGTCACAGATTGTTCCTCTGGACAAGAGCTCAGGGGCGCTTAAGGTCAAGCCGGCTCAGGGACAACCAAAGTTGGGCTGCCATCTTGACTCTAGAATGCACCCATCTTGTGCACCTTCCTGTCGCAGGTATGCCTCTAGTACACCGGTTCCCAACCTGGGGGCGGAACGACCCTTCACAGGGGTCACCTAAGACCATATTTCCGATGGTCTTAGGACCCTAAACACTGCTCCTCTATCCGTCTCCAGGTGGGTCCGCCCACATGCAGATACAGTCACAAACAGGGTCACCACAGCACGAGGAGGATCTGTATTAAAGGGTCATGGCCTTAGGAAGGTTGAGAACCACTGCTCTCATACCTCCCCTTCCTATTGCGTGTGTACCCTGATCTTGTCCCCCTCGTGTTAGATGTATGTCTCTAAAACAACCCCTTCCTGTTATCTATGTGCTGACCGTGGCTTGCATGCCCGAGATCACATAAGGCTGTTAGGGATTACCTTAGTCCCTCCTCCTGGTTCTGGTCGCCATAGAAAAGGTGAGCCTGTCAGATCTCTCGGGGGAGAGATATAACTTGGTCCTTGGCTCTGAGCGAGAACGAATTCACGTTGAAGCCTGGTGTGTGATCCCAGTGGGTTGTAGAGAATAGAAGCAGTTTCAGGTCCTATAGTAAATGGAACACAAGCCAAACAGAGGCCGCGGCACAATCGAGGGACTGCAGCCTGGCCGCTCCAGACCACAGCCCGGCTGTGCTACACTGTGTAGCCGCAGCTGGGAAAGAGCGCACCAGAGCAAAACCTCTGGCTTTTCAGGGGCCCTGTTGGGAGGTGTGGTCAACAATACTGGTCGACCCCATTGGCTGAATCAAATTCACCTGGCTTAGATGGGCCAATCCAGATGTAACGCCCACCTAGGTGTACCACCCCTTTCTGGCCAGCTCAAACCTCTGAGCATGCGTAATGGACACCCCAGTCCCTACGCTAGCTACCTAACATTTCCCCATTGAAGAGATTTGGACCCAAATCTTTGGAGTACGGGGTGACAACATCTCTAGCTACTTCCTGCTGACAAAAGGGGCCAAGTGGGGTTTTGGGTCCATATCCTTCCTAGTCTGTTGGAAGGGGGTATCCATTCAGGGCTCAGGATGGATAAGGTTGAGGTAGTCTAGGAGCTGGTGGTCCTTGAGGCCTTGGTAACCTGAGAACTTCTGGGAAAACAAGCAAACGGACAAACAGGTGAACAGCTTAAGTGAGACGAGGGTAAGATGGTGAGGTGGCAGTGCCCTTGGAGTCAGGTTCATGTCACAGGAAATAAGTAAAAATCTTAGGACTAACAGGCATGAGCGTTTGTTCACTGGAAGCACAGGAACGGGGTCAAAGCATTCACAATTTCCCCTAGGAGGGTACAGGGAGTTGGCCCTACTAGGTGCAGTGGGATCACCGCTTCGTTTATTATCCTGAGGTCTTGGAGCAGCCTGTAAGACCGTCTTTCTTTTTAACTGGTAATATGGGGGTGTGACAGGGGGGTTAACAGGGACCAAAAGCCCATGCTGGAGGAACTTACTAATTAGGGGTTGTAATCCTTTGATGGCTTCAGGTTTCAAAGGACACTGTCGCTGATGGGGAAACTGGGTAGGGTCTTTTAGGAAAATCTTTACAGGGGTAGCATACTTAGCTTTGCCGGGGACTCTTGTGTCCCAAACGTCAGGGGTTATGGCTTGTTCCCAAGGTTCCTGTGGGGGAATCTGTGGCTGCTGCACTGTGAGGGACATTGGGAAAGCTGTAGAGGGACGAAGATGAGGCCCGGTGACTATGCAGGTGTGTAGATTGGACAGTATATCTCGGCTTAGGAGAGGAGCTGGACATTCAGGGCCTGCTAGGAAGCCTAGGCTCCAGACCAGTAACAGCTATCTCTTGCTGCTGGGCCGTCCCGACTGGGCACCTTCAATCCTCCTCCTTCGTTATCAGCTGCACATTGGCCTGTGGGGGCCCCTCCTCCAGGCTTTTGGCCTTAGGACAGAGGCCAGCCCAGTGGCCGGTCTGCTTGCAATGGAAACGTGGCGTCCAAGGAGGCTTGTTCCAGTTAGGGCAGTTCCTAGCCCAATAACCCGATCACTGACAAATGTAGCACTTGATACCTGGTTCAAAGGTTTGAGAAACCTAGGAGGCATTTCGACGGGTGTTGGTTATCAAGTGCAGCCAATACCTGGACATGCCGGATGTCCTTCCTTCTCTCCTTCTCCGGCCCAAACCTGCTCCCTATTGTAAAAGGCCGCATTAGCACAAACAACCATCTCTTCTAGGGTAGCTCCTTCAGGCTTCTGCACTAGTTTTTGGAGCTTCCTGCGAATGTCCGGTGCACCTGTGTGAGAAACTTGTCCCTGAGTAAGACTTGCCCCTGGTAGGAATCTACATCTACAGCAGTATGATTCTTCAGGGCCTCCTTTAGCCGCTCTAGAAGCTTACAGGAGACTCCATAGGTCCCTGGTGAATCGCTGTCACTTTGGCATAATTAATGGCCTTTTGCCTACCTGAATTCAGTCCATTTGTGATGCACACCAGTCCATCTGTGATGCAGTGTTCCCGTGCCCACTTGTCCTGAGGCTCAGTATGATTCCAATCAGGGTCAGCTAAAGGTACAGCTGTTTCCCTTACAGGGTACTTTTCACTCATCACATGTAACTCCTCTGCAAACTTCCTGCCCCTTTGAGCACTCGTTCTTTCTCAAAGTCTGTCATAGTCTGCCCCAGTATGACCATTACATCTTTCCAGGTTAAATCATAGGCTAGGGTGAGGTGCTGGAAGTGTTCTATGTACTGTTCGGGTTTGTTAGAGTAACTGCCCAAGTCATTTTTAATTTGCTTGAGTTCAATTAGAGCAAAAGGCTTGTAAATTGCCTGGGGACCAAATTCCCCTGCTGCCTCTACTACGGATAGAATGTTCAGGGCTGTTTCAGGGCTGGGGGAATAGTTGCCCCTAAGTCCAGGGTCCCTTAGGGGGTTCTGGGTGCAGTGGGAACGAAGGTCTTTACTGCTCCTCAAAAGGAGAAATGCTCTAACATACGGGATCTCTGCTCACTTGCCCATTGTTCCACAGAAATGTTCTAGCTGGATCAGGGTTGGAAGGGGAAGCATGCCATTCTCTGGCCACGATTCTCCTTTCTCTAAAAAATACTGTGGCCAAATAAGGTTGCAAAGCAAAATCAGCTTCTGTTTGTCCAGCCTGTCCAGATCAGACCTATCCCAATTGGACAGGATACATCGAAGGGGGCAATTCCTGGGTGTCAAGCTGCTAAGTCCCATCTAGAACACACAAAACAAGGAGGCTATTGAGAGCTTGATGTCTGAAGATCAATAACCACAGCTTCCGTGCACCTCTGGGGTGCTGTGAATCTGAGGCCTCAGGCAGGTGCCCCCGCCCGAGGGAAGGGGTCAAAGACCAGTCGCTGTAGCGGGCGTTAGGTCTGACCATTTTCTAGACCACAAGCTAGGAGGGCCACTGCTTGGTGTGGCCCCAGGACCTTCAAAGACACCTGCTGGCAGGAGCAGACTCTTAAATCTCTGAAGGGAAAGGACGTCTATCCGGCAGCTTGGGGAACCTTTAGGGAAATTGGAATTTCTGGCCGGAACATCATGGGGACAGAGCTGTATTAAGAGCTGTCCCCAAAGTGCCGGAGGCAGCATCACTGAAAGGCGAAAGTTAGCAGTTACTCGGGCTCGGCTTCTGAACGCCTTTGCCTAGGCCTGGGCAATGGAAACCGGCAACAAGGGACAAACCCACACTGGGAGAACACTAAAGCAGCTTGTTTGAAAACCCAGGAGAAAGCCAAAGGAAATGGAGGGGAAAAGGGAACCATTCGGCTCCCGGACTAGGCAGGGCTAACCCCGGGCCTAAGCAACCAGCTACATAGGCACCGCCCCTCCACATGTTTGGAGTGGTGGGCGCCATCTCGGCAGGGTCACACGCTCCATTGCCCCGCAGCCAAAATGGCGGACCACCCAGGGAACGGAGAGTCACGTGGTTGGGAAAATGGCGGCCACAGCTTGCGGCCTAGCCAAAAGTCAGCAGGGGGCCAGCCACCAGAGCCAGAGTCCTGCAGAAACCAAGAGTTTAAGCAGGCACACCCAGCCATCCAGCTGGCCAGAGCACAAAGCAGACCACTGAGACTTGAAAAGGCTTTGGGAATCGCAATCCCCCCATCCGGCAGGCAACAGCGTCCCAGCCCCTCCCAGAAATCCAGCCTGGGGAAGGCATGCAAGTTCCCGGGAAGGCAGGCACAGAGAGGCAGACGTAAAATTCCGTCACCGGTAAAAATAGGCGAAAAGATGGACACAAACGGATGGGGCTGTGGCAATACATTACGAGTGTCCCCATGAGTCGGGTGGGGGAGCCATCCACCTCCATGGTGTTTTGCGGGAGGAGTTCAGCCTGGCTTCCTTTCCAGCTTTGTGTCGTCTCCTGAGGGTGGTGAGGCGAAAGCGTCCGGAAGTGCCCGAAACCCGTGAGACCAGGGCGTGAGGGCCCGCTCCAGGAAAGTCTCTGGAGCCGGCTTACCTTATATCTCCGAGTCACAGCACCACTTATGTTAGATCTCTCAGGGGAGAGATACACCGCGGTCCTTGGCTCCACACGAGGAAGATTTCACGCCGAAGCCTGGCTTGTGATTCCAGTGGGTTTATAGAGAATAGTAGCAGTTTCAGGTCCTACAGTAAATGGAACACAGGCCAGACAGAGTCCGCGGTGCAGTTGCGGGACTGCGGTCTGCTCACTCTGGACCGGAGCCCGGCTGTGCTACACTGTGTAGCAGCCGCTGGGAAAGAGAGCACCAGAGCAAAACCTCTGGCTTTTCAGGGGCCCCGTTGGGGGCATGGTCAACAATACTGGTCGACCCCATTGGCTGAATCAAATTCACCTGGCCTAGATGGGCCAATCCAGGTGTAACGCCCACCTAGGTGTACCACCCCTTCCTGGCTGGAAGCTCGAACATCTGAGCATGCGAAATGGATGCACCAGACCCTGTGCTAGCTACCTAACAAGCCCTTGCTGCCTTGTCTGATGTCTCTTTAATTTACCCCTCAACCAATCCCTGGGCCCATTTGGTTGTGGGGAGGCTGGTCCCCACATAAGGTGCTGCTAAGTTGGTTCCGATTCACAGTGACCCTATGTACAACACAATGACACACTGCTCAGGCCTGAGCCATCCTCACCATTGCTGTTATGTTAGAGCCCATCTTAGGCTCCATAAAGCTCAACATCTTATTTGTTCTCCCTTTTGACCCATTTTCAAGCGATTCTATTTTTATTATTTTCCGCTTTCTTTTGGATTGAGGTTTTTCTGTGTGTTATGTTATTGTTGTTGTTGTTGATTGTTTTGATTTTATAATATTTTCTTTATATGAAATCCAGGATAGATAAATCTACAGACAGTGACTAGATGAATAGGCAGGGAAGGTTGGGTAAAAATGATGAGCTAATAATAATGGTACAAGGATGAAGAAAATGTTTTAAGATAGATTGTGGAGAAAACTGCACAATTTTTAAAACTATTTTTAAACTATCAAATGACCTGGTATATGAATTATGTCAATAAAATTGTTCTCCAACCCAGCAATGAGGAAACAATAAGTGATCTAAAATCGATGGTGAGGAGGGCATAGATGCCAGGTGGGGCTTGATCAAGGGCAATGTAGCTTAGAGGAATTACTGGAACCTGAATGAAGGCTGTACATGATAGCGGGACAAGAGGAAAGTAAAAAGAAATAGAGGAAAGAACTAGGAGGCAAAGGACATTTATAGAGGTCTAAATACAGGCATGTGTATATATGTAAATATATTTATATATGATAGGGAAATAGATCTATGTACATATATTTCTATGTTAAGTATTAAGGTAGCAGATGGACATTGGGCCTCTACTAAAGTACTCCCTCGGGGGAGCGGGGAGGGAGGGGAAAAATGAGGACCTAATGTTGGGGGTTTAAGTGGAGAGAAAATGTTTTGAGAATGATGTACAAATGCGCTTTACACAATTGATGTGTGTATGGATTGCGATAACAGTTGT
>NW_022103915.1:97659611-97661310 GCF_000313985.2 Echinops telfairi
AGGCAATGAATGTACAAATGTGCTTTACACAATTGATGTATGAATGGATTGTGATAAGAGTTGTATGAGCCCCTAATAAAATGATTAAAAAAAAAAAAAGATAATGGACCAGGGCTCCAGTAGAAAGCAAATGTTTTGAGAATGATGATGGCAACAAACGTACAAATATGCTTGACATAATGGATGGATGGATGGATTGTGATAAGAATTGTACAAGCCCCCAATGAAATGATTAAAAAAAAAAAAAGACATTTGCTGATACCAAAGGCTCAATAGAAATTAAATGTCTAGAAAATAATGATGGCAATATATGTACAAATATGCTTCATACAATTGGTGTATGGATTGTTATAAGAGCTGTAAGAGCCCCCAAATGTAGTATTGAATTAAAATTACGATGGGGGTGAGTGGGGTGGCACCCACCACTACTACTACTACCCACGGGTTCAGTAATGCACAATTGTATGGTTGAGATATGTAAGTATTGTATTAAAGTCATCAAGAGCATGAGATACAAGAGATATTACAATGATGCAGTCAGATACATTTCATAGTAGCATTGCTCACCTCAGCCCAGCTTGGTGGTCCACGTGGAGAGAGGGGGAAGGGAAGGAGGGCAAGGGAACAAGGGAATGGGGGAAGAGAGAGGGGTCAGAGAGATCAGAGGGAGAGAGGGTCTCTCTCGCTGACCCACACCTATATACCTTTTGGGGGCATGCTAGCCCACTAATTACAGGTAGAGACATATGTAACAGGGTGGGGCTGCACTATAAGTTACAGAGCAATGAGAAGGTGGTCTATGGGGTGGTCTCTGGGTCTCCATAGGAACCATTATCAGTAGGGTGAAAACTCCGCCTACAGGAGCCTGCCCATGGTCCCCAGAGGCAGGGAGCAGGACCACCCCTGTGGTGGGATGAGACAGCAGTCTGGCAACTGATTGCCCTCAGGGGGGGAATGCCTAAGCATCTGACCTCCCCCCACACCCAATAAAATGATCTTTAAATTAAAAAAGGAAGTAGGTCAAGGGTTATTCTCCCTATAGGTTATCAGCCATCGAGAACAAGCAGACACCACTGTTTATCCCACAACAAGTAGGGCCCACTCCCTTTTGATAAGGATAGTAGTAATTGTTTCCCTGAAAGAGAGCCTAGGGAGGTCAAGCCACCCAAGGTTGACCAAGGTTAGTCTAGGGTCCGCCCATCTTGTCACATGCACACCCCTCGCTCATCCCCTTCCTGTCCCGCGCATGCCTATCGTACATCCCCTTCCTATGATGTGTACTGCCCCTTCCTGTGACATGTGGTTACCTGTAATCACACCCCCCTAAATAGTTATAAGTCTTGGTTAGCAATAAAGTCCCCCCCCCTCTTCCTGTTGTCTCCCCCATACCCTTCCTTTCTTGTTGGCTCCCTTCCTCTCCCCAGTCCTCGCTCCCCTATTCCCTTTCCCCTTGTCCTCCTTCCCCTCCCCCTCTCTCTCGCCCTCGGGTCTCCCATCTCCACGTGGACCACCAAGGGAGGCTGAGGTGAGCATGCTACCATGAAATGTGTCTGACTCCATTATTTCAATCTCCCCTCTATCTCATGCGCTCTATGACTTTATTATAATACATATATTAACCATACAATTGCACCTATCAAACCCGTGATTGTTTGTGGGAGCTGGCCTTTGCCCCACCACATTGAGTCATGATCCACAC
>NW_022103915.1:97661430-97666320 GCF_000313985.2 Echinops telfairi
AAGGGTCAGTAGGCCCAATTGTATGATTATAATATAAAGATCATCATAAAGTCATAGAGGATAGGAAAGAGGAGAGAGAATAAAATAAAGGAGTCAGACACATTTTATCATAGCATGATCAACCTAGTCCCTCTTGCTCTTGACGTTCCATGTGGAGGTGGGAGAGGAGCCAGAGAATTTTTACTGTCTTGGGATATTTATAGGTAGCCATAAGACATGCATATCAGTAGTTACATGTGTCACAAGGTGGGTGGAATCTTAAGGTCCCTGAGCTCACAGGTGAGGAAACCTCATATCTGCATTTGGGGAAGGTATGAGGGGTCTGGGTGACACAGCTAGAGGAGATAGAAATAGGATGTCTGCTTCTGTAGGGAGATCAAAGCAATCATGTGCTCACTTTAAGGCATCATAGCTGTTAGGGGAGAATCTGTGGGAATGATAGTTAAAGCAGGATAATGTACTTGGACTTTACCTCTAATTTACCAAACAGGTAGCTTTGCTACCATGGAATACCAGCTTTCCAGATTCCCTCTGTCACAAGTTAGGGGATGTATTCTTCCCCGCATTTCCCTGTGTTAGTTTCCCACAAGCAGGTATTCAGTAAATATTTGTTGAATCAAGTGAATTAATATACAGCATTGGAAACTGGATATGAGTTGATGGCTTGATGGCAGTAAATTTGAGGTTTGCAGAAGGCTACATATGGTTTCACAGTAAGAACCCTAAATCCTTTTTTTTCCCCCCTTGAGCAGTGCTTGGTTTATTAGTATCAAAAAGAGGGTCTGAACATACGAAACAGACTAGCTTTTACATTGGCATGCTCAAGGTCCTCCGTAAAAACTCAGTAGAATCTGTCGGTTCCATGACCTCTTTTCTCCGGGACGCCCTTGAGTGAAGGTGTGTGTGACCAGGGCAAACACGGTCTCTGAGAAATCTACCTTGTTTATTCGAGGCTGTTGTGAATCTCTCCTTCATAGTGGATCAATGCTATCAACGGTACGATTAGTCGGTGCCGCAAGTGATTCTCAAGCTTTATCCGCCACGCTCCTCCTCGCCACGTGCAGCTGTCCGTGCCAATGCCCTGTGCTCCGGGCAGTCCGGCCGGCATGGTGCGACGCGCCTAACAATCACTGACCAATAAAGGGGAGGATTGTGACAGCACGGACCTCGGGTGGGTCCCAGGCCAGCATCGGACGCGGGCGCCCATTAGAGCTCCACTCAGACCTGTAGAGCGCACCCCGCCGAGACCTGCGGGCTCCAACACCAGTGGCCGGGAACCGCAGGCTCCCGCCTCCATTGAATTGACCGTACGGAATGGCAACTCCTAAAGCGCTCCCCCAGGACAGTGCCTTCCGTACAACATGGCAGCCCGCGGGACGCAGGACGCACGCACGCACGCACGGCTACCGGAAGTTCCCCTTTGAAACGGAGGCGGCGGACGCGACCGGCTGCGCGGCCGTTGCTTCGGAGCGTCTTTTGAAAGAGATCGAGGCGGACTGCCTGTGGGAGCAGCGAGCTCCTGGGTGCGGTGCTCCGGGGACAGGGCCTTGGGCTGGACCGGAGATCATTCCAGATCGCTTCTGGGCTTTGGGGCCAAGTGCAAGTGTAAAGACCGTCCCCGAGAGGGCTGCTCGGCTGGCCAGGCCGCGCCCTCCCCCAACCCCGCACCAGCTGGGATCCCCAGCTGCCCGCTGGGGCGGCCAGGTGGGCGGGAGGCCGTGGCGCGGGCGGCGCGCCCCGCGGCCCAGCGTTACTTAACCGCCCCCTTGCATCCGCCAGAGCCCCGCCGTACCACCTCGTCACCATGACCAGCGTGGTGAAGACAGTGTACGCGCTGCAGCCCCCCTCGGTGCTGAACGGCAGCTTGCCCGCAGGTGGGTGTCCGGCTCCAGACCCGGTCCAGTCGCTGCAGATGAGCCTGGAGTAGCGGGGCCGGGTCGGGGGTCTGGGAGGCACGGGCCGTGGGAGGGGGAGGGCGTTCCTTCCTCTCCTTAGCAACCTGCCCTCGGAACAAGGCTTGCTAGGTTCCTGGTGAAACTTTAGACCTGCCCCGCTGACCTGTAAAACCTAACCTGTGCACCATTCCCCGTTAGATTCAAGCTACGGGTTGGTTCCATAACCCTCCCATCCAGCCCAGAATCTCCTTTTAACAAGTGATCACGCCTCCCCTCCATCCCCCCAGATTAGGGCTATCCTGCGGGACAGACAGGGCTGTAAGGGCCATTTGGGGAATGAGACCATTAAAGGGGAAAGTATTCGTTGTTTGGGCCAGGCCTCTTTCCCCCCAACGTTGATACCTGTGTGTGTGTCTCATATAGTATTGGTTTAGTGTGGGGGAAAGGCCAGCCCCCCCACAACTAATCACGGGTTCGATACGTGCAATTGTACGGTTAAAATATATAAAGATTATAATAAAATCTTAGAGAGCATGAGAAATAGAAGAGAGATTGAAATAATGGAGTCGGACACATTTCATAGTAGCATGCTCACCTCAGCCCCGCTTGGTGGTCCTCATGGAGATGGGAGACTGGAGGGCAGGAGACAGGGGGAGGCAAAGGGAAGGCAAGGGGAAATTGAACAGGGGAGTGAGGACCGGGGAGAGAGGACAAAGGAGTGGAGAGAGGCCAAGGAGAATCGTTATTGCTAACCAAGGCTTATATATCTTTGGGGGGGGAGGCATGCAAGCCCACTAATTACAGATAAAGACATACGTCACAGGAAGGAGTTACACTATAGGTTATACAGCAATGAGGGGGGCAATCTAGGGATATATACGAATTAGGAAGAGGAGGGATTGGGGACACACATGTGACAAGATGGGTGGATCCTAGATTCAGGATGGCAGCCTAACTTTGGATGTCACTGTGCAGGTTTGACCTGTTCTCTGAATCTCCATAGAAACCATTTTCGGTAGGGTGTAAATCCCACCTACAGGGACCAGACTAATGGATCGCAAGCCTTTAGGGAGAAGTAGCCCATTGTCCTTAACGGCAGGGAGTGGGCCCTACTTTAAGGTGACCAGATGTCCTGCTTTTGGCTGGACAGCCCTGATTTTTAACAGTTTTTCCTCCTGCGTCCCGCAGCGTTTAAAAAAAGTCCCAATTTTTGGAAAGAATGCACGACAAGCTAGGATATACGGTTTTTGGCTGCCATGTGGCTATTTCGCCAGGATATGAGTTTTATCAACGGTGTCCCCCTTTACCAATGTTAAAATCTGGTCACCTTACCTTACCTGTGGGGGGACCAGACTGTGGTCTGGCAGCTAACTGCCTTCAGGGAGGATACTTGACAATCATTTACCATTAGCTGCAAGCAGTGTCCTAAGTCTTAACATTTGGGGGTGGGTGACTTGGGAGAAATCCTTCTGTTTCCCACAGCTCAGTCCCTGTTTAAGTGAAATAGAGAGGGTCAGACTAGCCAGAGTATTTGAGACTGCTTGCCGAGGCTTGCTTAAAATACCGCCTTACTGGTAGTCCATGGACAGCCGTTGTGTAGGATCTGGAATTGTCAGCCGTCTGACCTGGAGATGGTAGCACTGAATAAACTTCAGCCACTAGGGAACCCAGTGGTTCCCTCGAGATTGTGCCCCGCTGTTAGTGATCCCTCCCCAGATGCCTGATTGCCCCGAATTGATGAGCTCCAGAAAAGGGCCGGTCTGTGGGGCAAATGGGCTTTTCTCCAAAGGATCACATGTTTCCTTGCTTCAGAGCTGCAGGAGGAACTGGAGCCAAACTCCACTGTCTGTCTTAAGATCACAGTGCCCTTTGTGCAGTGAGGGCTGACCAACTCTCCCCAAACAAGTTAAAGTGTTCATGTCTTTGCCCTTTAACCTTGTCCCCTGATTAGGGTCATATGGTGGAGTGGGCAATACACTGAGCTACTAATCACACTGTCAGCTGTTTGAACTTACCAGACGCTCCCTGGGGGGAAAATGAGGCCTCTACTCCCATAAAAACTTAAGACACCCAAAGGGGCAGCAGGGTAGGGGCCTATCCTGCCCTCCAGGGTTATGAGTCACAATCAACTCAACAGCAGTGAGTTGTTTTGTTGTTGTTGTATGTGCGTGTGTGTAAAATTTGCCCCATTCTAAATTACTAATGAACCAGGGGTGGTAGAGGGTGAGTGAAAGCCAGTAGAAAAAACGAGTGCGAGCCTATGTGGCGGGGCGGAAGGACAGAATCCTAACTTGTAGAGAGCCTGGTTTGAATGGTGAGATCAGGCCGGGCATATGTCGGTGGCTGGTGTGTTAGAATGACTTAAGAGACAGCAGGAATATAAATCCACATTTTGCCAATTGGCCTGTGTTGGCTAGTATTCACACCGAAGGGAGATTGTTTTTCACTTTATATTGTTTCCTAGCTTTTTAAAAAACATGCATTATATTATCCACTCACAACACTAAGGTTTAAAGAGGTAATGCATGCCCAAAATTGGAAGGGAAACTGCCCACCCCACCCCTCCCAAACAAGCCAAAAAAACGGAATCAGCCTACACATTTTCAACCGCTTAGGTTACGTGTCACCCTGATCAGTGGGGCAAGATTAAAGGGCTGAAGAGGTTCTGCGGTTCCAAGGTTGCAACTGTGGGGAGCTCCCTGGGCCTTCATATTCTTGTCTCCCTCTACAGACAGACAATCTCGAGTTACGTCTAAAAGTCTACTGCCCGTGAAGACCAAACTGCTCCATTCAGGCGGTTCGGAGGCCGAGATGACAAAAATCATCAAACCACGACGAGAGAACGGGTAAGAGCCCGGTCATTGGTCTCCAGGTAGGACATCTTGCTAGAAATTTCTCAGTGCCGAGAAGGAGGAAGTAGGGTTTCCAGCAGCCTGAGCCACCTGCTAAGGGTCAGCCTGTAATTGTGACGTCGAGCACAGCGGCACCACTGAGC
>NW_022103915.1:97666583-97675524 GCF_000313985.2 Echinops telfairi
TGTCCATCCGTCCGTCCCCAGCACAGCTCTCATTTCCCATGTACGTGAGGTTGGCCTGACGTGACCACGCCTTCCTGAGCAGGCGCAGGTCGGCTGGGTTGGTGGGTGGGGTGGTCAGGGAAGTGGAGTCCGTTCTTGATGAGGAGGCCTGTCTCCTTGGTCTGTGATAAAGCACAAGTCTGCACGGACCTCCGAGCACCCACGTATGTGCTGTTTTCTCTGCGTCTGACCCGAGAAACCGAGACGCAGGCTTCTGGTTCTGCCTAGTTCCTCACGCATTCTGGGGCTTGCTGATTCATGTCCTTGATTTCGCTTCTCCAGGCAGACGAGAGCTGCAGACACTGCCACTAGGAAGAACGCCATGAAGAGGTGAGTCGGCATCGGGGGACAGGAAGCTGGCTGTGTTGTGGGGCAGTGGGTCTTGGTCCTTACTGGACTGGGATTGTATACACTGGAATCACTCCTGGAAACCTGGGTGAGCTTCTGGTGGGTGAGGCTGCAGGTTTGAGAACCGCTGTCTGAGCAAGAATCAGAGATGCTTCTATCTTGAGAACCAGACATGAGCTTACTGGACACCCTGCCAGGACCAGTGTTGATGGAAAATTGGCCCACGAGCAGCAGTGGGGGCCTCAGAGTAAGCGCACCTAGGTGGGTTCCTGACTCAAAGGGGTGGGTGAGTGGACTTGCCTTTGGGGCATTCCGACTCATGGTGACCCCATGGGTGCAGCGTGGGACTACTCCACGGTTTTCCAAGCTGTGCTCTGTTGGGAGCAGGTGGCCAGGCTGTTGTTCCGCAGCCCTTCTGGGTGGATTCAGGCTGCCAGTCTCGATGAGCTGTCGACCTCTGAGCTGATTCCACCACCCAGGGTTGTTACTTCTTAAATACTCAGCGAGCCTGACTAGCTCTGCTAAAGATTGGAGATGCCTTGTTGCATCTATTTTTCCTAATAGTGCTGTGAGCTATGGGTGTTGTCCTAATTCAGGAAATGAGGAGGCTGCCTCAGGGAGGTGATGCAACCCTGAGGGTTGCGTGCTACTATGTGATGAAGCCAGGATTCAAACCCCTGTGTGTGTAACTCCATAGCCCCTGGTCTTAACCCTTCAATTAACCTACAATTCTCGCTACAGCTACAAACCATTGATTAAGCAGAAACCGGAAGAGGAGCTCAAGGACAAGAACCAGCTCTTAGAGTCAGTCAACAAGCAGCTGCACCTGAAATTGACTGAAACTCAGGTAAGAGACAGACCCGCTCCCTACCCTCAGCTGCCACCAGGACAATGCACGCAGTAGCTTGGGGATGTCCCCTGGGGAGGAGCCATGGGTTACTGTCCAGGGTCCACTAGGTCAGAAATAAAGGACAACCAGGCTTGTGCTGTGGCTGTCCAGGGGCCAGGGAAACAATGACTACCCCAAGGGGAAGGAGGCCTGACCTGTCTGCCTGGCACCCCAACAGGGAGAGCTGAAAGACCTGACTCAGAAGGTGGAGCTGCTGGAGAAGTTTCAGGACAATTGTTTGGCCATTTTGGAGAGCAAGGGCATGCACCCAGGTGAGACACCGAGGCACTGGGTTGTCTGGGCACTGTGCCTGCCTGCGAGGGTTCCGGCCTGGTGACTGGCTAGCGTCTGGGCAGGCAGCTGAGCCGTGGGGCAAGGGGCCTATCAAAGCCCTAAAGGTTTCGTATGCTGCTTTCTCCCTTGTGGGCTGCTGGGTTTGTCTAATAGAACTCTAGGGAGTTCGAGAGAGAGAGATTTTATACTTTTCTGAACACAATGCCATCCATGTGGGTCCAGCAGGTATGACATTTCAAACAGAGCACCCTGCCAACTCTCCCCGGTGGGAAGAGGGTGACATGATGCCATTTCAAGGGTTCCTAAAACCGGGCTAATCATCAGCTTCCCTGTGCTGAAGTGTAACTCCTGATCTGCTCCTGCCCCTGCCCCTGCCCCTGCCCCTGGAGAGCAGAGTCCGTAGCAAAGATGAATTGAGAAAGGAGCCAGAGAGGGGACCCAGCCCCCTTTACATAAAGCAGTGTTGACTTTGAATGATACAGTTAACCTTGAGCAGGAAAATGTTTACTTGTGCTTTATTGACTAGGCAGATGCATTTGACTAGGTCATAATAAATTATGGATAACGTTGTGAAAAGTAGGAATTCCAGAACATTTAACTGTGCTTACCTAAAAAGTGTACCTAGAATAAGAAGTACATTTAAGAGAACAAGGGGCTACTCAGAAACAAACACAGCCTCGTAGCGACCATATAGACAGGGTGGAGCTGCCCGTGTGGGTTTCTGAGACGGGAGCTCTGCAGGAGGAGAAAGCTCATCTTTCTCCTGCAGAGCAGCTGGTGGTTTCCCACTGGTGACCTTGTGGTTCTCGGCCCAACTCATAGCTCACTCTGCCACGCTGGCTGCCCGCAAGGGGGCACCGCGAGGTGCCGCGTCAGGGAAGGCACACCTCAGGATTGCCTCCTCACCATGCTTCCTCGGCGTGTGTGCTGGATAAGCCGTCGGAGAAGCTGCCCCGTATGAAGAAGAGTGGGGCAGCAGGGAGAAGACGTTTCAAGTCCGCCCTGTGCAGGTGGCACATGGAGCCACTAAAACCGAAGCCCTTACTGAGGAAGCTCAAGCAGCACGGTCTTCGTGTGGACTACCCCTCCCCCCCGCATAAGCCGAGCCCGTCAGGCTGGACAGGAGGCAGCGTCACGGTCAGCGGGAGAGATTAGTGTCCAGAATCGCATTTTAACTTGGATCCTGATGTTTATGGAAGCAGAAGACACACACGCACACACACACACACACACACATGTATATGTATATAGAAGTGTAGCCTTAGTTAGAAGCAATGATGTGAGACTTCAGCATGTACTGTGGACATGCTACTGGACACCGCAGTCCCCAGAGAAGGGCATCGTGCTGGGTGAAGTAGAGGGCCAATGAAGAAGAGGAAGAGCCGCGGTGAGCTGGACTGATAGAGGCTGCAGCACCCTTCTGTATACTTGTAATTTACCCTGTGCATGGAATACTTTAAGGAGTCCAGGGGGAAGAGTGGGTTACATGTTGGACTACTAACCCCAAAATTCGCAGTTCGAACTACTAACTACGCACCTGCCAGCTGCTTCTCCCGGGAAGACTTGCAGCCTTGGGAGCCCAGGTGGGCAGTTCCGCTGTCGCTACGAGTCGGGATTGACTGGATGGCAGTGGGTTTGTTTTCTGTTTTGTGTTACTTTTACCTAATAGTAATTTAAAAATACGTCTAGTATACATTTCCCTTGGAGAAATTACAGTGCATTTCCTCTAAGAGAAGACAAAAGTAGAAGGCATTTTTGTTTATATCCACACCTGGAGAGGGAGCCGGGGTGGCCCTGGCGCAGTGAGAATCCGGAAGGGCACCAGGTGCCAGCTGCTGTGCTCCCCGGGGAGGTGCCTGCCTGTGCGCGCGGAGCGGGGCTTGTGGGAGGCGAGCTCTCCCTGCGTGGCTGATTGTGCTGCCTCTCTTGCTTCCAGGGAGTGAGGCCCTGGGGTCGCAGCAGGAATCCAGTCCGGATCACACAGACTCTGTGGTGAGGGCAAATGAGTGGGCTGGTGGGGGGCAAGGGGCCTGGTCAGTCTGCGAAGGCTCTGCTCTGAGCTCAGTGGCCCGCAAGAAGCAGGCCGTGGTCCTCCATGAGAGAGGGAGGGAGTTGAGGGGTTGGGATTCTCAAAATCGCCAATTTCACTTGGAAGTTGGCTTTGGGCTGACAGGAATGAGTCTAGGCTGCCCGGCGCGGCTACACTTCTCCAAATCCCTCCCGAGTCCTCAGCCAAGAGCTATAGGATACAAAGCTCCAATCTGAGGTAAATTTGGGTTCTTGGCTTCTGTTTGATTCCGCCTTTTGACCTTCTGTGATCCCATCCCCATCTTCGAATCGTAGAATCCTAGCTAGGGACGCCTTCCCTGACTGCCCCTCCTGTGGTCAGTGAACTTAGTTCACATCGCCTTCCCCACAGAGAACAGCATCACGCACCGTCTGTCTGCTCCGATGGACTGAGTGAGTGCCTGCGTGTGTGATCAGTAAAGTAGTTGAAGGGGCTTAAAAGACCAGCCACTCGTACAAGTCAGTTCCAGCTCATAGCAACTCGACTGAGGGTTTCCAAGACTCCCGTCTCTACCACAGCTTCCTCTCTCGCCCAGAGAGCGGCTGGTGGGTTTCCTGGTGCTGACAGCAGCCCCGCAGGGGCCACGCTGCCACCAGGGCCCTCAGCGGGGTCCGCGGCTTCCGCTGTCATTGTACACGAAGCGCCTCAAACAGAAGCGTCACATTCCCATCAGGGTTTGTTCTTTGAACTGTATTGCCTTGTGCTTTGCTTTTAGTTGCTGTTGGAAACATTGCAAGACGAGCTGCAGCTTTTTAATGAAACAGCCAAGAAGCAGATGGAAGAGTTACAGGTAAGAGATAGGCAGACGGCACTCTGAGGCAAAATTACCTGTTTTCTACTGCAGTGCGTGGATTTCTGGAAGGCTCTTTCTTTTTATTTTGGAGTTTGAGTGTACAAAATCTCACAGAGAATTCAACTCTCCCAGTATTAACATCTGATATGACCATTGGTGAGACATTGTTCACTACATCCCAGAATTCATGTGGATTCACCTTTTGTACCATGAATTTCCTTTTCTGTCCCGGGAACTCTCTCTCTCAGGGTTGTTGGCATTTCCAGGGCATGAGGCAATGTATGGCAGCCTAGATTCCTTACTCAGAATGGAGCGCTGGGACCTGGATACGGTGCGCTAGGCAGGCTTCTCTAGAGAAACAAAGCCTGGACACTCGGGATGATATACGGATGAAGTAGGTTTATAGAGGAAAGGATACAGCAGCAAAGTGGTCCACGCAGCAGTACAGAGAGCTCAGTCCAGCTCACTTTCGTGGGACAGTTAATAGACTGCTTTCTTCCTAGCTCACGCTGCCACTGGCTCAAGGTCAAGGGAGCAGTCAGTGGGAAGCCAGTGGCGCAGCGAGATGAAGCTGGTCTCCACGGAGCCTCCCAATATAGAGCTGCAAAACTGCGGGCGGGAGGGTGCAGTGTTGGCCCAAAGGCAGCAGGCAGGGCAGGGTGGGGCGGTGTCTGCGAGGAGCAGCACGGCACATGCGCAACAGGTTGCCTTGGCCAGGTGGGACTGAGTACCGCACAGCTCACTGGTAGCCCAGCACATGGTGGAGGCAGAGCAGCGAACTCAGGCAGTACACACTGGTCTCATCACCAGGCAGAGAGAGCAAGAGGCCGGCCTCCAAGAGCCATTTACCTCAGTGGCCCTTCATTCAAGCTGTGACCTGATTGACAGACTAAACCCCGCCCGCATGTCCTACAGGAGCCGTGTTGGCACCCAAAAACTTAACTCTCACGTGGAGTCCGTGATGGGGGAATTTGGTGCAAGGAAGAAGTAGTGTGAAACCCAGCTTCTTGGGTCTGGACGACTTGGACAAGCCGTCAGACTGCTAAATCATGTCGGAGTTTATTGCTCCGGGTTACATTTAGGAATCTAGAGATAGAGACACAATTCCCAAGAGCAGCATCTCTCTCTCACCACCATCACAGTGATGATGCTGACTCAGCGACCCTATTGGACAGGCTAGGACTGCGCCGAGTTTCCGCCACTGATCCCTATTTACAGGAGCAGAAGGCCCGTCCTTCTCCGAAAGAGCAGCAGAGGTAAACAAAAACAGTGTTGCAGGGTTTTCCTCAATGGAATAGAAACTTGTCGTGTGATGTCGAGTTCTGTTCCGCTTTTCAGTGTTTGTTTTAATGTCTTTCCATGCAGGCCTTAAAGGTAAAGCTGAAGACAAAAGAAGAAGAACGGCTCCGATTCCTCGAACAGCAAAGCATATGTAACAACAAAGTGAACGATTTTACAACCGCCCTTC
The DNA here is from genome assembly GCF_000313985.2 of Echinops telfairi. Classification (NCBI taxonomy): domain Eukaryota; kingdom Metazoa; phylum Chordata; class Mammalia; order Afrosoricida; family Tenrecidae; genus Echinops; species Echinops telfairi. Next base: position 97,672,483 of record NW_022103915.1, read on the forward strand.
AAGAAATGGAGCAGCTTTTAGAGATGTGATCAGAATGAAGGGCCGAGGGCTCCCCCCGAGGAAGCCCCTCAGGACGTGTGCTTCGGGCCACGACCTAGGACTCGCCATCCCCTGAAGGAAAAGAGCGTCTGCGTAGGATTAAGGACAGGTTTATGCTGGAATGGCCATTCCTCCTGTAAGCGGGGCTTCCCAACAGCTTGGTCAGAGCAGCTCATAGGGGCTGGAGGCACGGCTGGGCTCCTGGCCCGGAACAGCCCCCCATTCGCCTCGGGAGACTAAAGCAGCCCCAGCCAGAGGCCCCGAGTGATCACACTCCCACTTTCAGGAGGAACCCATTTGTACAGTGGAGCACGGGTGCTCCATGACCGACACCACGGAGGAGTCCTGCTGTCCGCCCCCTTCTCCCAGAACCCTCTCCCCTCCTGGTCGGGCTTCTATGCCTCGCTGTGAATTACGAGCTTGAAGGAGCTTGAAATGGTTTGACTAATAAATGGGGTGAAGGTACAGTAATGACACCTGAAACAATATGCCTTGGAGCTGTAAATTGAAGTCACTTGTTTTATTATTTAAAAATATTTTTTAAAGGTACTACTTGTAAAATAAAAGTTTAAAACATTCTGAATGTAATAGTGAGGAATTAAAAAAAAGTATTTTAACCTAAATATGCCCACTGGGACACTCTTGAACTAATGAACTAATAGTTAAGTTCAAGGCTGAACACAATGTTTTGATTCCACTCTCTGACTGGCCTCCATCTTCCAGGAGCTCCAGCTAGTCTTCTGAGGGTGCGCCGGGGTGTTAGCAGTAGACGCCTGACTCCACCGGGCTCTGGTCACTCGCTGCCTGTCTCCTCAGCATGGATAGTGCATCTCTCTGCAGTGTGCTCTGCCTGCCGAATCCTGCCCTGGCCGAGGCCCTGGGGCTTAAGTCAAGTGAAGTCCACGGCCAAGCCGGACAGACGAACTTTGGCCACCCTTTTCTGCTCCTCTCCATTTTGTCTTCTTCCTGCCCCCTCATCCTTCATCTTTGTTACTCTGTTACTTTCCAAGGCTGCCCAGAGGCACACATCAAGCCAAGTAGCATCTCCACTCTGGCTCAACAGGCTAAAATTCCTTGCCCTCAAACAACCATCTGCCAGCGGGGCGCCTTGCTGTATGAAATCCAGCGTGGGTAAATGTAGAGACCGCCACTGGACTGGTAGCTCCCTAGGGCCATGTCGGGCCGGTTGACAGGCGTGGGCGCTAACACACAGGGAAGGAGAAATGTCCTCAGGTTGCTGGTGGTGGTGGTTACGTAACGCTGGAATGTGGTTGAACTCTTGAGAATAGGAAGTGTGAACTATACGTTAAAACTTTTTAAGAAATACAATTATTTACTAATAGAACATTAGGTGCCGCTTAACTTCTCAAACCTTGGAATCGGACTAGACAACTATCACTTCTGTTTTACATTGAAAGAATGACCACATAATGTAATGTTGACACTAACCTACTTTGAGCTAATACTCACAGCGCTGACATGTTAAATATTACTGTAATTTTCTCACAAATCTAAAATACTCCTGTGAGTTTGCCCTGTGAGCCAGGGAGCTTTGACTTCAGTCCAGAAACCACAGACACGGGTAATAGGGAGTCACTGGAAGATTTTAAGCAGGAAAATGTCATGATAAAAGTTAAAGAAAAAGCAACATGCCTTGGTGTAAAAGGTGGAAGACAAGCTTAAGAGAATCGATAGAACTGACACACATTGGTTGCTGTCCACAATGCATTTCATGTGAACTGGTACACATAGTATATTGTGTGATGTGAGCATTTATATCACGCTGCCTGGGTCATGATTCTCGGGCTTGGTGGTTACAATGCTATATGTAGTCCTCCCTCATGATCTGATGTGGTTAGGGTGGTGTGCAATGCTCTAGTTCAGGTTAAAACCCTGATGGGTATGGGGGGTGTTTCCCTGTGGTGAAGCCTGCATCACCTTTATCATATAAGATAGAAATCAAAGGTGAGGGAAGCTACCTGAGAAAGAAGGGTCCCTACTACCAAGAAAAAAGCCAGAGCTGGTGTGTCCTTTGACCCAGAGTCCCTGTGCTGGGAACCTCGTAGCCCGGGGGCAGACTGATGCCAACCATGAGGCTCTCCAGGGAATGCAGGTGGAAAAGCTGGAATGCCAGCCCCACATATCGAAAGGAGACAGGACTTTCCCTCAGAACCAACACAGAGGGGACCCCCTTGTGGGACCACAGATGTATACGAGGGGGTACCCCCCCAAAAAAACCCCACGAACGGTTGTTTTTTTAAAGCTATGTTTTTTTTATAAAACAACCTTATCGCCTTCAAAGTAGTCTCCATCACACAATACATTTGTCAAATCTGCAATTCCAATCTTGGAAACATTTTTCAAACTCATCTGTTTGGAGGGCTGACCACCTTGTTTGTTTTTGTTTTTCCTTCATCTATGTCATCAAATCCCTGTCCTTTCATGTCCCTCTTCATGCATGTAAACAAAATGTCACATGGTTTGAGGTCAGATGAGCCAGGTGCATGGGGCAAGAGAGGCATGCTGGTTTTTGCCCAAAACTGACATATGGAGATGGCAGTGTGAACAGGCGCATTGTCATGGCAGCAAAACCAGTCCCCCATCGGCCACAAATCAGGTCTGTTTGTCACCCCCTGTTTGAACCTCTACATAGTTTCAACAGTCTGACCTGGGGTAACAAACTCCAAATGCACTACAACGTTTTTTGTCCCTTCAGGAAGTTGACGGACATCCAGAATAAGGTTTGTCATCAATTAGCATTTTGCCTTGTACACTTGTTTTTCCCCTAGCATTGCCCTTGTAAGCTGTGTTCAACATCACCACAGTTTCTGTGGCATTTTTCCAGAGCAGAAAACAAAAGTTTCACAGCCGCATGCTGTTTCCTTAAGTTGGCCAGGAAAAACAAGGTTCAAGTGAAATGGTTTTTTGTTTGTTTTTTTTTTTTTAAGTGAAATGGTTTTTATGAAAAAATTTACTGTGACCAGAGAACCTTCTCAGGTGATG
>NW_022103915.1:97678566-97679426 GCF_000313985.2 Echinops telfairi
AAACCGTTGCAGATGTTCCCTCTCTGCCAAATGAGGGCCCGGGGGCGGGGAATGCCGTTTCCATGGGGAGAGGCGAAAACAGGTAATAAAGATTCAAAGATACTTTCAGGAAGAAGTCTCATTACACAAATGGTGTCTCAAAAACTAGAAAAAAATAAAAAATCTGGAAGCACTACTCCAAATTTTAAGAAGCTTCATGAGGCTCATTTTAAGGAAATGGAGTCCACTGATCAATATGTTGAGAGAAAAAGGAAACGTTGAAGAGCACAATAATTCACTTAATGAACTGAAACAGGCCTTTCACAAGGGAGCGGTCGACTCCGATGGTGACTGCAGTGCGCTCAGAAAGCGGCCCTCCGTGGCTTACACTCCAGCCAGCCAGCATCGCTCCCCACGTCCACCTCAGGGCACGCAAGTCGGAGCATCTTGTGTCCAAAGCGATTGGTCAGGTCCTGCACGCTGTCTGCAACCAAAATGAATGTCAGGCTTTCAGCTGCCACTGAGGATAATGAGCATCAACGCTCCCTGACCAAGACTCCAGCCAGAAACTCTCCACACGTGGCCACCTCTGGGAGTGCCCCAAAGGCCCGGCTGAGCTCGGGACACAGGACGCGCACGGTGAGGCCCTCCAAGGCGGATTCAGCTGCTGGTATGACCCCTTCAAGCTGGCCACCGAGGCAATACAGACACCCGTGTCCAGCAGGAAACCAGTGTTTGATCTCACCTACGAGCCACACAAAGGACAGCTGAAGCCATGGGGACAATCTAGAGAAAATACTTCTCTGAGTGAACCTGTGAGCAGAGCAAGCTTCTGGAAGAAAACTTATCAACCACCTCATCTCCAGACCAGGGAAGAGCAG
>NW_022103915.1:97681041-97696733 GCF_000313985.2 Echinops telfairi
AGACATCAGTTAGTGTAAGCTATGAAAAAATAATAATAACATAAATTATCAAGGGTTCATGAGAGAGGAAGGGAACAAATGAGGAGCTGATACCAAGCGCTCAAGTAGAAATGTTTTGAAAATGTACAAATATGCTTGACACCATGGATGTATATATGGATTGTGATAAGAGCTGTATGAGTCCCCAATAAAATGATTTTTAAAAGAAAAATAAGGGCTACAAAGGAAATGGACTTGGGAAGGATGAGCAGGGAGATCCGTGGCCCATTAAGGTGACTCCTGAAAATGACCGCCCTGGCCTAGGGTATCACCCAAAAAGCTAGCTTGGAAGTCAAATGACCCACTTTGGATAGAATAGTGGTGCCTTAATAATGAGAAGTTGCAGGCACTACACAATCTATTTCAAGAGCAGCTGAGAGAAGGTCATATAGCAGAGACTCAGCCCCTGGAATTCCCCTGTGTTTGTTATTAGAAAGAATCAGGCAAGTGGAGGATGTTCATAGGGCTGTTAATTTTATTGTACAGCCTATGGGGACTCTGCAGCCAGGTCTCCCTTCACCTAGCATGATTCCTAAATATTGGAATATGATTGTGATAGACTTAAAAGATTGTTTTTATACTATTCAGTTAGATCCGGCTGATCATGAAAGATTTGCTTTCACCATCCCAGAATTCAACCACAAAGCTCCTAATCAGAGGTACTATCTGAAAACTCTGGCTCAAGGCATGGTTAACAGTGCAACAATGTGTCAATTCTTCCTGGGGAAAGTGTCAGACGTTTCAGAAAACTTTTCTCAGAGGCTTATATAATCCACTACATGGATGATATTTTAATAGCTGCACCTAACATGCTACAGTACACGCTACAACAAACTTACATGCACAACAGTGAAGCTGTCTCTCAGACAGGCTTGGTCATTGCCCGTGATAAGATTCAAACCACCAGTCCTCATGCTTATGTAGGAACATGGTAGATAGGAACATGATCAGGACACAGAAGTGAGATTAGAAAAGATCATCTTAGGGCATTAAATGACTTGCAGAAGCTCCTTGGGGACATAAAGTGGGTGAGATCAATTTTAGGCATCCCCACAGAAGAGCTCCGACACGTATTCGATAGCCTAGGAGGGGACCCACAGCGAAATAGTCACAGAGCGCTCCCTCCTGAAGCCCAGCACGCGCTGGAGTCTGTGGAAGGACCCATGAATCAAGGAACGAGTTGATGGGGGGGAGGGGAGCATTCACCTGGCTATTTTTCATGCTCCTATCTCCCCCACTGCTACTCTAGCCCGGGACGATAATAAACCTCTCGAGTTGGTTCCATTGGGGAAACACAGGCCCTAGGGTCATCTGGCCTTATTGGGAGCAAATAGCGCAGCTAGTTTCCAGAGGCAGGCTCCGCTGCCGACGATTGAGTGGGTAGGAGCTGTCTGTCATAATTCTGCCTTACACTCCTGCTCAAGTGAGGAACCTTTTAGGATTTGCCACAGACTTCCAAATAGCTTTGGCTGAGTTTGGGGGAAAGTTAGATGGTCACTATCCTCCAGGAAAACTTTGGTTTTTTTAAAAGCGAGCCCCCTGGGTCCTCAGCAAGGTGTTCGCACACAAGCCAACGGAAGGAGCCCCCACTTACTTCACAGACGGCTCCAGTAATGGCATGGCCCCCTACTGGGGCCCCTCCTCTCAGTCCTTTCAGACTTATGCCTCTGCTATCATTTTCTTATTTAAAGATATGAAGCAGCCTATCAACATAATCAGTGATTCTGCCTAGACAGTGCAAATCTGTTCTTTCACTGAAACAGCGACGTTGAAGGCAGATCCACACTCTCACATCAGCAAGTTATCCCTCGCTCTGCAGAATCAGATAAAGACACACTCTCACCCTTTCTTCATAGGACACACGGGAGCACACACACAGCTCCAGGGCCGATTTCCCTGGGAAATGCCAATGCAGACACGCTAACACAAGAGGCATTCACTACCCTAGAGCGCCCACAGGCAGAACATCAAAGATTACACAATAACGCTGCCAGTCTAACGGATTGATACCACCTAACATGGGCAGATTGTCAGAGAATGTCCTCACTGCCAGCATGCCTCACTCAGAGAAGGACCTGATGGGGTAAACCCACGTGGTGCCCAATATAATACTATTTGGCAGATGGGTGTCACTCAGGTACCTTCGTTTGGACGGCTAGAGCTGTGCATGTGACTATAGACACCTTCTCAGGATTTTGATGGGCATCAGCCCTGGCTGGTGAGTCCAGAAAATATGTCATCAGCCACTTGCTAGCCTGTTTTGCTGCTGTGGGCACTCCTACACACTTACAGACAGACCACGGCCCTGCCTACACTAGCGAGAGATTTTGCAATTTTTGCCAAGATTGGAATATTCATCACACAACAGGGATCCCTTATACCCCCAAGGCCAAGCCCTCATTGAAAGGGCCCATGGCACATGAAAAACTCAACTGTCTAAACAAAGGGGGAAATAAAAGGGGAGACAGCACACAATACACTCCATTTGGCCCTATTAACTCTAAATGTTGTCTCACTTCCAAAAGATTCTGACGTAACTAGGGCAGAGAAACACTTTTCCACCCCCACCCCCCCAGGGAAAGCCGATCCAGAGAAAATCTGGTGGAAGAACGACGACGGGGTATGGAAGCCAGGCTTGCTGGTGACTAGGGGTAGAGGCTATGCTTATAGTCTTTCAGATGGCGGAGAAAGTAGATGGATCCCCCTCAGAAGAGTGCGACCACGGATTGAGAGGGACAAGGAAAAGGAAGGACCCACCCAGCCACTCTGACCCTGACTCTGTGCCGGTCAAGGAGATGGCAGCCCTCTCCATACGTAAGAGACATCGTAGGATCAAATGCCCATCAATTCAACCCCCCAGCTGGGGACAAATAAAAGCTCTGAACCAGCAGGCACGAGCAATACTAGCTAACACTGGCAGACCTGTCACCCATGAGAGTGTGCTCCTGGCAATGCTTGCTGTCATGTCGGTCGCCTCCACCAAGGTAAGTGCCAATCACTCTTATTGGGCTTACATCCCCCATCCCCCTCTACTAGAGATCGTGGAATGGACCCAGGCTGGCCCTGTCATATTCGTGAATGATTCAGTATGGACCCCAGGGTCTTGGGGAAATAGAATAACCAAACACCCCAATGAAGAAGGCAGAAGTTTTAGTTTGACTCTGGGTTTTGAAACTCTGCCTTTATGTGTGGGTGCCAGCCCCAGCTGCTGAACCGTTAACTCTCAGGCATGGAATAACTGGCTTGTCTTTAATGAAACCAGCTATGGCTTCTATATGATTATGGGTGAAACATTTGCAGAATATGAAAACTCCACCACTATGAAGGAGAGAGGAGATCTAGAAACCTGTCAAGTTATGAGTTACCAAAATATTGTTGCAGACAGACTCAAATGGCTCAAATGTCAGGGGCCACATGGGAAGGTGTTAAGAAATGACACTGTAACTATTATTGATTGGGTCCGCCACGGAAAGTTTTTAACTAATTGCTCAGAGGAATCCAACATCACCTCATGTGATTATGTCAGTAATTGTGAGTGGCGCAAAACTCTTAATGGCATTGCCACTACCAGGTCAAAGTTGATGGCCTGGCATGAAGGAGGCCTTGCGCCTCCCCACCCCAGGTCACTGAAGCCTGTGACAGGACCTGGACAGTGGGACCTGTGGAAATTACCGCTTGCCACTAAGCCTTGAACAGGCTGCACTGGAAGCTTTACTGGCACCAATCTGGCTATATTTATGATTTTCACAAGAATGAGACTCGATACATAGTCTCGTGTGTAAAGCTGCCCAATGTGCTTCCTGTAGGAAGCATCACCATAAATGAAACTGCTCACAGTGCCACTTGCTGTAATTGTAGATTGTTCACTGGCATTAACCATGCTCTGCTTGTACACCTTTCTAAAGACAGCATCCTCATCCTAAAGAGCAGGATGGGGGTGTGGATCCCACTGGAAATAAAATGCAATTGGGAGAGCAGTCCAGAATCACCCATCATAATGCAAATAATGTCTGAGATGCTGAAAAGACCTCTCTGATTCGTGGGAATGCTAATCGCAACTATAATCAGACTTATATCTATTGTCACCACTGCTGCTGTCACTGGGGAGGTCACTACAAGAGTCCATCAAAACTCAACATTTCGTATAGAAGTGGCAAATGAACTTATATCGGCTCTGGGCCACTCAGGCAAAGGTGGATGATGGTGGGTGGTGGGGGGAAGTAGCGGAGCTGCAGCAAACTGTCCAGTGGTTGGGAGATCATATCATGGACTTACAACATCAATTAATGTTAAAATGTGATTGGAATGTAACTGATATTTTTATAGCCCCTTACCCATATAAATAAGACATTGCATGATTGAGATTTGATTAGGAAACATTTCATTCGATGTTGATTGAAAAAAAAAGATGTTGATCAGCTTAAGAAGGATATTTTCTATACATTCAAAGACAGACTTGAGGTGTCTCTTGGCTCTGCTATGAATACGCAATTGGTGAAGGGCATGGAAGGGTTGGATCCTTGTGGGAGTCTGCACGTCCCTCAGCCCATGGCCTGCGATTAAGTGGGTAAGTGTTGCCTGAACTATGGGTCAAGAATTGAGTCAGCATCAGATATTTGTGGGACAGTTGCGTGATGCTTTAAAGACGCGGGGAATCAAGGTTAAAGCTAAAGATTTATTTAGATTTTTTGATTTCATAAAAGACACATGTCCCTGCTTCCCTCAGGAAGGCACGGTTGATGCCCGTACTTGGAACAGGGTAGGAGATTGTCTAGAAGATTATAAGGTTTTTGGTCCCGAAAAAGTCCCTGTGACGGCATATTCTTATTACAAGCTCATTAAGGAAATTATTGGAAGTAGACTACAGGATTCCCAGGTCGACGAAACCATTGCCCAGACGGAAGAAATATTAAAAGTCTGTTCTAAGATTGATCTTAGAGAGTCTCCGCCTAAGGATAAAAAAAAAAAAGAGGCTGTTTCTCAGTATGGGGCTACCTCTCCATACAGCTTAGCCCTCTTGGATTCTTTGGCTGAACAATGGCTCACCCCGGGGGATTGGAATGTGTTGGTGAGGGCCGTCCTTGCTGGGAGAGACCATTTGCTCTGGAAATCTGAATTTTATGAGAATTGCCGAGAAACAGCAAAAAGAAACCTCATGGCCAAAGCCTATATGCCCTCGGGGGACTGCAGCCTCCGAAGGTTTGAAGGTGATAAGTACGAGAGGCAGTGGATTCCAAGATCCAAAGTGAGGCTATTAAACAATCCCAAGAAACTCCTTTGCCTTCACAGGTAGAGAAAGCAGAGAAACAGAACCAGCATCTAAGCTACGCAAACTTAAATCAGGTGAGAAGCAGGCAGAATGGCGCAAATGAGAAGATTTTAGGCAGAATTGAAAAAGCTGAGTCAGAAGTGGACATAGTAAAATCATCTGCTACTCTTTTGGAATTTAGTGTAAGAAAGACCAGATTGTAAAACAAGCAAGCAAGCCAGTGCTGGAGGTAGAGAGATTAGCTCCAAAGAATTGCAAGCTAGAGGGGCTGACACAGAAGTAGAAGTTGGGGAAGTGCAGGTTATGAAGAGCACCTCAGAGAATAGAAGTCGAGAAGCAAAATATAGAAAAACATCTTTACTTTCAAGAGTAGAAAGAGGAGTATGCAGAAGTAGCTGAGGAGGAATTATGTCCAGAATTAGCAAAGAAAGAATCAGATGTTGTGATAGAAGGAAATGATGTTCAAAAGATTATAAAATTGCTAAAACAAATGCTTAAATGTCATGCTGCTAACAGCCCTTTAGCTGCTCCATTGCCTGGAGCTACTTTCACTTTCTCAAGGCCAAAACATGGGGAGGAGCTGCCTCCCAATCCAGGAATAATAGTTTTCTCATATCAGAGCTTGTGCAGGGATCCACGGAACTGCATAACAAGCTGAGTTGTTTGCAAGGGCTGTAGCTGGTGCTATGATTGGTGGAAAGTGCTCTGTCTGTTAAAATCAGTGTCAGGCGCTAGAGGACTCTGCAGCCCTATCTCCTTTTCCTAAGCCTAAAAGAAAGTGCTCCCCTCCAGAACCAATAGTTTATAGAACCCTAGAAGGAGAGATTTTACAATGGGGACGAGGGTTTGCTCTTATCTCCACAGATTCCGCAGCTGAGTGGTTGTCAACACGACTTCTGAAACGGAGAGATGGCTAAGAAGTCCCGCACTCAAAAGTTTCTGCAAGAGTTTAAAAATGTTCCCTTTTCCTTTTGCTGAAGAAGACAGGAATATTAATAATTATAGCTTGGGGGTGAGGGGATTCCCTATTTTCCCAAGATATGATTCTCATTGTTTATCTTATTCACATGAGGTTTGGGGAGTGGGGTATAATCATTCTTCTTTTGCAGCAACTACGGTTCTTATTTCTGTAAGAGGCTTTGGGGGGAAGGTCGGTAATATTTCCGAGGCCGCTTCTACCCTGTTATCTATTTGCCCACTCCCTAATGTAGATCCTGAAATGCAATAATTGGTATAAACTTGTCGAGGAAAACAGCCTAAGATATTGTTAAATCATACAGACTTTAAGATAGTGGATTGGGCCCTCCCATAATATTACTATTACTCATTTCATTAGGGCCTGTGATATTTAACAAACTCATGGCATTTTTAAAACAGCAAATTGAAGCTGTTCTAGCGAAGCCTATTCAAGTGCATTACCATCGTTTGGAAATGTTAGACAAGGGTGGCCCACTCCCCAACTCGCCTGAGTGATAAGACCCCCTTCCTTTGTGTGCTGGGCTGGACAGTCAATGACAGGTAAGATCAGGCACTGTTCATACCAACCTAAGACAGGCCCTGGTTTGCCAGAATGTAGTTAAAGGCATTCCTCGAGACCCATGCCGGGTAAGGATGAATCAGTGCCCTGACGACCTAAGACAGACGCAGTCCCCTAAAGGATATTCCAAACTTGATTGCACGAATACTTTGTGCTCGCTGTTATACCGAAAAGGGGGACAAGTGGGAGTCTGCACGTCCCTCAGCCCATGGCCTGCCCCGTCCACTGTCTTTAAGCTTCCCATTCCCGGATGTTCCCTGGCCTATTGTCCTGCCTGAGTTTGGCCTTTGTGATGATTGGTGCTCAGTGGCAGGCAGCTGCCATGCTCATTGGACACCTCCGCCAGGCATCCAAGTGCACCTCATTTGCATATGGACCGTCCAAGTGCACCTCATTTGCATGCAGACCTGTTTGAGGACTGATGCCTGCCATTTCTTCCATATTGTAGCTGAATGATTATTGGATACTACCTGTTACACTTTATTAGCATATGATGTAATGTTACCTGCCCACTATTGGGTATTTAAGCCTCTGCCTTCTGCTCAATAAACGAGGCTTGATCAGACTCCTGTCTTGCCTCCATTTCTCGCGTCTCTTGCCCCTCTTCATTCCCAGTCCCTTTCTCAGGTATCCACGTTGTTTGATGACCCGCGGGATGGGTCAGATCCTCTAGCTGGGGCTCAAAGCATTTCCCATAGCTTACATCCCAGTCTGACTGTTGTTCATCGTCTTCATTTTGATGCTCGCAGTCTCGTGTCGCTTCTATAGGAAGCTAAGAGATATGAAAAAAGACCACGTTACCTCTGTGGCACTAATGAATCTTAAACAATACAGAAGGGGGAAATGTGGGATACTAATACTGAGGGAAATAAGACTGGGACTTATTCCCTAACTGGTGTGGAGGAAATCTGGAAAACCAGTATTTCACGGTAGGAAGACCGCCACTCTGGTCGTTGGAGATATACTACAAGTACATTTTACTGCAGTAGTCTATCATTTCCACAGATTCTCCCCTAAAAGCTTTGCTGCCTTAAAGTGAGCAAGCACATGGTTGATTCTATCTCCCTATAGAAGCAAACATTCCTCTTTGGTCTATCTCTTCCTGCCGCAGCATCCAATCCTTCTCATACCTTCCCCCAATAGTAGATGGGCATAGAGGGACTTTATCCCCCATTGCCTGGATTCAGATATTTTCCATAAGCCTGAATTTTTGGCTTAGCTGTATTAATTTGGTCATTAAATTTGCCTTGACAGCTTTCAATGTATAGAAAATAACCGTGTAGCCACTGTAGCTCTTTTGAATTTTTTTTTTTTTACATGTGGAAGCAAGAGCTTTATATCAAGAGGTAATTAGATGTTAGGAAAACATCCCAACCCAGTCCAGATCAGTGATACTAGTCCACAAATCCCTCTTCAGACTCATGCGACCACACGCAATGATGCAGAATGTAGGAAGATCACAGGCCACTGGGTGAAAAGTCTTGTGTCTCCAAAGGCCGTGGCTGCATCTCCAGAGCTCCTACAGGTCTCCACAAGTCTCATTCACAAGAAGGTGAAGGCAGAGAGAGGGGAGCTTCCCAGAACCTTCCTTATGAGGAGGTCACACCCACAAGGAGGCACCATCCGGCTGAGACCTCATTTGGCAGGCTAGATGGCACCCCTACAGTTCATGTTGACATGACACAAAATCATGTCGCTACCACAGCTGCAATAGGAGCCCTGTGTTAGCTGCCATTGGGCGCTGGTGGTGGTGTGGGCTGTGTGTTGGGCTGTCAATCACAAGGGCAGGCTTAAAAACCCATCAGCTGAACTGTGGAAGATGGATGAGGTTTTCTGCACCCATGAAGATTTTCTTTCTTTTTTTTTCTAATCATTTTATTAGGGGCTCATACAACTCTTATCACAATCCATACATACATCAATTGTGTAAAGTGCACTTGTACATTCATTGCCCTTGAATTTAATATATAAAACAATAAAAGGAATTGTGAGAAACAGAAAGATTTCTCCCAAGTTGTCTCTCCCAGATATATGCCAAACCCAAGACGCTGCTTGCTACACATGGCAAATGACTGCACACTAGGAGGTCAACGAAAGTAGGTCAGGGCTTATTCTCTGTATAGTCTGACCACACCCTTCTGATATTGTTCCCTTGAAGAAGTGCCCAAAAGCAAGGCAGGGACCACTCAAGGATGACTAAGTTTAGGCTACTATATTGGGTCTAGATCAGGGAGGGAATATATATGTACCCCTATTCCCTCCCTGAACTGTGTGTACACCCCTAGGTCATCCCCCTCCTATTGCTTGTATTGACTGTGTTACAATATGATGTACATTGTTATCTGTAATCATAGGGCTTGCATGGCCCCAAAGATATATAAGCTTTGGTTAGAAATAAAAACTCACGAGAGCTCTCTCCTGCCTTTTTGTCCCCCACTTCCACATGTACCACCAAGAGGAGCTGAGGTGAGCAGGCTACCATGAAAGGTGTCTGACTTCTTTATTTTACTCTCTCTCTCTCCCATCTCTCCCATTTCCCTATGGCTTTACTATAATGCTTATATTTATTTTTTTATCATTTTATTAGGGGCTCATACAACTCTTATCACAATCCATGCATACATCACTTGTGTAAAGCACATTTGTATATTTATTGCCCCTATCATTCTCAAAACACCTGCTCTCCACTTAAGGCCCTGGCATCAGGTCCTCATTTTTCCCCCTCCCTCCCTGCTCCCCACTACCTCATGAACCCTTGGTAATTTACAAACCATTATTTTGTCATATCTTGCCCTGTCTGTTGTCTCCCCTCGCCCACTTTTCTGTTGTCCATCCCCCAGGAGGAGGTCACATGTAGATCCTTGTAATCGGTTTCCCCTTTCCAACCCACCCTCCCTCTACCCTCCCAGTATCAGTAGAATTGGGATCATGATAGTAGGGGGCGGGGAAGCACTTAGGAACTAAAGTTGTATATTTCATAGTTGCTACATCGCACCCTGTCTGGCTCGCCTCCTCCCCAAGACCCTTCTGTAAGAGGATGTCCAGTGGCCTACTAATGGGCTTTGGGTCTCCACTCCGCACCCCTCCCCCGCATTCACTATGGTAAGATTTTTTTTTGTTCTGATGATGCCTTATACCTGATCCCTTCGACACCTTGTGATCGCACAGGCTGGTGTGCTTCTTCCATGTGGGCTTTATTGCATCTGAGCTAGCTGGTCGCTTGTTTACCTTCAAGCCTTTAAGACCCCAGACGCTATATATTTTGATAGCCGGGCACCATCAGCTTTCTTCGCAATGTTTATATTTCTTAACTGTACAATTGTGCCTATCGATCCTGTGATTAGCTGTGGGGGGCTGGCTACTGCCACAGCTAACCACAAGGTCAGCAGTTTGAAGTTACCAGCCACTCCAAGGAAGATGCAAGTTTCTACTCCTGGAAAGACTGGCCATCTTGGAAACCCACAGGGGCAGCTCTAGTCTGTCCTACAGAGTCCCTCGGAGTCAGAACCAGCTTGACGGCAGTGAGCTTGTGGTGTTCTTTGTTTCCAAGACAAGCTCAAGGTCTCCCTTCTCTGGCTGACCCAGACCTTTGACAATGCAGTTCCACTCCAAAACAGCCAGACCTTTAGTGCAGATTTGGGTACAGAAAGGACCAACAAGCATATAGAAAAAAAGGGGGGGGCATGATTTGAGAGGCCACAGGAAAGAAGTGGTTAAGAGGCTTTTACATGTATGAAAAGAAGCTCCAGCTTATTAGAAGAGAAATGGGAATTACAACTGCATCAAGACGCCACCTCTTACTTACCGGAATGCACAAATCCATACACCTGCATCCGGATCATTAGTGAAGCTCCTGAAAAACAAGCCCTCTTCACATTGCCAGTGCCAACGTAAACTAATACAATCATATGGAGGCAGATTTATCAATATCAGAATTAGAAATCACCCAGCAACCCTATTGCTGGCAAAGTTTTAATGCAGCAATGCTGGCATTTCAGGTGTCCATGTAAGGAGACTGGGTTAAACAAATTATAGTACATACTTGGAAACCCCAGGTCTAATCGCCGAAGGCCACGCCTCCCTTGGGGACCTAACAAACTAATCCACTGCAGCAGGCCGCTTCCGGCAGCCAGCTTTTTTTTTTTTTTCTTTTAAAGAAAGACAGCAACTCTTAAACAAGCCTTTTTCATAAAAAAGGAATCTGCATCCACAGGTCATGTATCTAAGAAAGTTAATTTAGCTAGTTAATTTGCAGTCGGCATGCACACTAACGTGAGCACTACTTTTCCAATCTTAGCGATCCCAGAACTTGATCATTTATTTCCAAGCGGGGCTTTAGGCAGCCCTGGGTAGCTGCTAACCCGAGGTCTGAAAACGCTGTGGCAGTCTGCTTCCGGAAAGATCTACGGTCTCCAGAGGATGGACACTGGTACAGATAGGAACTGGAAACACAGGGAATCCAGGACCGATGATCCTTTCAGGGCCAGCGGTGAGGGTGGTAATACCGGGAGGGTGGAGTTGAAAGGGGGAACCGATTACAAGGATCTACATATAACCTCCTCCCTGGGGGATGGACAACAGAAAAGTGGGTGAAAGGAGACGTGGACAGTTCAAGATACTACAAAATAATAATTTATAAATTATCAAGGGTTCGTGAGGGAGGGAGGATGGGGGGCTTGGAGGGAGGGGAAAAATGAGGAGCTGATACCAAGGGCTCAAGTAGAAAGCAAATGTTTTGAGAATGATGATAGCAACAAATGTACAAACGTGCTTGACACAATGGATATATGTATGAATTGTGATTTGTAAGAGCACCCGATAAAATGATTTTTAAAAAGAAAACGACTTACGGTCTCGAAAACCCTATAGGGCAAATTTCACTGACCCATAGGGTCGCTGTGAGTCGGAATCCACTGGGTAGCATGGGTTTGAAGCGGCGCGGGGGTTAAGCGCTCCGCTCGGCTGGGGGTTGGTGAGGACACCTGGGGGGTTTGCAGCCAGCGGTTGCTCCGCGGGAGAAAGACGTGGCAGCTTGCTTCCTGAAAACACAACCGTGGACACCTTACGGCGCAGTTCTACTCGGTCGTTTCGGATTCGACCTTACCGCACGGGGCTTGGGTTTAGTGAGCTCGGTCTTAACGCTCTGCCCCCTCACGGAGCTGGACTTCTGACGTCACACAGTAGCTAACTAAGCTGCCATCGAGTCGATTCTGTCTGCTGTCTCCATGCAGGGAAAATATATTTCCCATTCGAAAGGAAAAAGCACTTCTCTTGCTTTTCTACCCTCAAAGCATCCAGTCGCGGGAGGCGGCGCGCAGAGCCCGCTCCCCAGAACACCGCCCACCCGCGGGGGGGGGGGGCGGGAGCCCGATTGGTTTGAGCGGCGGTCAAGGGCAGCGCGGCCTTCCGCGAGCAGCGAGCGCTGATTGGCTGCTCGAGACCCACCCTCCTTCCCGGGTTGGCCCGCGCGGCGCAGCCAGTGATTGGTGCTGTCGCGGAGCGCTCGGAGCTCCGCTCTAGCTGCCAGGCAGAGATGGCGACTGCGGCTTGGCGTCTGGGCTCCTCGTTCGCAAAGTGGGGACTCAGGCCCCTGGTGGCTCCGCTCGCGGGTCTCGTGTCCCAGCGGGCCTTCTCGGTGCTGCCCGTCGACGACGCGATCAATGGGCTAAACGAGGAACAGAAGCAGGTAGGCAGATGGACCCTCCTCCCGAAGGCCTCCTGCCTAGGCCACTTCGGCCTTGCTGACCTCGCCGTGCTAAGCGGTGACGGGAGTCCCTGGGACTCAGGTGGCAGCAGGAAGGCACTCTCTGGCTTTAACCGCCTCTGTGGAGCAATGATTTGGGGGGGCGGGGTGGGGGGGGCGAGAGAAGCGAAGAAAGCTGCTGGGAATGGGTGGTGCCTGCATGACCCGACTGGCAGGAGCTGTGGGCGCTGGCAACCCGAGCCAGTCTAGCCCGGACCCACTCAGGTTAGGTCCGTGTGTGCAGCGTAGAACAGCTTCATAGCGCTTTAAGGGAGTGACCTTTCGGAAGCAGATCTCTCAGGGCTCTCTCCTGAGGCACTTTTGGGGTGGGTTTGATGAATTAGTTAGTAATGGAGCACTTAACCATTTGGGCCACCTAGGGACTCCTGAAGGTGGCAGAAGGGTCTTTAAGCAACCTGAAGGCCACTTGTAACTGAACACTCACTGGCTATGGCTCAGTTTCCTAAACCTGGTTGACCATGATCACCAGGGAATCCTTTTGGCTCACACCCCTGGTAAGGTTCCAAAACGCACCGAAGACCTGCTATTTATCATTAGCCCACTGTATGAAGGCACAGAGCGTGACAAGAAATTGCAATGGGATGTGTGTGTGCCCATGGCACTGGTCCTCAGCCTTTCCTGACTGGGTGGGCATCCCAGGGAATAGGATGTTCCTATGGCACTAAGTTATGTGAGCCTTTCATGCGCTTCTAAGCTCGTGATCCAAACCAAACCTCTGTCGCTGAGTCGATTCCAACTCACAGCAACCCCCAGGACAGAATAGAACTGCTCCGTAGGGTTTCCCAGGCTATATTCTTTACGGAAGCAGACTGCCCTGTCTTTCTACCGACAAGCAGCTGGCGCATTTGAATTGTAGACCTGTTTGCGGCAGAGTGCTTTAATCACGCACCACTGGGTCTTCTTGCACCTCAATTAACTCAAAAGGCCCAACTCTGCCATCGACTCATAGCGACCCTGTAGGACAGGGTAGAACTGCACCTGTGAGTTTCCAAGGCTGGAACTCTTTTCCAAAGGTACTACCATGGAGTCGATGCTGGCTCATAGCAACCATGCAGGTCAAGATAGAACTGCCCCTGTGGGTTCCCGATACTGTAACTCATTACTGGGGTAGAAAGCCTCATCATTCTCCCACCTGGCAGCTATGGTTTTGAACTGTTGACCTTGCAGTTATCAGCCCAATTCTTCACCTCTCAGCCACCCAGGCCTCCTGCATTAGTCCACCTTTGATCAGGGGATTAAAATCCACACCAGCTAACAGGAGAATGCATACATATCTGAGGGGGCTTTAAGGAGTGGAATGAATCCATGACGCTCACCTTCCTGACATAATTGCTGAAGACAAATGTGTACATAAGCAATTGTGGTGAAGAAAGTTGATGGTGCCCGGCTATCAAAAGATATAGCGTCTGGGGTCTTAAAGGCTTCAAGGTAAACAAGCGGCCATCTAGCTCAGGAGCAACAAAGCCCACATGGAAGAAGCACACCAGCCTGTGTGATCACGAGGTGTGGATGGGTCAGGTATCAGGAATCAAAGAACAAAAAATCATATCATTGTGAATGAGGGGGAGTACAGATTGGGGACCCAAGCTCATCTGTAGGCAACTGGATATCCCCTTACAGAAGGGTCTCGGGAGGAGATGAGCCAATGAGGGTGCAGTGTAGCAACGATGAAATATACAACTTTCCTCTAGTTCTGCAATGTTTCCTGCCCCCCACCATCATGATCCCAATTATACCTTACAAATCAAGCTAGACCAGAGGATGTACACTGGTACAGATAAGAACTGGAAACACAGGGAATCCGGGACAGATAAACCCCTCAGGGCCAATGAGAGTAGCGATACCAGGAGGGGAAGAGGAAGGTGGGGTAGAAAAGGGAAACACGGTCCGCGGGATTCGGGCCCTCAGAAATTAAAATGGCTTCCAGAGGAAAGATCGAGACAAGCAAATTAAAGCAGAACTTAGAAGCACAGTTGGATCGGCTAAGGCAGCAGTTACAAGATCTAGAGGAATGCAGAGAGGAACTTGATCCAGAGGAACATGAAGAAACCGAAAAGGAAACCCGGGAGCAGCTGAGTGAACTGAACGAGTCACTGAAGAAAATCATGTCTGGAAATATGATGTTGGTAGATGCACTAAGTGGGATGCAACTGGCTCTTCAGGCAGCTATCAGCCAGGCCTGTAAAACTCCAGAGGTCAGCAGGTTGTTGGCAAAGCAACAACCAGGCCAGCTCCGGACAAGGTTAGCAGAGATGGATCGAGATCTGATGGTGGGAAAGCTGGAAGGAGACCTGCCAGGCAACAGAAAGTGGAGATCCCACAGCTCTCAGGAAACTTGGAGAGAAGCGAAGCCTTCTTGTCAGCGACTGCAGGTGCCATCCTCAGCCAGTTTGAGAGTCTCCAGACCTTGGCTCTGGAGACAAAGTCCTTGCTTTGGCGAGTTTTGATGTTGAAAAAACAAAAAATTGATGTGGTGTGGAATCTTGGGCCAATGATCACATTCTTGGGAATGACATTTTTCTTCTGAGGACATTAAGTCTTTGCAAAGGAATCAAGAGATTCTTGAACTACAATAATAACTTATGAAGACGTGACATAAAAATGTGCTGGTGCCTTCAGTTGATGCCTTTCATCGCTGGGTTTTGTGTCAGGCTACCTTTGTGAGTGACCCTGCCCTTGTTGGTACGGAAGGATTCACTGGTCCTTGTTCATTATGATTTGTCTGTTTAAGAGAGAGCAAAGAAAATGCGGTTTCTCTTCCTGAACTTATTAGGCTGCTTGTTGGCAAGGGCTGATAGCAAATGAAGAGATGTCAACTAAAGGTTCTCTTCTGCTGACAACTTTACTCCTGGTACTGAACAGTGAGTGGCGCAACGTCAATAGACCGCTCGTGTGTTCTTCTATAGAACTTTATAGAGTTCTAAGTGACCTTAGAAATCATTTTTCACTGTACAAACAAGGAAACTGAGGCTCACAAAGAACAAATGACTTATTTAACATCACCTTACAGCTGAGGATCAGACCAGTCCTAACTCTCAATTTAGTGCTCATTTAGTTTTTATTTTGTTAAACTGTTTTTTTTT
>NW_022103915.1:97697752-97703622 GCF_000313985.2 Echinops telfairi
CCTCCCTGGGGGACAGACAACAGAAAAGTGGGTGAAGGGAGACGTCAGACCATGTAAGACATGACAAAATAATAAGAGTTTATAAATTATCAAGGGTTCGTGAGGGAGGCAGGGATGGAGGGGGGAAAATGAGGAGCTGATGCCAAGGGCTCAAGTAGAAAGCAAATGTTTTGAGAATAATGATGGCAACAAATGTGCTTGACACAATGGATGGATGGGTGGATTGTGATGAGACTTGTACAAGCCCCCACTAAAATGATTTTTTTTTAAAGTGGAAGGAAAAGATGGTGACATTTCCCCACAACATTTTTGAAATATCCCTAGATATAAAAAGCATAACTGCTTTTTTATACCCTTTCTCTTTCTGGAACCCTTGGCGGCACTGTTGGGTAAGCATGGGTCTTCTAACTGCAAAGCCAGGGTTTAAAGCACCCGGCTCGGGGAGATGTTGAATTAGCCAAGTGCTTACCTGGATCACTGTGCAGTCAGCAGTTAAGTACTGACTGTTCCTGGCCAACGAATGAGCACCTGAGGCTGACAAGGGGCCCTGGCTGTGGATTGTTTCCTTGATTTGGGTAAACCCTTATCCAAATAGCTCTGGGGCAGAAGCGAAAGGGAGTGGCTGGATTGCAGAGGGGGAGGTGAGAAAGGTACTGGGAAGGCTGGAAAGGCCACCAGGGCTCTGCTCATGCAGGGTCTCCTAGACCTGGCCAGAGGCTTAGCTTGTGTTTTCTTCTGCCTTCGAGGGGAAGAAGCTGAATTGTTTTTTGTAAGGGGGAGAGAGGAAGACCACCCCTTTCCCCTAGTGGGCCTTGGGTGATGGAGGGCAGGTTCTGTGGCAAGAATGAACCGGTTTTAACGCCATCGATCAACCCCTCTCTTTCTAGCTTCGCCAAACCATGGTTAAGTTCCTTCAGGAACACTTGGCCCCCAAAGCACAGGAAATTGATCAGAACAACGAGTTCAAGAATCTTCGAGTGAGTCACAAGGCTCAGGCCTGGGAACAGCGGGGCAGTGTGTGGTCACTGGGCTGTTTGCGGCCTGAGGGCCTGAATCTTTGGAAAGGGAGGCCTTCCTGAGAACAGAACCCCTGTCCCGGAAGCAGCTAAGTCATCTTGCTCCAAGTAGGCCAGGCCATGGCCAGGTGCCCTCTAACAGCTCACACCTCTGCCTCCGTTCTGTCAACAGGAGTTTTGGAAGCAGCTGGGGGACCTGGGCGTCTTGGGCATCACAGCCCCTGGTGAGTATGGCTCTTTAGTTAAGGAGAATTTTGCTGTGGTGCCCTCTTGCTGCTGATTGGTCTATTCTGGTGCTGTGAAAGGCTGAGAATTTGCATTCCCGCCCCATATGTACTGCTTTAGAACCCCCGTTGAACAAGAGCGTTGGGATTCTTGGAGAGCTGGGGACCTTGTTAAAGGATAAAATCCGATACAGTGTATCTGAGGTGGCACAACAAATTCTCGGGGCGGCTGCAGAAGCGGAGCTCAGGAGGGGAAGGCCTGGTTTCCAGAAGCAGCAGGGAAGGGAAGCTCAGGCTCTCGAAAACCCAGTGTCCCCCTCGTTGACTGTCAGCCCACCGAAGAGTAAACTCAAAATCCCACTGCCGCTAAGCTGGCTCCATCTCACAGCGACCTGTGGGAAACAGAGGCCTGGGAAGAGAGGGTATGCGGATGAATTCTTTAGTCTCGTGTTTAAGAAGCCTGGCAGGCCAGGATTCTGGGTGGAGGGAGGCCTTTGTACCTGTGAGTGAGTGAGAGATGAGTCCCAATCACATTCTCATAACTAAAATAATCCCCACAATATTCCTCCCATCATAGTGCTAACCTTAAAGTTACCTCTTACTTCTCTGGCCAGGAGCTCTCTCTCTAGGAGCAGAAATATTGCTATTGTTCTCACTGCCCCCCTCATGTAACCCCAGCGCTGGTGTTAGCTTACGCCTCCAATGAACTTAGGGAACTCGAGGGTTAAGGGTACAGCCCACTGTTAAGTTTGTGGTCACCTGTAACTAAAGGGGCTTGCATGCCCCAAGAATATATAAGGTGATGTGAGAATACATTCTCTCTCTGCTCAGACTTGGTACCTGAAGCCATGGCTGAGGTGAGCACCCCAAAACTTTTGTCTGCCTCTTAATTTCTTCCCTTCATGTACACAACCATCCATTAGGACCCATCCGGATGTGAGGCTGGATCTCACGGTGACCCTCTCTATAGGGTTTCCAAGTGTAAATCTTGTGGGAGCTGGTCGGCTTGAACCACCGAACTTGGGGTTAAGAGTCCACCCACACCACCCCCAGGGCTTGGTTCACAACAGGGTACATGCTTCCATTTCTTTAGCTGTGGTGTCCAGGAGACGATCCGTACCCTTCTCTGGGATCACAGCGAACCAGACTGCAAGGCTGCTGAATGCTGCCTGCTGGTTTTGTTGGAGAGGGTGAAAAACTTTGCCTGAAGGGCGTGTCTTAGCAACGGGTGTCCCTGTCCTCCATAAGCTCTGCCTCCTCGACAGCAGCTGGACAGGGCCACTCATGAGCTGTGCCCTTCCTTGGCCTGCAGCATGGACCCGCAGCAGATGGCAGAGGTGGGGTGAGGAAGTCTGCCCCCTGTGGGTCTTAACTGCATGCTTCCAAGAGGGCAAAGGCAGGGAGCTGGGGGCTCCGGGTTAGAGGTTGATCTGAAACAGCCACCCACTATAGACCTGGCCTCCAGGGCCCAGTCAGGAGAGCAAGGTGGGCGCCTCTGTGCCTTCCATCACTCCCTCACCACCTGGAGCTGTCAGTGGAGCCCGACTCACGGTCAGCCTGCGTGCGCCAGCGTCCAGCTGTGCGCAGAGAGAGTTCATGGCGGAGGCTCAGATGTAGATCTCCAGGCCTATCTTCTGAGGAACCTCCAACCTTTGGGTCAGCGGCTGAGGATGTGAACTGTTCACACCACCCAGGATGCCAGATGGCTCCTGAGATTGTAATTGGTCCGAGAAACATATGTCGTGAGCGCAGGCATTCCTTGGCTCAGTCGGGTCTGACCTAAGTCCAAGATCTCTCCCTCACCCCCACCCCAAGTTTCATTTTGATTGCCTTTCATGACCAAAAGTCATCACATTGAACTTCTAGAAGGAAACAGCTGAGAACAGTAAACATGAGAATGTTGAATGCTGTTAGCACTTCACCCTACACCTTGCTGGGGACGCTGCAGTGGTTCCACTTACAGCAACCCCCTGGAGGACGGAACGACACACACACTGATGGTTCTTAGGTTGGGGCCCATTCTTGCTAAGGGTAATATACACAGAAGGAATGCAAGCGGCTGCTCTTTTCACGAGCCTTTCAAAGCTTTGAGAGACACACATTAGTGGAGTGGGTAATTGGAAAATCGTGTGCACGGTCACTATGAGCAGGAAACAACCGGCTTGCTTAACTGAGCTCATCCGAACGGTGGCACACAGCCAGGGCCGGGTCGCGCACTGCACCGTGGCTCAAGAATCCAGAGTTTTTCTAAGGTGACCAGATTTTAACATTGGTAAAACAGGACACCATTGATAAAACTCATATCCTGGCGAAATAGCCACATGGCAGTCGAAAACCATATACCCTAGCTTGTTGTGCATTCTTTCCAAAAATCAGGACTTTTAAAAAACGCCACGGGACGCGAGAAAAATTGTTAAAAATCGGGACTGCCCCGCCAAAAGCGGGATGTCTGGTCACCTTATTTTACACAGACAGTTCAGTGGCATTCAGCACGTTTGTCTTGTGGCTGAACCACCATCACTACCCTGACTGATTGTTTTCCGTACCCTTAGCAGAAGTTCAGTGCCCGGGGAACTTGTGAAAATCGTGCTGGTCAGGTGGCAGTAGTTAATATAAGGAGGAAACGGTTAGAAATCGGAAAATCCCTCTCCAGGGCCAACTTGGAAAGAAAGGTAGACGAGAGTTCTGGTTTTCAGAACTGGTGTCTTGGTAGCTGCTTCTGATCTCAGCCCCTGTGGGCTTTCTAGGTGGCCTAGTGGGTTACCTACTGGGCTGCTAGGCAAAGAGTCAACAGTTTGAAACGACAAGCTGCTCCCAGGAGAAAGATGAAGCTTTCCACTCTCCTGAGGGGTTACCGTCTTAGAAACCGCAGGGACAGCTCCACTCCATCCTGTAGGGCCACCATGAATCAGAAGGGACTCAATAGCAGGGAGGTTTTGAGTGAGTGGTTTTCAAAGTGCCCTGGTGGCTTCATGGGTCAGGTGCTGGGCTGCCAACCACAAACAAGGTCAGCACTTCAAACCCACCAGCCACTCCACCAGACACAGGAGGGTTTCTGCTCCCACGAGGGGATAAAGCCACGGAAGCCCACAGAGGCACTGTCCTATAGGGTCTTCTCTGTCCTATAGGGTCTCTCTCTGAGTCAGAACTGAATTGATGCCAGTGTGTTTTGAGGTTTTGGCTGGGCTTTCATTCCAGGAGGTGTGGCATCTGGCCACCTTTCCCTGGAGCCTAGGGCTGGCCACATGTCTCAGAGTAAGGGTGAGCCCTTGCCAGGGTTCACCCCTACAGATTTTGAGGATGAAGGGTTAAGTACAGTGTACCCTTGCCCATTAAATTTTAGATGAGCTGCCGAGGAGCAAACTTACTTGTTTCTGGGGAGTTCTGAAACCCCTTTCTGCCTTTGCACAGCGTACCCCTAGATTTTCTCTTGGGATGTGGCTCCCCTATCCCTTTCAGCAGGCCTGCATTTCTCCATCCAGTCTTAGGCTATGGAAAGCTCCCCTCCTCTCTGCCTTCCCCACACCCAGCCTTTGTTTTGCATCCGTTCTAGTCTTTGGGGTTCCTCCTCATAGTGTTTCTCTGTGAAACCCCAAGTCCCCTTCTCATACGCCCCTGCGACTGTGCGTTGAGCACTTTCTGAACAGTAGGGCCACCTGACTGCATTCAGAGCTGTGTCCTGGCTAAAGAGGAGTAGCAACAACTATCCCTGGTGTTTAGGAACCTGTTCCGCAGTCTTGTAAGCAGTGTTCATGTCATCTCCGTCTGTCTGCCGGCCTGGCTAAAAGTAATCTGGAATAAGTGCTGCGTGGATATTTGTTTTCTGCTAAGATTAGGCTCTAAGCTGTTCCAAATTAATCTCTGCGGCTCTTTCCTCCCCGCTGCACCCCCACTGCCCCAGCTCAGTACGGCGGCTCTGGGCTGGGGTACCTGGAGCATGTGCTGGTGATGGAAGAGATAACCCGAGCATCGGCAGCAGTGGGGCTCAGCTACGGTGCCCACTCCAACCTCTGCATCAACCAACTCGTGCGCAATGGGAATGAAGCGCAGAAAGAGAAGTACCTCCCCAAGGTGAGGAGATGAGGAGGGGAAGCACGTGCTCATCCCACGGTGGCTTCCAACCTCTGGGAACCCGCCCTGGTGGGGAGGGCCAAGCAGACATGCTTTCCGTAGCCTGCTGCCCCGAGCCAACTATGATTAGAAAGGGACCAGAGATTTCCGTCAACATCGTTCAGTTAAAAATAAACAGACAGAAAATCGACCCCCCAGCAACAGCACAATGTAGTATATGAGAAACAGAGCAAAAAAAAAAAAGAAAGAAACAGAGCAACCAGCCCAAAATTGTAGAAAATGTTGGCACAGCGGGGAAATGTAGCTAAAGGACAATGGTCAGATGGGAGCCTGATTCACTGGGTAAACTTTTACCCAAAATACGCTAAAATATTACTTCTCTTGAAAAAAAATTTAGAAATCTAGGGGCTCCATAATTTAATTAATTCACACAACTTTTATAAATACGGGTCTTCAAAATTAAAAAAAGTTTGACTTAAAAATTTAAAAAATTCAAACTAGGACCCAAACCCCTGGCATAGGGGTCACTGGACAACATTTGAAGAATTCACACACACAC
>NW_022103915.1:97703974-97705171 GCF_000313985.2 Echinops telfairi
TGTTTCTCTGTTTTTTTCAACAGTTTGATTGGCACATAATTCACTTGTCATACAATTCAATGGTTTAGATATATTTAAAAGGGTTGGCCAGTCATCTGCAATAGATTTTAGAACTTTCCTTCATTCTTCTAGCCATTATTAGCTCCCCATTACCCTGCAACCTCCCCTGCCACAACCCCTAGGAGCTATGGGTCAGTTCCTGTCGATAGATGTACCCACCCTGGATTGCATACAATGAGAACCATACAAAACGAAACATAGAAAACCTCGATCCTAAAAAAAAAAAAAATAGAAAGAAAAAACAAAAGAAAACCTTGATCCAAGTGAAGGCAGAAGATACTAGAAACTAGAACAAATTAAAAATGGGTCATGAGGAAAAACAAGTGGTAAAATGTTAAATTTTCATCTATTATCTGTAATCCACTTTCCAGTGCACTCTATCTGAGGCAGGACTTCACATCCCTCGCCAGTGGTCCAAAGGAATTCAGTAGAGGCTTGACCCCCACGGGGACTCTGCAAATGGATTTTGGCCTTTCTTCTTCTTCTTCTTCTTCGTTTTTTTTTTTTCTTCTTTAGCTGTAATTCATAGCCTTCTACAAACTAGGTGCTCAAAATTTAAAGCTCTAATACACTTCCGTCTTCTGATCCTGGATTTTATTACTTATAATCCTTGGTTCACACAGGCTTGTGTGCTCCTTCCATGTGGTCTTAGGGAGCACCTCACTTAGATGGCTGCCTGTTTTAAGCCAAGCTTTAAGACCCCAGACACAGAGCAACAAGGGATCCAAAATCAGTGGCAAGGAGGGTGTGAGAAGCCTGGTAGGGATTCAGCAAGGGCAATGTAACCGAGAGAAATCACTGAAACCCAAATGAAGGCTGAGCATGATAGTGGGACAAGAGGAAAGGAAAAGGAAATAGAGGAAAGAACTAGGGGACAAAGGGTATTTATAGAGGTCTAAAGACTGGAGTGTACATATGTAAATATATTTATATAAGAGTGTGGGGAAACAACTATATGCATATATTTATAGGTTTAGTTTTAAGGCAGCAGATGGACATTGGGCCTCCACTCTAGCACTTACTCAATGCAAGAACACGTTATTCCATTAAATTGACATTCCAGGATGCACACTTTCCCGACACAATTGCTGAAGAAAAATGTGAACATAAGCAAAGGTGGTGAAGAAAGCTGATGGT
>NW_022103915.1:97706264-97717330 GCF_000313985.2 Echinops telfairi
CATAATCCACATATCATACAATTGAGCAATTGGAGATGTATAACCAGCACCACATCTATCTTATAGCCCACCCCACCCCCACCATGGTTATATCGCCTTTAAACTGAGTTGTAAAATCACTATCAGTTCTAGTGCTCCCTCCCCACAACCAGGCACCATCTGATTTCTTCACCACCCTTTACTGTAGCACCCATATCGTCAGTGATCACTTCATTAGGGTTTAAGTATTGAGCAGGGCCACATTGTAAGAACTAATTATTATTAGATTAGGAGTTAGAATGAAGTGCAAGTTCAAAATCCATTTGTATATCTGAAGTTTACATATGATCTTGGTTCACTTTTAAGGCAGCAGCAGCACCGTGAGACATTTGGCCTTTCTAATTAGAGTATCATGAATCTAGCCAATGATAATAGAACTTAAAGCACGGTGGCGAAAATGAAAATATACATTTATAGGAAAGCTTTTTAGACTAAAATATATGGTCACTCACCCGGGTTAAAAACGTAAGTCACTGAACATTGTTTAAGAAAGCAATAAGGGTTAAACACAATACAAAAAACACAGTAGCCTTCATTCACTAAGACAACACTGTCAGCAGGACTAAGACCTATCACACAAAGTATGAAAACAGCAAGTAAATGGTAGCCTTTCAGTGTGTGTGAAAACCTTCCATTAGTAGTCTCACATTATTTGTCTCTTAGTGATGACTTCCTTCCCTCAGCACAATGTTCTCCAGGTTTATCCATGCCCGGAGGAGCTTCACAGATTCATTGGGAGTATTCTGTTGTGTGCACGCGTGTACCTTAGTTTCTCTGTTCTTTTGATGGGTGCTCAGGTGCTTTCTGTCATTTGGCTCTTGTAGGTAACGCTGCCGTGAACATGGCGGTGCATATACCTCTAGCTCATGGCTCGGTTCTCTAGGATATACGAGGGGACTTTAAAACGTTGCCAGGCAGATTTCATCTCATCCTGTTTTCCCACAAAGCTTTTGAAGCCCTCTCACAGATGAGTGGGATTGCTACGTCATTTGGTGTTTCTAACTTTTTAAGGATGCATCACAGTTTTCTACAGTTGTACTAGTTTACAGCCCCCGCCACACACACACACACATATATGAATAAATGCTGGGATGAGCTAATATCTTGCTGTTTTGATTTGCATTTCTCAATGAACTGATAGACAAAAGCATTTCTTCACCTGTTTGTTGTCCACCTGAATGTCCTCCGTATCTCAGTGTCTGTTCCTGTCTTTTGCCCATTTTTAATTGAAATCCTTTCGTTGATGAGGTAGTGACGTTTTCCATAGATTTTAGAAATGAATCCCTTGTCCTGTTCTATTTGTCACTGCCAATGCCCCCCACCCCCACCCCATGTATGGGTTATCTTTTCACTCTGTGGTGAGATCTTTGCCACATGTAAGTTTGTGCCTATTCTTCCCACGATGGTCTTTATAGTTTCAGGTTATACACTTACAGAGACCATTTTTAAGAAATGACAAAAGAAGACTAACTTCTCTTGCAAAGGAGAGTCATTTTCAGCCCGTAGGTGCTGGACTTCTCTCCTAGGACGGCATCTAGGTCGGAGAGAGAAGGAACCTTGTAGGGGACCCTGAAGCCCTAACGGGACTCTGGGGGGTTTCCTCACAGCTGATCAGCGGGGAGTACATCGGTGCCCTGGCCATGAGTGAGCCCAATGCAGGCTCCGACGTCGTCTCCATGAAGCTAAGAGCGGAGAAGAAAGGTGAGGCCACTCCTGGGGAGCTAGCATGGCAGTCTGTTTCCGTAAGGGTCACAGCCTCGGGGTGGGGTGGGTGGGGGGTTCTGGGGAACCCCAAGAGGTGGAGTCGGACTCCGAGGCAATGGGAGGGGGCAGCAGTTGGGAGTGGCCTCCGCTGGCTGCCCCCCGGGCAGCGCACAGCCTCAGGACAGTGGGCCGAGTGCCAGCTTGAGCCAACCGCCAACTGCCCGCCCGCCCGCCTGCAGGGGATCATTACATCTTGAATGGCAACAAGTTCTGGATCACCAATGGGCCCGACGCAGACGTCCTGATCGTGTACGCCAAGACCGATCCAGCCGCCGTGCCAGCTTCCCGCGGCATCACCGCCTTCATCGTGGAGAAGGTGAGTTGCTGTGTGTGCGAGCGTGTGTGTGGACCTGTGCCCAAGTCCCCAGAGTGTCCCGCCAGGGTTCCTGGGGGGTGGGGGTGGGGTCCCAAAGGCAGGGTCTAAGGACTCCACAGAAGACAGGAGAGGCGGGCACCCCAGAGGCAGGTAAGAGGCCTGAAACGGGCAGGCTGACTGAGTAAAGGCTGCACCTTCGGACACGAGGGACTGAGAACAGGGATGGGTACTAAGTGTTGTGGGTTTAGGCTGGGTTTTCAGATCTCGGGCTGGCTGAGGCCCGTTTTCTGGGTGAAAGAAGAAATCTGAAAGGGAGACAGGACATAATAGTGAGGGGGGGTGGCAGGTGTTGAGGCAGGTGAGGGAGGTAGGAGGCCGGGAGTCTGGCTTCGGCAGAGTTGAACGAATGTCGTGAAGTCTGGTGGGACTGGGATTGGCCTGGGCTGTTGTGGCTAGAGGTTCTGGAAGCGGAGTCCAGGGAAGGCCGGCCAAGGGCGTAGGCACTGATGCACCATGCAGGTGTGGGGGCCCGATGGGAAGGTGGACACCTTTGGGGCCTTCTCCTTCCGTGGCCCCTTTGGGAGGGCTCGTCTGTCAGCAGGATCACTTTTTGTCTCCTGTGAAGGGCATGCCTGGCTTCAGCACCTCCCAGAAGCTGGACAAGCTGGGGATGCGGGGCTCTAACACCTGTGAGCTGGTCTTCGAGGACTGCAAGATTCCTGGTGAGTGTGTTTGAGAGTGGGTCTGAGGCCTCCCCGGGCCCCTCGGGCTGACCTCACACCCTTCACTGAGGACAGAGACCCAACACGCCACCCACTGAGGCTTTCTCTGGGCCTCCGCCATGGGCCATGAGATACCCCCCTTGGTCTGAAATCCCCAGAAATATGCCAGAGCTGTAGGGAGTGCTGGGGAGGCTCGGGTGGCGTGTGGATTCTGGGCAGTGTTGTGCCCTCACGTGACTGCTCATAGCTCCCCATGTCCTGGCTGACAGCTTCTGTCACCAGCACCGAATGGCCCGTGTCCTGGACAGACTCACCCTGGGGGAGATTGCCTTGGCTCTGAACAGCCTGAGCCTGGGGGTGAACCCGTGCTTCCTCTGTGGGTACATATATGCAAAGAGCTAAAGTGCCCCCCTCCCCCCTGCTCTGTATGTGCTGACCAGTGCATCCCGGCCACAGGGAGGTCTCTGACCTGAGCCATAGCTCTCGCTATGTAAGTCGACTATTGTGACCCTGCTGGTGCAGTGGTTATGTGCTGGGCTGTGATCCACGTGGTCAGCAGTTTGAAACCATCAGCAGCTCGGAGGGAGAAAGACTGGGCTTTCTACTCTCATAAATAGTTAAAGTCTGGGACACCCCCGGGGTCACCATTGACTCAATGGCAGTGTGTTTGGTTTGGTTTTATGGCTGCCAGAGGTTACAAGATGACATCTCTGGCCATCCTCGTCCAGAGCACCCCAGCTCCCAGGCCACTGGGTTCTTTGAAGTGATGGCAGCAGGCATGTTGGGTCACTCTGAACAGAGGTGATGGCCATGTGGATATGGGGAGCAAATTTCTCAAGCTGGTGGCTGCCAGCAGAGTTGCACTGGCTCATGGGTAATGTGCCCCAACACAGAAACGTCTCCCAGACACTTAGTCTTTCCCTGAACTTCTCTGGGCTGCTGGGTGGGGCAGGCATTGACACCTCTGTGTGTGTGTCCAGGGAATCTAACTTTTCGCCCTGGCTTCTCAAGGGGAGCTCACGGAAGGAGCAGGATGTAAGTGAGTGAGTGTCTCAATTATAGCAGTGGTTCACTGGAGATGTTTAACAAGAAAAAGAAAAAAAAAACTAAGGAGGGGTATGGTGTCTTCCAGACCAAACCAGCTTCATCCGTATCCCCTCCCCACAGTGCAGGAGGGGGAGGGGAAAGATGGAACCACTCAGGGCTGGGGCCGGTCTGGCCAATGGTGTGAGGCTCCCTCCAACAGGCTCCTCGTGGGAAGCTCCGTATCTGACCAGCTTGATCCTCTTCTATCTCCAGAACCTTAGTTGAAGGTCAAGGTGACAGTGTTTTAGTACTTTTGTGTGGGAGCCACATGACCAAGCCTGGGACATTTTATGATGTGGGGTGGGGGTGGACAGCCCTAGTCCCCCTGACCTGCCCTTTCCCTGCAGCGATCAACATCCTGGGCCACCTGAGTAAGGGTGTGTACGTGCTGATGAGCGGGCTGGACCTAGAGCGGCTGGTGCTGTCCGGTGGGCCCATTGGGTGAGTGGGCGCCAGCCCGAGCAGCAGCAGCAGCCTTCCCCTCCCCTCGTGGGGCCAAAGGGAGCCACCACCCGGCCTGGTGCTCCATCCTTCATTCTTCACCCAGAAGAATCTCTCTCTTGGTGTTGGAGCTATGCCCTAGGGAGCAACACTGTGCCGTGCATGGGTCAGCTCTCTGTCCCCCACCCCCACACAGGCCCTGCCACCGCCGCGCCCGGCCTCAAGAGGCAGAGGCATATGACAGGGCAGTTGGGACCCTAGTGGGCATGGAGGACGAGTTTCTTACACTCCGAGTTGTGTTTTCTCCCCGGGCTCCAATTCCTCAGCTGGCTGACACCCCCCCCAGACCTCCCGCGCCAGCCTTCTGCTGTCAGCAGGCAGCCTTCCCATGCCTGTCTCCTCCCACAGGATCATGCAGGCCGTCCTCGACCACACCATCCCCTACCTGCACATGAGGGAAGCCTTTGGCCAGAAGATCGGCCACTTCCAGGTGAGAGGGGTGTTATTGGAGTTGGGGTGCACTCCCGATGGGGCTGAGAGTCTCCCAGCCGGGTGGACGGGGAAGCTCCGTGTCTGACCCCGGTGGGCCGCCACCTGAAACGTGCTTTCTGGCATCAGACTCGTTAAGGACGTTGCTCGGGCACTCTGGGTTAGGACTAATGGCACTCGCAGGCCCTGTAAGGTTGGCGGGGGGGGGACTCAGTGACAACCCTGTCATTGAACTGCTCCCTCACCCAGGGTCCTGAGTGACTGACTTGTTGGGAGTGGGTCGCCAGGCCTCTCTTCTGAGGAGCCTTTGGGTGGGCTTGAGTCCCCAGGGGTCCAGTTAGCGGAAGGGCTGGCGCTGCCCGGGTGAGGCAGAGTTGTGGGGAGCAGTGTCGAAGAAGCGGCAGGAAATGAGGACTGTGATGGGCGGTCCCGCAGGACAGTGCCCTGCAGCGAGAGCTAGGACCACTTCAGAGTCCACCGTGAAACGCAGCCCTCTGGACGCGCCCGCCACCACTCAGCCTATGCAGGTCCATCCTCCCTGCCCGGCTGCCCCACCCCCAGCCACGGCAGCGGAGGGGGCGTTCGCGGTAGCTGGCTGTTGGTGTAATGGGGTGGGGGGGTGTTTAGAGAGGAAAACGGCTGCAGTATATTGACATGATAACACCCCATCCACCTCCCTGTGCCCAGTTGATGCAGGGAAAGATGGCTGACATGTACACCCGGCTCATGGCCTGTCGGCAGTATGTCTACAATGTTGCCAAGGCCTGCGACGAGGGACACTGTACCCCTAAGGTAAGGGCAGACGGCAGGGAGGGAGAGGCTGGCCGCTGCCTAGCCCCGGCGGGGCTGCTGACCTCCAGCCTCCCGCCCTCCCCCCAACCCCCAACCTCCGCCCCAGGACTGCGCGGCTGTGATCCTTTACTCCGCCGAGTGCGCCACGCAGGTCGCCTTGGACGGCATTCAGTGTTTCGGTGAGTGGCCCCAGCCCACCCTGTCCCCGCTGCCTGTGCGCTGATCATGGGAGGCGGCCATAGCTGAGCAAGAGCCTTTAGGCACCTTCTGCCCCGCCCCGCTGAGGAGGAGGACAGGACCCTTCGTCCCCCACCCCCTCCTCAGGTAGTCCTCGGCCCGCCTCTCGCTGTCAGTTGCTGCAGTTTTATCGCTGGCTGGCTGGCTGGCTGGCTGGCTGGCTGGCTGCCCCTGCTTCCTTTGCCCGCTCCCCACCTCTCCTGTTGTCCAATTTTCTCTGCCCGCATCCCGGCTACAGGTGGCAACGGCTACATCAATGACTTCCCCATGGGCCGCTTTCTGCGAGATGCCAAGCTCTACGAGATTGGGGCTGGAACCAGTGAGGTCAGGCGGCTGGTCATTGGCAGGGCCTTCAACGCTGACTTCCACTAGCCCCTGGACCCTCCCCTCCCAGCCCTTCCTCAGCACCTCGAAGCCTTTCTTTGGACATGGAGACCTGGCAGCTCTCCCACCCTGCCCAAGGCGGCTCTGCAGACTGCGGCCCTCTGGTCAACCAGGAAAAGCACGCAGCTGCTCCAAGCGGACTCAGCAGGACGCATAGCTTTCCTGGGAATGGTTGGGATAGGTTTGGGTGACTCTTGCCCCTGCTCGGCCCCTTCTGGGCCTGATGCCACCGCCTGCAGAGCCGGCATCTGGGGCAGGCTGTGCCAGTCTTCTTTTGGCTGGAAGCCAAGCAGAAGGCCCAGGGCCACCGGTCACCAGAAGCCACCTACCCAGTGGGATTGGGATCTAAGTGCCAGCGCGCTGGCGTTGGGCCTAACACTCCCCTCGCACACCCCTGGGCCCTCTTGGTTTGCTTGTGGATATCTGTGATTCCCACTCCGCCCTCCCGGTTTTGACTGATTCTAGCTGAAGATGCCTTTCCCATCCTCTAGTCTCGGGAAAGAAAAATCCACGTGGCCCATTTCCATGTTGCAGAATGCCGTGTCGTCTCTTTTTCCCGAGAGTTCGGGGAGCCTGCTCCCTGCGCCCGTGACAGGGACCCCTTTGCTGGGTTGAAATCTCACCTACTGGCAGGCACTTGGGGAGCAGGGTATCGAAGGACACCTGTGCCCCCCCCCCTCAGGGCAGGGATGGTGCAGGTGCGTCAGCCCACCGGCACTGTGGGGTCCTGGTCACGGTCACGGGGCTGGCTGGCTCAGCTCCAGCAGAGACCGCTGGCAGGGTGGCTCAGTTTGTTAAAGCTGGCCCTGCCATTGTGTGCCAGACACGGTGTGAGCCGGAGTTTGGGGAGAACAGTCGCCTTGCTGCGCCTGCACCTGCGCCCGGCTCAGGGTGTGCGGTGGGAGTGGACACTCGGGAGTGGAGCTCTGAGCGGAGGAGCGCTTCCCCCCAGTTCTTCAGAGATCAAGAGAAACGACTTCGCAGGGTGAGGACAAGCAGGATCCAGGTCCTGCTCACGGTCCTCAAATCAAGGCCAACTCCTAGCAGCCCCACGGACAGGAGAGAGCTGCCCGTGGGTTTCCAGGACTGTCACTCTTTACAGCTTTCTCCCTTGGAGCGGCTGATGGTTTCAAACTTCCGACCTCGAAGCTAAAAGCCCAACGTGTAACCCGCTAAGCCACCAGATCTCACTGTGGCAAAAACAAGGGTGTTCTGAGGCCAGCCCGGAATCCCCCTGCCTGGTAGCCTGGTGGGAGACTGTGAGTTTGGGCCCACCTAAGTTCCGGAGAGGGCACTTGTTTTCTCTGCTCCCAACCCAGCAGCACCTGGTCTTGGCCTGGAGCCAAGAGCTGACCCCAGCTCCTGACCAACACCAGTCCACACCCCACCCAAAGCCGTCCCATCATGTCCCCACAGGCCTCTGTTGTGCTGGAGATGGGGGTGGGAGTGGTGAGAGGGCAGCTGGAAGGGCTGTGACACAGTGGGACTCTCGCCCAGCGGGGGTCGGCTGCGGGGACCTGCAATTTGAGGTGTGTAAGATCATCTCACGGATGCAGTCTGGGAAGCGAGAAACACTGAGACACGAGGGGGCTTCCAGAAGTTCATAGAAAACGATGGAATTAAAAGTAATGGAACTTCCCCCCACAAACACATACATAATGAAAGTACACGCATGAGCCTGCCCCTGGAATGGAAGCCCGGGGAGTACTGCTTTGGTCCTGTGGGGACTTTGCATTGTGAACACTCACTGGGGGAACAGATCCCTACAGGACCAGCCTGGGGCTGCAGCCTATCCTGTCCCACGGTTTCCTGACTGCCCAGTGGGATGGCAGCAGAAGCTAAGGGGACGATGTCTCACCAAGTGGGGGCTGGGCACCACCTTTTCACCATTTGGCCAACGGTTTAGGTACCATGGGGTTCCAGTGCATAGGGACCCTACGTCCAACAGAACAAAGCACCGGCGGGTCCTGCATCTTCACAATGTTCCTATGCTTGAGCCCGTTGCTGCAGCCATTATGTCAACCCATCTTGCCAGGGCCGCTCCCTTTCACTGCCCTCTACCGAGCAGATGTCCTCCCCTGACAACATGCCCAAAGCCCATGAGGTGAACTTTCGCCATCCTGGCCTCTAGGAAGCATTCTGGCTGGACTACTGCAGAGGCAGAATTGTTCTTTTGGCAGTTCTCGGTACTTTTCCATTCTTTGCCAGCACCATAGTTCAAATGCATAGAGTCTTCAGCACAAAGGAAAATGCCGATTCCGGCTCCCAGCTCATCCTCTGTCCTCAAGCCCATTCTGACTGAGCGGCCCTCAGAGGACAGAGCAGGGCCCCACGGGGTCCCCAGGCTGTCAGGCTAAGGGAGCAGTCAGCCTTACCTTCCTTCAGTGCCTGGTGGGTTAACGCAACACCTGACTCCACAGTGCCAGGAGGTCCTTCCCGTCCCACCCTAATGAACGCATCTTGGGGGCAATTTTGTGGCGCTGCAGCCATTTGGAACAGTAAGGGCGGTTCGGTCTGAGGCTCAGTCTGAGACTCGATTCAAAATGCGCAAATCCAATGACACAATTCCTTACCTGTGTACTCAAGTCCTTGGATGCATCACTTCCTCGGTCCTCACGACAACCTGGCGTGGTAGGCAAGGTTGAGCCCTTGTGGATGACTGGTAAGGTGCGCTGTCCTGCGCTGCGCGAACCGGCGGCGTCTGAACCAGCCACACCCCATGCTGGGTAAACCCGCCCGCCATGCCCGGCGGTGAGACCCAGGACACAAGGGACCATCTGTGGGGACTCCCAGTCTATAGGGTCTTCCCGATGTTTCCTTCCACGAGGCCCCGTACAACGCTCCACCCACGCGCCCGGCCCGGCTGGGGAGCGGCTCTCAAGCCGCGCGTGGAGCTCGCCTGACCTCTGCCGGCCGGCGGCGGTGTCGCAGGCGCGCGGGACGCGTGCCTCTCTGGCCTTGTCCACCCACTCCAGACCCGGGACCCCACGCCCCGAGTCAGGACTCGAGAGGTCCAAGGACGTTTTAGTTCGCCAAATGGGGGCACTTAAAAAAAAAAGTCGGCAATCCTCTATCACCAACTTTTTATTCAAGGAAGGTTGCTTTTTTAATATTTTATGTTTGGGGAAAATACATACACAGCAGAGGCCGCTCCGGTCAGCGACAATGGTTACATTGTTCACGTTTTGTCACCATGCACGTTATTTCTGTTTTGGAACCATCACATAGATGCTTTAATTGCTGACCTTTTGTTCTTATGTAATTTTCCAGAAAAGAACAACACGTAAAATTGGTGACAATGTTTGCTTTTTAAACTAAATTTTTATTTAGTTCCAAGGTGCCTTGGGGCCATCACTGAAATTCAAGATGTAACAATAACTCAGGGCCATAGTCCTGGGGACTCTTCCAGTTTCCTTAGGTCCAGTGAATCTGGATTCTTCAACAATTTAGAACTCTGTTCCACATTTTTTGCCCTAAGGACACTGGAAACATTTTTTTGAAGGAAATAAACAGAACAAAAGCCTGTGTAATTTATAAAATTTTGTATGTTACATGTTTTGAGTTTTTTAAGTGACAGTTTCAAAGGATTATATATCACTTTCACTGCCAGAAAGTTGATTTTGACTCAGAATGACCTCAGAGGACAGGGTAGAGCTGCCCCTGTGGGTTTCCGAGACTAAATCTATTGGGGCTCGTACAAGTCTTATCCATCCATTGTGTCAAGTACATTTGGTGCCATCGTTCTCAAAACATTTGCCTTCTACTTGAGCGCTTGGTATCAGCTCCTCATTTTTCCTCTCCCTCCCCACCTCACCAGCCCTTGATGATCTATAAACTATGAATATTTTGTCAAAGAGCCTTGTGCTTCTCCAGTGGAGCAGCTGCTGGTCTCAAACTGCTGACCTTGTGGTTAGCAGCCCAGCCCATCACCACCGGGGCTCCAAATATATGTTCCAAGGCCCACTCCTCCGGTGAGGTCACTGTAGTACCTTGGAGCCATTTCTTTCAGTACTGGACTTTATATCTCCAAATGATAGGCTTACTTGATGATCTTGGTGTAAATGCTTCAAAAGATAGCTGTTGTTTCTAAGTGCATGCATTTGATTTATGAAAAGCTGGAGCTCTGATGGCACTGTGGGGAAGTGACGGGCTGCTAATCACAGAGTTGTCGGTTCAAACCATACTGTTTAGAAACTCTAGGTAGGCTCGCCACAAGTCAGAGTTCACTGGACGACAATAGTTCTTTTGAGTGCTGGCAAGCCCCAGCCCGTGGACCCATGCGTGGAAGCCTAGCATCAGACAGCATGTCTCTGGCCTTCCCTGCCCTTCACCTCAGTGCTTCCCAGCGTCCAGGGGCAGCGGCAAGACAGGGGAGTTCAGAGGTGGGGGCTCTTCCTCTGTGCTCCACCAAGTCCCCCAGCAGGGAACAGTCCCTGAGCTGGCCCTCTCTGGAAACACGTGTGCATGAGCTTCTGCACCAGGCCAGCCTGAGATCCCCTGCATATTTCTTGGACCCAACACCTCCCCGAAACACACCTCTAAGATCTAAGGCTTTGCTAGGCAAACCTGACTCTCTGACCTGCCTTCCTTGGCCTTCCCCTCCAGAGGCCTCTCTCCTACTTCCTGTCTCCCTCTGGCTGAATGCTTTGTCCTGGGTGCCCCCCTGCAGCTTGGGTCTGCACTGGAGCAAGATGAGGTCGTTTGGTCCATAAACATCTATACTGTCAGAGGCCCTCTATAGGGTCACTATGAATGAGAAGCTACTCAATGCGGTGGGTGGGTACCTCTGCCCCAGC
>NW_022103915.1:97717913-97721255 GCF_000313985.2 Echinops telfairi
GCCTAGAGAAGCTGGGCCCAGCTGCAGAGGGGAGGCCCACCTCCATATCCCTTCTGGAACCCTTGGAAAGGAGAATAAAAAGCAGTGATTAGAGCCCTGGTCCCTCCACTGCTAGCAGGTGGCCAGAGCGGGGAGCAGGACAGAGAAGGGGGGCAGTCAGGGCACACCCCATCCCTTATTTTCTTGTGTGAAATGTACAGTATACATGTAACAGGAGTATTTAACATGCATATATACAGTGTAAAGAAAATAATGGAACAGAACCTTGTGCATCCAGCACGCTCAATGAAGAGTCCCTGTGGTCCCTCGGACACATTACCCTGAAGGAAACACCACCCTGAGTGGAGGGACAACCCTCCCCTACTTTCCTGTATGGCTTCCCACCTCTGTATGCAAAGAGCCCTGGTACTCAGCGGTTAAGCGCTCAGGTTCAAGCCCACCCACGGGAAAGAGATGGGTCAGTCTGCTGGGTTCCACTCAGTCCTCTAGGGCGAGTTGGAATCAACCTGAGGACAACAGGTACCCTAGACATTGTCTGAGGAGCCTGCTTTAAATGAGTGTTTTCTATACTTGGGATTATACCTTAGCTACCAGGGGACTTCAACTTTTCATGAGATAATTCCATTTTACCACGAGCTTCGTGGAGCCCCCTTGTGGTTTTCTGGTGTGTTTCTTTAGCTCATTAGATAGTTTTTCAAGATTTGCTCTTGTCCACGTGTCCAACTGTGACTTGTTCATTGCCTTTCGTGCACAGAGTCCTGTGTGTGAAAAGACTACAGTTTCCGGAGCCAGTCTACGGTTGGCAGAGATTTGGGATGTTTCCAGTTTGGGGTGTCTGGGACACCTGCCGCGTGGTCTCTCGTGGGTGTACACAAGGGCCTCTAGGTCCAGTCCCTGAGGGGGATCTCTGAGCAGTAGGGCACACACACGGCTAACCTTAGTAGGTAATTCCAAAGCGCTTTTCCAAACTGGTGTTTCTATGTGTTTCAGATTGATGCCACCAGTGGTGGTGGCGTGGGGCAGAGGTGGCATGCCTGCCACAGAACTGATGCCAGGGGCTTGTTTTCAGCAAGAGGAAGAAGTCAGATGGCAAAACAATGGGCGTTATTACTTCTCTGCCCAGCCGTCGAAACGGCATGTTCTTAGAGAAACTGCTAAGAGCCATGCCCTGAGCAGGAGAGACAGCTGAGTGGGCACAGACCAGGCCCAGAGAGGGACACTTAGGATTCCTGTTCTCTGTTAGGCAAGCTTGCCCTGGAGGAGATGGGTGGGTAAGGAAGGGAGATGCTCTGAGGCCAGGGAACAACCGGGCAGCGTGTCCTCTCTTCAGAGGTAGACAGTGGGGGACTGGAGACAGTAGAACATGGGAAGGAAGAGAGAAGAGAGGGCTAAGGCTAAGCTGGCTGGCACAGAGACACACGGGGCTCAGAGCCATCCAAGCACACCGCTGTCTCTGTGCTTGCCTCGGGCAAAGCCGGGGAGGGGACACACACGGACTCACTCGGGCGAAGAGCCAGGATGCTAGAAGACATCCTGCAGAAGCAGAGGCAGGGAGCAGGAGCGAACAGCTGCCCCGGGAGATAAGCCCTGCCCTGGGGGCCACCTGTCCCATCTGCCTCACAAATCCACCGTACCCATCCACCCGGGCCACAACCCTGTTTCCTCAGCCGGTGGTGTGTTTTCAAGACAACCGGGGTACCCCCACCCCAAATGCTTGTTCTGTCTACTGGGGCGGGGGACCCAACCCTGTTACCGTCTAGTTCATTGGGCCCGTGGCGACACTGTGGGTGAGAGTTGAACTGCACTCCCTCAGGGCTTTCCAGGCCTTCGGCTCCAGAGCACTGCTAGGTGGGCTCAAACTCCCACCCTTTGGGTTCGCAGCTGAGCGCAAACTACTTGGGCCACCCCCAAACCAAACCAAACTCACTGCCATCGAGTCAACGACAAGTCAAGCGCCCCTATAAGACAGGGTAGAACTGCCCCTGTGGGAGTCCAAGCCTGTAACGCTACAGGGGTAGAAAGCCCGCCTGTCTCCGGAGGAGTGGCTGGTGGTTTCGAACTGCTGACCTTTCGGATGGAAGCCTAAGCGTAATCGCTGCACCATGAGCGCTCCTCGAGGCCACCCAGAGGCCTTTTCTTCAAGGAAATGGGATAGCAAAGCCTTTCAGTCCGTCCTTGAGCGCTGCCTGATGCACCCAGACTAACGCAGGATGGGCTTGGGAAATGTGGGTGGCTGAAGAAAAATCATTTCACTCAGTTCACGCTGAGAACGGCTGGGCTTGTAAAGAGGGATGGAGCACAAGGAAGAAGAAGGGATGTGACGTGGGAGAAGACGGACCAGAAGAGACTTGATGTCCTTTATCATTAGCCTGCAGCCGGCCACGTGGCTCCTTTCTCTCCGGACCCCTTCGTCGCCGGGGGAGCAAAGGGTGGGTGTCAAGGTCCTGGCAAAGCAGCTCATTTGGCTGGATGTGTGTGGACAGGAGGACTCCAGTTACCTAGGACAGCTGCCATCTGCTCCCCCATTCGGAGGCTGCGCCCAGGGCCCGGAGTAGACTAGGTTCAATCACCATCACTTCCAGGGTAGCCCTTGCCTCTCTGCCCCCTCTCTCCAGATGCACCCTCCTTGCCACCCACCCCACCCCTACCCCGCCCCTCAAAGCTAGAGAAGGGGTGGGGACAGGAAATGGTGACCTTTCAGATCTCCCTCATGCCCTGCCTCCCCAGGGGGCCTGCTGGCCTCCAGTGAAGGATCTTCTCCTGCTGTGACCCTGCAGCCCACCAGCTGGTGACCCCACCACACTGATCCAGGTAGGTGGATCTGTCAGTGGCCCGCAAGCCAGAGAGCTTTTGTCCCCCCATCCCCAACCCACTCACCCCTCCCAGCAGGGGATAGGGAGCTGGGGGAGAGACTTCATGAAGCCTGAGAGCCCCAGGTGCGGCCGGTCAGCAGTTGGAAACCACCAGTCACTCCACGGGCGAGAGATGAGGTTTTCTACTGTACAGGACTTGTGGTCTCAGAAATCCACACGGACAGTCCTTTCCTGTCCTAGAGGGTTTCTGTGAGTCCCACTGGACACTCCATGGCGAAGAGTGTTTTGAGACTGTGAAGGCTGGACTCGCTTGTCTTTGGTGAGGTGTGTGATGTTACCTGGCCCTGTTTCTTTCTTTTTTAAAAAAAATGTATTACTATTTTTTAATCATTTTATTAGGGGACCATACAACTCTTATCACAATCCACACACACATCAATTATGTAAAGCGCATTTGTACATTCATTGCCCTCATCATTCTCAAAACATTTCTTCTCCACTTAAACCCCCGGCATTAGGTCCTCATTTT
>NW_022103915.1:97722707-97732445 GCF_000313985.2 Echinops telfairi
GCACAAAAACAAGACAGAGCAAAACCAAGCAACAATGTACAACAAAACAGCAACAACATCAAGCCACTGACAAAGAACAAATTAAAACATACCAAGAAAGAAAAGCTTGTAGTTAGTTCAAGGATCGTTGGCCTTTAAGAGTGTTTTCCAGTCCAGTCTGTTGGGGCACCACGCCCTGTCCCCGAAGTCCACTCTCATCATTCCCTGGGATCTTGCTGCTCCCCTCCCCTGCTGTTCCACTGCACTCCCCCAGTGCTTTGCCTCAGTGTGGCGGGTGCAAGGGCTGTCTCAAGGGCTATATATCTACTGTGACCCTGATCAGAACTTTTGGCAGTTGTAACCAGGAATCACCTAGTTCAGTGGTTCTCAACCTTCCTAATGCTCCGACCCTTTCATACAGTTCCTCATGTTGTGGTGACCCCCGCCCCCGCCCAACCATAAAATTATTTTCATTGCTACTTCATAGCTGTAATTTTGCAACTGTTAGGAATCAGGTAACCCCTGTGAAAGAGTCGTTCGACCCCCAAAGGGGTCTTGACCTACAGGTTGATAACAGCTGATCTAGTTCTTTTGATCTTAAGGCAGAGAACACCACGGACACTTTTTGATCCATATATTCTCTCTCCCACCTCTGCATTCCCAAGAAAATGCCCCCATTCTCCTCTGCCCCAAGCGGCCACTCTTGGTGGTATACTTATCTTACGGTTCCCCACAAGCTTATTCAGTAAGCTCCTTCCCTTCCCCTGCCCTATCCTCAGCTCTCCCGGCCTGCCCATGCTTCCTGGGAACAGTCAGCCAATTCATTTCCCTGCTGCCTCATCTCTCAGCCCCTACTGACCCAGTCTGAGAGGACTTCCTGGTGGCCAACTGAAAACAGTACTCCTGCCAGGAATGCACCTGCTTGTCCAGTGTCCTCATCCAGGACTTCCAGCCCCCCAGCCCGGCCACATACCCAGTCTCAGCCCACTTGAATGGTCCAGCCCTCCATCCACCAATCCCCTGCTCAGCTACGGACAGCCA
The DNA here is from genome assembly GCF_000313985.2 of Echinops telfairi. Classification (NCBI taxonomy): domain Eukaryota; kingdom Metazoa; phylum Chordata; class Mammalia; order Afrosoricida; family Tenrecidae; genus Echinops; species Echinops telfairi. The sequence goes on from NW_022103915.1 coordinate 97,723,728, forward strand.
GCATTGACTGGACCTCAGGAGTCCTGAGGATTCACACAAGTTATCAAGACAAAGAGCTTACAAATTAGTTGGGGAGACTTTCCATTTCAACGCCATCCATCAATTCTAAGGCTATCCATGCTGCGACCTAGCATGCGTATCACCCACCCAAACACCTAGCTCATTTGGCTGGATGTGTGTGGCTAGGACTCTAGTTACCTAGGAGAGCTGCCATCTGCTCCCCATTAGGAGGTTGCGCCCAGGGCCTGAGTAGGCTAGGTTCAATCACCATCACTTCCAGGGCAGCCCCTGACTCTCTGCCCCCTCTCTCCAGATGCACCTCCCCGATGCACCCTCCCCGACACCTGCCCCCCACCCCCCAAAGCTAGAGAAGGGGTGGGGACAGGAAATGAGACCTAGCACCCATACCACCCACTCAAACACCAGCTCTCTGGTCTGCTACTGTGGCCTCAGCACCTGGTGCTGAGTTGATTTCAACTTACAGACTAGAGCTCCCCCCAAAGGATTTTCCAGGCTGTAATCTTCACAAGGACCCATCACCAGGTCTTTCTTCCCGGGTGGAGCTGAACCAACAACTCTCACTTGCTTAATGGAGGTGTCCAATAAATACTTGGAGTGAATGCCTTCCCTGGGGCACTGCAGGAAAGGACCACCTTTAGTCTTGCTCCTGCCTCCAACGTCTCGAAATGAAATCTGATTGAACAAAAACACCAGGGCCAAGCGAAGGGGAAGGGTTGTGGCGGGCAAGGGAAAACCCAGGCCTTTTCCATGAACTAAATCCCCACTCAGGGCAGCCCCACGTGCACAGAGTAAATAGACTTTTTAAGCCGGTGACCTTTTGAAAGCATGAAGCTAAAAGAGCAGGGTTCGGGGGCCACGGCCCCAAGCGCCTTGTGAATTCCAGGAGCCAGAACTAACTTTGCTGTCTCCAGATTTGAGTCTGCCCTGTCAAGCCCATACGAAATAAGGCTATTCAAAAACCCAAACCCATTGCCATCAGTCTGATGCTGATTCACAGGGATCCAACAAAGAGTTCCTGAGACGGTCAAGCTTTCCTGGACAGTGGTTGGTGGGTTCGAACAAACAACCTTGTGGTTAGTCATCCAACACTCACCCCACAGCACCTTTGTCCAACTTATAACTGTTGCAATTCCGGTCACTGAAGGAATCAAGTCAATGAATTTTTTTTAAGTCGATGAATTGTATAGTAACAATATGCACAATTCACCAAACCCACCCAGGTTTGGTAACTCAAAGGCTGGTGTGATGGGCCAAGGTCATTCTTAAGAGCACAGCAACAGAGGCCAGGAAAAGTGGGTCTGGTGCCCAGTTCAGGAAAGCTGGTGCTGTGGCCACCTGACAGAGGTATCAGACTGGAGAGGGACCTGGATGTAGGCACGGGGCTGCTTTTAAAATGACTCAGTCAGTCATTCATTTCTGGTCACTTGGTCACTGTGACTGAGAACCTACCTATACTCCGCAAGGCCCCGAGGCAACATTGGACCCCAAACACAGGCGAGGTTCTCACGCTCGCCCAGTGGGGACACTGGCCTCGGCCAAGAAGCAGCCAGCTTTGGATGGAGGGAGGGGATACCCCTTGGAGGCCTGTGGCCCAGCCCAGGAGGCCTGCTACCTGAGGCGGCTCCGTGGTCAGTTCCAGATTCCGATCTTTATCCGCGTGGGGAGCAGGCCTCACGAGCAGATTCGAAGCAGGGGAGTGATCTGGAAAGAGCCCTCCAGCTATTGCGTGGAGAATGGGCTGGAGCCGGGTGGGGCTGAGAGGATACAGGGGAACCCAGAAGGCGGGGAACCCAGGAGGCGTGGCAAAGCAGCTGGGTTGGGGCGGAGGAGGAGGAGGAGGAGGAGGAGGAGGAGGGACAGACGGATTAGATCTGGGCGTGGCTGGGGAGGGAAAGGGAGGTGCCAGGGATGACTCGCAGGTTGCTGGGCTTTGAAACTAGGTGGGAGGTTGTGTCTTTTCTCTGGGGGGCGGTGGGGGGGCCACACTCGGAGCGGGCTGGGTCAGCCTGTGGCTGGGATCTGCTTGATCCGAAGGTCCTCAAAGACCACATTGTTATTTGGGTGTCAGAGGGAGAGCAGAGGGCAGGGAAAGAGCACTTTTGAGGGTGCTTTGCTAAAGGAATAGTCTTCCTCACGAAGAAGCCATGGCCATCCCCTGGCAACCCTTGGTCCTCACCCCCACCCCTCACCCCCACCATGCCCCGATCCAATAGGGAGATAAACGTGCTCACAGTCACCTCATGTAGAAAATCCGAATTTGTTACTAAAAGACATTCGGAAAAGATAACAGGGTGTTATTTGGGAAAGCAGAGGACCAAATAAAAGAGACAAGGCTGGGATTCATCTGAATCCTGGCCCTGCACCTCATTAGCTGTGTGCCCGCAGGTAAGTTAGCTAACCTCTCTGAGCCTCCGCTTCCTCATCAATACAATGTGGATCATTTCAGAGCCCTGATGTTGTAGTGGTTATGCATCGGGCTGCTAACTGCAAGGTCAACAGGTCACAACCACAATTACTCTAAAGAGGGGGGGGAGGGGCGGGGGGGGGGATGAGGCTTGCTACCCCAGTAAAGAATTGTAGTCTCAGAAACCTACTGGGGCAGTTCCACCCTGTCCTACAGGGTTGTTTGAGTCAGAATTGACTCCGTGGCAGTTTTTTCCCCCCTGTGGCATCGTGATTTAAGTGTTGGGCTACTACCACAAGACCAGCAGTTCAAAACCACCACCAGCAACTTGGGAGAGTTTTCCACCCCTTGGAGACTCACAGGGACAGTTCTACCCTGTCCTATAGCGTTGCTAGGAGTCCAAGTTGACTTGAGGGTAGTGAGAGATTTCATAAGATGGGGCGAAGATTACAAGAGGGTGTGTAAACATTGAGCTCATGGAATCTCTCCAAAACTTTTACCTGTTACTACAAGGCTAGACCCTCACCAAGGAAAAACAATGTTGATTTCACCCCCATTTCCTTCTCATGAAAAGAAAGATGAGTTCTCACCCATACAACCAAGCGTGACTTTCACAAATTCTCTTGTATGGTTTGTGTTTAATAGAGTAATACAAATTAGGGCCTTCTTGTTGCTTGTTTTGGTCAGACTACATTCTGGGGTCTTAGGACCACCTGCCCAGATCTTTACTGTCAGTCTAGCCTTGCATGGGTCTTTTTTGTTGTTGTTGTTAGAACCTTCCATTCAGAGGGGCTCTCTCCTCTGCTGGGCAGAGTGGAAACTTGCCAAGGTCAGAAGGCATGCTATCTGCATGACCTTCAGGGTCCTCTTTGGGCTTGAACAGCTGGGTGAGTGATGTGGGTCAGCGCAGTACTTGTAGCTCAGACTGTAATTTAGGGACCTCCCCAACAGGGTTTCTGCCTGGAGAGGTTGGTTCTGACTGGGGATTGAAGGAGGTTCAAGTGGCAATTAGGCCCTGGGTGACTCTCTTCCTCTGTCCTTGGTTTGGAAGACTAAAGAGGCCGGAGATCATGGTGGGAAGTCTGTAGGAGATGTGGCCCTCTCTTTGCACGGGTGTGGAGGGAGGATGAGATGAGAGACCCCACTGAGAATCTTTCCAATTGATGGGACGATGGCTAGGGCCAGGGACCGACAGCTCTGGCGCTGCAGCCCTGGTGAGCCTGGAGCGCTGTTGTGGGTGCAGGGTGCGGGGATCATGGAAGAGAGGCCAGCTTCTCCTTATCTCCCACAGATAAACCTAAGGGAGGCCTCCAGGCTGACTCAGGCCAGAGGGAGCCACACTGCCGCTCAGAACAGCCAGGGCTCCAGGCTGGGGACCAGGGTGCAGATAGGGACGGCGGGACCAATGCCAATACAGAGACAGGTGGGTTGCAAGTCTAGCTACATGAAGTAGATTCATACATGCTAATGCTTTTGGAAGGAGCCCTGGTGACGAAGTCGGTGACGTGTTGGGCTGCTCACTCTGAGATCAGCAGTTCGAAACCACAAGCTCTCTGAGGAAGAAAGGTGAGGTTTTCTACTCCCGTAAAGGGTTACTGTCTTGGCCACTCACAAGGGTAGTTCTGCCCTGTCCTATAGGGTGGCTATGAGCCAGCATCGATGGGGCAGCAGTGAATGCTTTGTGAGGAGTCCCTGGGTGGTGCCAACAGTTAAGCAACATGACCACTAACCAAAAGTTCTGAGCCTACCCAGAGGTGACTCGGAAGATAGTCCTGGTACCGTGGCTCCGAAAGGTGCCAGCCTTGAGAAGCTCGATGCTGTAGTTCTCCTTGGCAGCACCTGGGGTGGCACTGAGTCAGCACTGACCTGATGGCCCTGAGCAAGGGCAATGCCTTGGGAGCATTTGCTGTGGGCATCGGGTGCTGTTCTGAGAACGTGGTATGTTGCAAGAAACCTCAGAGCTGGGGCTTCTATTCAGAAAATCTGGCTCTCGTGTTTACCTCCTTAACACTACACGATGAGAAGCAGGGGTCCTGGTGGTCATGTGTTGGGCTGCTAACCACAAGGACAGCGGCTCCGAAGGAGAAAGATGAAGCTTTCTGCTCTCATAAAGATTTAGTCTCGGAAATCCACAGGGGCAGCAGCCCTACCCTCCTCTATATAGTGTCACTATGAGTCAGAATCAACTCGACTGCAGTGACTCGATGTAAGATGTAGAAAGAGTAGTTTTTAGACCTACAAACCCTCTGCTTGCCCTTTATGTTAAATGTAGTACTGGGGCGGGGCAGAGGAAAAAGAGTAAAGATTTGGAAGGCCTGCATAGCCTGACCCTGCTGGTTTCTGGCTGTGTGACCTTGGGCACTTACACTCCATGGGTCTCAACGTCCTCATTTGTTTATAACATTGAGAACAATTCTTACCTCACAGTAGTGTTATCAAAGGAGCTCTGGTGGTATAGGGGGTTATGTATTGGATTGCTAACTTCAAGGTCAACAGTTTGCAACCACCAGCAGCTTTGCTGGAGAAATATGAGACTTTCTACTCCTGTAAAAGTTACAGTATCAGAAACTCACAAGGGCAGTTCTACCCAAGGGCAGTTCAACGAGTCAGCAACCACTCGAAGGCATTGAGTTTTTGTTTTGTTTTTTTCTTGTTGGTATGTTGTCAAGGATTAAAGAAGAATGTGTATGCTGAGTGTAAGACCCCTGGCTTTGGAGGGTCTCAAGACACTCTCCTTTCTAGACCTGACTTTCTTCATGATCTCCGGGGTCTGCAGGGCTGGGTTCAGGAGACTGTCCCTCTCCCAGCAGCTACACCTCTGCCAGCCCAGAGTCTCAGAAGGTCCTCAGGAGACTGCTGCGACCCCGTGATGTACCCCAGACTGACGCTCAGCAGACTGGCATGCTGGCACCAGTGAGGGAGGCGGAGTCCAAGGATACAAGCCTCACCTAGATCAAAACACATTTCATGCTTCTTGGGACCGTCTTTCCTCTCCGCTAATTTATTGATTCATTTGCTACTTAATAATTACTTACTATTGAGTTCACTGCACATTATTAATAGACTCAACTCACAGCCATCGAGTCAATTCCAACTCACAGTGACCCTGTAGGACAGAGCAGTGCTGTCTGTGGTTTCCAAGACTGTAAATCTTCTTTCTTTTTATAATTTAGGATTGAATAACACCTTAATGACAAGCTGCATATTACTTGTATGTTCACAAATCTTCATTCAAAACTCACCAAGTAGGTTTCAGATGTTGCCTCGGGGGGACATTTGATGATGAGCCCGTGAGGCTGTAATTCTTTATAGGAGCAGAAACGTTCGTCTTTCTCCTGCAGAGTAGCTAGTGGGTTTGAACTGCTAATCTTGTGGTGACTAGCAGCCCCAGACATAACCAGTTGGCTCTCAGGGCTCCTTGATGTTGTTAATAATAGTAAAAAAAAGACTCACTGCCATCAAGTCCATGCCACCCTCTCGGTCAGGGTAGAACTGCCCCCGTGGGTTTCCGAGACTATTACTGTTGGTGATAATACAAAACCCCTTCTTTCTTCCAAGGAACTGCGAGGGGTTTCCAACTGCTGACCTTGGAGATTGCAGCCCAGCTGGAAAACTGCTACCCCACCGGGGATCCTTCGACGTAATTAAAGGGGCACCCGCAGGCATGAGGACAGGTTCTCAGTAGTCATGAACCCCATTAGAGGAGCCCACAGACTCCTGCCCATGTTGAATTTCCCTGCGTATGTCTAGCTTGAGCCCCTTGCTCATGATGTGTGCTTGGTAGACATCTATTCCTGGGGGCAGTGATGAAGGTAACAATTTCGAGATGGGCCATGAGAAGGCAAAATGACTCAACAAGAAGGTGGGAGTCATCTAGACCGGCACTCCAAAGGCCTGGGTCATTATAATCCTTCAGTGTTTCATATAACCTCCTCTCTGGGGGATGGACAAGAGAAAGTGGGTGAAGGGAGACATCGGACAGTTTAAGATATGACAAAATAATAATTTATAAATTATTATTTATAATATTTGTAAATATTATAATCAAGGGTTCATGAGGGAGGGGGGAGCAGGGAAGGAGGGGGAAAATGAGGAGCTGACACCAAGGGCTCAAATAGAAGGCAAATGTTTTGAAACTGATGAGGGCAACAAATGTACAAATGTGCTTGACACACAAATGTATGTATGTATGTATGTCTTGTGATAAGAGTTGTATGAGCCCCCAATAAAATGATTAAAACAAAAAACCCTTCAGTGTCTCTGCGGTCACTATACGGGGCACGGTTTCCAGAAAATGAAACAAAACTCATCGCCAGCAAGTCAATTCCAACTCACAGCTACCCAATAGGGCAGGGTCCAATGAACCTTGTTGGGGTTCAAGACTATGTATATTGAAGGAAGCTGAAAGTGTCCTTTCTCTCGTGGAGGGGCTGATGGGTTCACTGCTGACTGCGGTCAGCAGCCCAACACGGAACCACTATGCCACCAGAGTTTCTGGGGGTCAGACAGGGTTCCTAAATGTCTGAAGTGGACAAGGTGGGGACTCTAGTAAGCTAGGATGTGTCTGCACCAGAAAGATGTCATTTGTGACTTGGTCAGCCAATGGACATGTAAGCCAAGGGTAGGCAAATTTTCTTATATCTTTCAAGAGAAACTGGAAATCTGGATCTTTCTTTTAAATCTCCAAAGTATTCAGTATTGCCTTTTAATTTTAATCCTCTTCCCTCCCCCTCCCACGCCCCAAGTCCTGCCAGAGTCAGAGAGAACCTGTCTGACTGATGAATTCTGCTCCAGAGGCGGACAGAGTGGGACCTCCAGGGGCTTGGTGGAAAAGGCAAGGCAGTGCGAACAGAGGGATCCAGGCTGTGCGGGTTAGAGGGACTTCTGGACGTCCTTCCTCAGGTCACACAGGAAGCCAGAAAGAGGAAGTGAGAGTCTACCTTTACAGGGACGCAGGCAAAGCAGGAAGGTGGGATAGAAGCCTCTGGGGCTTCAGGGAGCAGGCAGAGCTGAGCTTCCAGAGAATTTTCCAGAAAGCGTGATCCTCTGAGTATGAGGCTTCTAGAGGGGTGTGGGTGTGTTCACTCTTTGGTCTAAGGAGCTGGAGCTTCGAATAAAAATGAGTGTGACTTGTGCCAGAGATATGTCATGGGCATTAAATACCAAATTTCGTGGCAAAGGCTCATTGGAGTGGGGAAAGGGAAACTGGACTTGGGGGTCAGAGCCCTGGGCTGAGGTTTAGATCTCTTTTGTGTGATGTGTCCTTGGCTTATTTTCACGGATTTGCAGGTGCCATCCTTGCACAAGGTTCACGCTAGTCTTCTCTACATTGTTCCAGGTTTACCAACTGAGCACTAAGCCTCAGCGTCCTCATAAGGGGAGGGGCATAAAATGATCTCCCGAAGGTCAAATAAATGCTCAACCTGCAGCTGGAGCCCAGGGTCCCGGTGAGGACCTTAGGATGCTTGCCTGTCTCGCTGATTTTTATCAGCAAGAGCCATTGCTCAGGAGTTCCCGGTCGGATTCCCAGTTTGGGTGGGGAAGGAAGCGCCCAGAGGGGGAAGCCAGTCCACGTGTGGCCGAAGTCTTTCTAGTTGCAGTTCCAGGAAGTAGCATCGATGCTAAGGGAGCAGGACTGCCCCTCTCAGGCGGGGCAGGGGAGGAGGTGGACACATTGGCTGTTCAACATCCCCTCTCTTGGGAAACATCTCCCCCTAGCATGGACTCTTCACCCCATCCTCACGAGGAGGGAGGGAAGACAGGGACAGCGGTTAGCCGCCTCTGGGACACCGAGTGCTGGGCGAAAACCACCGCTCATGCCGCCCTAGCCCACCCTCTCTGTTCCAGGGGGCTCCCTGAGCGCCAAACCCGCGCAGGACCTCCATTCTCCTCCACTCCTCTAACGGGAAGGATTTCCCAAGCCTGGGTGGCCCCAGACACCTCTCCAGCTTCAACCCCCCCACCCCGGGCCGTACCCGACTATTTCTCAGCTCGTTGCTAAAGCCGGTCCCCCAGTGCAGTGTATCCTCACCTGGTCCCCAGCCCCGGGACGCGCGCGCGCGGGGGCACGGGGAAATGCCCTCACCTCCCGAGGGCCACCCCAGCTCCACCTCTGGGGGCCCGAGCTCAGCCCCCCCCGCCCCACGGTTCCTCAGCAGCCATGACACAATGCCACGAAGTTATCACACTCTTTTCCTGTCTGCCGGCCCCTCCACCGCCCCGGCGCGCCCGCCCCGACTGGAAGCTTCTTGAGAGCAGGCAAGCCGTCTCGTGGGCCACTCGCCGGAGGGCTC
>NW_022103915.1:97732831-97737475 GCF_000313985.2 Echinops telfairi
GCCCTGCGGGGGAGCCCCTCCTCTAGGGAGTGGCAGGGGTGGGAGCCCTAGCAGGCTCCCAGCGCCCAGGAAGCCCTGCCCCGGGCTGCCACGACCCTCCACGGACGAAGGGAGGAGGAGGGGCCGAAGAGGGTGGCTTCAGTGAGTGCCTGCCTCCGACTGTCCCTCACTCAGGCTGGAGTGGCCCTTGAAGCTCTCCCCTCCCCCGCGCACCCCACCCCATGTACACCCACCCCTTCACGCACCCCGTAAGTCCCAAGGGCAGAGTGAGGCTCGGTGCCAAGTAAGCAGGAGGGCGAGGAAAGATGCGGTTTTGCTGGGCTCCTGGAACCGAGGTGTGCCCATCCCCCACCCCATTGACGGGGGATGGGGGAGGACTGGGCTGTGAGAAGGGACACTGGGGACGCTTAGCCGAAGGCAGGGTTGAGCCTGAGATGGGGGCTCCCGAATTCCGTGGCTGTTGGGACTTCAGTGGAGGCAACCGGGATGAAGGGCAGAGAGTGCACCCCCAGGGGAAGGCCTGGGGCCCCAGGGAGGCTAGGAGTTCAGACTCGGAGGGCAAAGCAGCCGAGAGCGGGAGCAGCTTTTGCAGGGCGAGGCGTCTGCAAAGACCTCCCTGGGCCAGCAATCTGGAGGCTAGCGCTGGGCAGATGGGGGTTTGGGAGGAAGGTGGCGTGACAGTGTGTTCCCCAAAGCCTGAGGAGCACGCAGCCCCCGAGTTCCTCGGCGTGTGGAGGAGACTGAGTCCCACCCAGGCTCCTCCTCCTCACCTTGACACGCTTCCCACTGTAGCAGTGGGTTGCCCTCTTTGGCAGTCAGGGGAGGCATAAATCCAGTTCCTTGCTGGACCCTCAACAGCTGGCTTCTTAGTGGTAGGAGGGGGCCATGGCCCTGCTGCTCAGTCTCAAGGTGGGGGAGGTGGGGGGGAGGGAGACACTTTTGCCTCCCCCACGCCTGGGGAAAGGGGCCCCAGCAGGTAATGATCAAACAACCCTCTGTACTTAGATCTGCCTGGGGGCAAATAATTTCAGGAGATCCCTTTAAGGAAGTGGGGGTTGATGCCTTGAAGGAGTGGGCCACAGCAAAAGGACTATAAAAAGTCCAGCTCTCGGTATTCTGCCATCCTTGGGGGTTTCCTACGATGGGGGAGGGGAGAGTTCTGCAGCCACATCTAATTGGTGACCCGGTGCCTTTCCCCGAGGAAGCCGTGCTCTTCAGTTTGTCCAGTGGGGCCGAAGGGCCAAGGTGGCTCAGTCACTGCTCCCTGGGACCTGGAGTTCCGGCCCTTGGGGAGGGGGGCGACGGCCCCACTCTCGGGAAAGGTGGTGGGACCTGGGCTGGGAATGGAGGGAGGGGAGACTGCGCTGCCCACCGGAGAGCCCTGCCCGCGGGTGGGGGGTGGCCAGGTGCTGAATCCGAGAGGGCGGGTGGTCAGTTCGGGCAGCGGCCGGCGGTGGGGGAGGTGCCTGAAGCCTGGACGGGAGATGACGGAGCAGCCAGTCTGTCCCGGCGGCTGTCAGTCGGGTTGTGCGCGGTGGGGGAGGGGCGTGCATCGTGTTTTCTCTGGCTGTTTTCCTCTCGGCAGCTCCCTCTCTGGGCGCTCCCGCTCAGAGGCAGTTAACCCTTCCAGAAGGGTCTGGATGTGTCTGGGAAAGCGGAATCTTTGGCCCAGTTCAGGGAGGGGGTGGCTCTGGTGATCTGCCGGACCCCTGCCTCTCTCCAAGCTCTTCTCTGCGGGTGAGCTCGGGCTGCTGGGCGTGCCAGGGTGAGCAAGGGTAATGGGCCTGGTGTCTGCCTAGCGAGTGGCCCTGGTAGGTAGAGGATAACCTTGGCTCGGGAGGGGTGAGAGGAGCTGAAGGGAGCGGGAAGGGGTGGAGCCCTTCCCAGGTGTAGAAGGGTTCTGGGAGGGGAAGAAGGAGGAGATGCTCGAAGGTGGCTCGGAGAGCCAGGCAGACCTTGCTGCCACTGGCCTCCTCTCTGCGAGTTTGTTGACCAGCTTTACCAAACAGCAGTGGAGAGGAGGGAGGGACAGGATCGAGGTCTGGAGTCCCCTCAGTGGGCTGGCATAGAAGGAACCCCAGGTGTCTGTAGCCAACTTGTGACTCCATCAGCTTAGTCAGGGCCCTCCTGGGGGCAAAGGAGATAGCCACTCACCTAGGGCAGGCCTGGGGATCAGAATTCCTCCCTCCGCCAGGCAGGCTCTGTCACCTGGAGTGGGCCCTTCTGTTCTCTTTGCCTCCCCTCCAGCCAGTGTTCCCTCCTACCAAGGTCCCAAGTAAAAGCCAACTCTTCTCTCACCCAGGGGCAACTAGATCTTCACCCCTGGACACCTGGGAAAAGTCCAGTTCTCCAACTTTGTCCTGCCACTACTTCCTGGGCGGGGATGGGCTTCCTACGGCTGGGGTGTCCTTCCCTGTGACCAGGTACATTTCTCCCCTAACCCTCTCAGCCTCACACCCTGCCCACTAGCCAGCATGAAGCAGTTGCTAAGGTCAGCACAGACTGTGCTGCTGGCAGGAGCCTGTCCCCTCTTCTGCCAGCCGGGCAGGATGGTAGAGCAGCATTCCACTAGCTCCCCTGGACCACCCATCTCCGCTGGGAGCTTCCTAGTGGGGGTGGGGGCTCATGAACCAATGGGCCAGACTGGGAAGGGAAAGGGGGTTTTGTGAGGTGGGGGAGGGGAGGGCTGGCTTGATGTCTGGGGCAGCTACTGGGAATCTTTGTCCTGTGAGGTTCAGGGAAGGGAAACCCCCCCCTACTACTTTGGTAGGTTTAGGGGATTTTGCTTTCCCAAAGGGTGGGAGGTGAGAGAATTCAGGGACATTTTTGCCCTAGGAGAACCTGAGCTCTTGAGAAATGTGTGTGTCAGGGGCTTGGCCTTGGCTTTTGGTTTCCATTTACACAGTTCCCGGGCGGTGGACTCCTCCTTTAAATGTGGTCCCCAATGCAGTGAAGACTGCGTTTCCATCTCCTTGACAGCTTTAGAGGGAGATGGGAACCATTTTCTTTTTTGGGGGGTGTTTAATTCCAGCCAAAATGGCCAACAGCCCCATCCCTCCAGGGTAGCTTGAGTGTGTGCTCAAGTCCCCAGGTCTAGGACAGGCTGGGCACTAGGTGTAGGGCAGAAGACCCTCAGGAGGGGGTCCCTGAACCACCTCTAAGCCTGCTTTCTTCTGCCCACCTAGGTGTTTCTCTCTGCCCAAGGCATTCCTGGGCCCAGCCCCTCCCTGGGCAGCTCTGAGCGCTTCCGTGATGTGACACTACCCTTCCTGCTGCGGCTCCTTTCACCTCCCAGAGCTCCCCTCCCCCGCCTGATTTGGGAATAAGCTTTTGTTCTGGGGTGGACTCAGCTTTTTTCAAGATCCTACTAAGTGCACAGCGAGAGGCTAGTCCACGTTGAAGCCCCATGCGGGAATGGGCTCTACAGACGAGCCCAAGACACAGTCCCTTCCTGCACCTTACAGGAACTCCCTCACCACCACCGCCCCGCCTGTGACCTCAGCCTGCAGTGCCCACCCACCCCGCTGACCCCGCGAACGTGCTCAGGCTTGGAAAGGCACGTCTGTGGGTGTGAGAGACTGAGCCACAGCCTTTGGTGACTAAGAGGAAGCCAGGTAAGTGTCCACCCTTCGTCCTGGCCTGGCTTGGGGACGCGAGGGAGGGAGTCCAGTGGAGGTTGTCAGGCTGCCTACCCCCTCCCTCTGCCCCCACCCCCCTACCCTAGCTCTGCCGATCCCCGCGGTGGTGGAAGAGGGTGTGTGGGTGTCATGGGCTCAGAGACCAGGCTCTGCTGTTAGCTGGAAATGGATGGGGGTTCCACACCCCGCTCCTGAGGAGGATGAAGTAGGTACTGGGGTGAGGGGTGGTAGGTGAAGGGGAGAAAGAGGAAAAAGAAATGCGGGTGAGGGGTTACTAAGCCAGGACCGACCTTGCTTGAAAGGAAAGGAGACGTGGCAGGCAGGGAAGTCGGAAAGATGAGGCAAGGGCGGGAGGGGCTTCTCGGCAAGTCGGGGCCCTCTCGCTCGAGTCTGGGGCCCTTTCTGCAGGAAAGGGGGGTTGTCCGCGCATGATTTTAGGCTGATCTTCCCGAAGCTTTGCCCCAGGGGCAGGAGCCACTGGTGAAGGTGGGGTGTTCCTCGGCCCGCAGTTTTCTCCAATGGGTGTTGAGGAGAAGGGTGAGAAGGAAGAGGGATGTAGAGGGGTGATGGTCAGGGCGGGGGGCGAGATAAGATTTCTCGTGGGTGGGGGGCTTGCAGCTGGGGGATTAGGGCTCCAGGGTCGGGTCACCATGGGATACGGGCTCAGGCTCTGGAGACATGGAGAAAACCCAAGAAGCCGGCAAAGGAAATCAGTCCCCCACCACCCTTGGCACCGTACCCCTCCCCCCAGGCCCCACCACTCCCCGCACCGCCTCCCCCGGCCGCCTCGTGCTGCCCCCTGCGTTGGGACGACCGACCCACGGTTCTGATTGGTCGGAGACCGGGAGGGGGAGCCCAGGGCCGGATTGGCTGGCGGGGCTAGCGCAGGGCGAGGCGGCTGATTGGCGGAGCTGGCCGAGGGGCGAACCGCTGATTGGCTGCGGACGAGGAAGCAGGAAGGAGGGCGGCGGAGGCTCCGCTCTCGGGGAGTTTGTGGGGGAACCGC
>NW_022103915.1:97738506-97748498 GCF_000313985.2 Echinops telfairi
GGCTGGAAGGAAGGAGGCGCCGAAGACGGAAGGGGACCGGTTCGCGAAGCGGAGTGTGGGCCGCGGGAGGCCCAGCAGGGACCGTGCCGGGCGGCGGCCGAGTCTGAGGTGGGGCGGGGGGATCGAAGTTGTCAGACCTCCTCCAAGTGACAGCAGGACCCCGTGCCCGCAGCCCGGCCTGCTCTCGCCCTGCAGGCTCTGTCACCGCTCCTCGGGGGCCGGGGGCCGGGTGAGGTCTACCCGAACGGCCCTCTCGGCGGTGAAGCGCCGGACAAAGGCGGCGCTGGAACGGACGCAGGTGGTGGCGTCCGGGAGGGGAGCGAGTTCGAGCCACCCACCCCGAGGGGCGGGTGACGGGCCCGGACTCTGCCCCGGGGACTGCGGGGGCCGAGGCTCCCTCCGGGAGGAGCTGCGGCACTGGCTCACGGCTCCATCCACTGTTCGCCTTGCTGTTCTAGAAAGAGTGGGGTCGACCCGGCCAAGGCCGAGGGGCAGGGGTGATGGTGTGAGCGCGGTGGGTCCCGACCGGTGGTGGTGAGCTTATGAGATTCGGAGAGACGCTGCTCGAGAGCCTGCCTGCTGCATTGGGAGAGTTTTCTATCATCCGAGTATGCCTAGGACAGAGGTGTTTCCCTGCCTGGGACATCCCGTCTCCCACCGTGAGCAGTCTTATGAGTGCAGAAAATGAGCTGGATTGGGCCTAGGGACACTTCTCAGATGTGCTTCAGCCATCCGTTCACAGCTGCCTTCAGCACTTCTCTTTAGCCAAGGGAGGGATCCACTAGGATCATGGAAAGCTGAGTTTAGAAACCCAAACAGGAATTCAGTGATTACAAAAAGATTTCCCAGGCCTTTTCCTTTGTGTTACCTGAGAGATTTCCTTTCCCCTCATTTCCATGTTTTACCTCCACAAGGGACCACATGTTCTGGAAGGACACCACTGTCCTTGGCCAGCTGGAAGACACTTAACAATCTCTACCTTAAGTTGTAAATGTCTCCAACCCTGCCAGTGCCCAGCTCTAAGATGGCTACTGTTTTCCCATTTGTGAAAACGCATGCACTCAGAATTGCTGTATCCCCTCATGTGACTTAACACCTAATGGAACAGTTGGGACCAAGACAGGGAAACTCAGGCTGTTTAGAACGCGGACTTTGGTTGAGAATCCGGGTTCAAGTACCATCTTCGAGTACCGTCTCCCACCTGTGGTTAACTGTAATTCCACCCTGGGAAAGCGGCTTGTCAGCTTTGCAAAGGGGCTATGTGGCCCTGGAGTTAATCCATGGCCACCCCTTTCCTCTGGAGGGTCTAGATCTCAGCCTGGGTGGAGTTGAGGCTTGTGAGGAAGGGAGGTATTATCTCACGCTTGAGACTAAAGTTTGTTCTCAGAGAATTTAATTGCATGTCTAAGATCCAGAGAACTCCTAGACTCCCAAGGCCCTGGTGCCTCCTGTGGGGTTACAAGATACATGATTTCAGAGCAGCCACTTCTTTGGGTGACCACCAGAAGGACCTCCAGCATCTGCAGTCTTTGACAGGCCCTTACCTGCCAGGGGACTCACAGCAGTCAGAGCACGTGTTAGGAAGGTTTGCTGCAGAGAGTGTAGCTAGTGATACATTTCTCTCTTTTTGGTACCCACCTTTGTTCCCTGTCTCTTGCTGCTCCTTATGTCAGGCCTGCGTTCTTACAACCTCCCTTTTCTGTCCACTTCCTTGAGCCATTTTGATTCGGCCTGTATGGCATACTGTTCTTCCTAAAGCACCTCATCCACAAAGGCACACCCCTCCTCACAGACTTGCAATAGCTCCCCTTTCCTTGAAGGGTTAGGCTGGCATTCAAGACCCTCCGCACTCTGACCATAGACAGGGGCTCCCTAAGGCCCTCCCTTTGCCATGCCCCACACATTTCTCTTTCTGCGTCTTTATTCCCCTCAAGAGGAGTCCTTTGCCTCCTTCTCCTCCCCCCTGAATCCTGCTTGCCTTTCAGAGCCCAGGCTTTAGCACAGTTGTAGCTCAGGCCACTCCAGGCTCGTGTCCTCTGGCTCTGAGCCTTTGACCCTGGATTATAGGGCATAGTGATCATCTTTTGACGAGGTCTGTAGGTCAAAAGTTTTCTGAAAGACAAGGGCAGTATGAGTGCCAAGCTCTTTTTTGTTGGATATTCCAGTATCCCTCTCATGCAGGGCACGTGATTTTTGTTGAATGAATAAGTGCAGTTGGCTGCAGAGTTGGGGTGGGAACCTAGGAGAGCCTCCCCTCAGCACGGTACTGTGTGGAGTCCTTGGAGTTCCCGGCCTTTTCTATCAAAGGCAGATTATGGAGAGAGCATAAAGGTGTTCTCACTCAGAGGGGTCGCAGTGGGGGTGGGGTGAAGAATCTTCACTGCGATTCCGGCTGGTGGGGTCCCGCCCTGTGGATTACTCATAGGACACCATATAGACAACATGGATGGGGAAAGGCCTGTGATTCTGTTTTCCTTCTCCTCCACCAGTCCCTTCTCTCCACCCGACTTTGCTGCTCTTGTGCAATTTTCCTGGTTGTCCATGCTAAATGAATCCATATGTTTTTATCTCTTCTCATTCCGGGGTGTAAATGAGGAGGGAGAAAGCACAGTCCTGAGAATGGAAGAAGCCTGGCCTTGTGGATGGGGCTTCCGGAGCTGGTACTCGAGGAGGGTGCTAACGTGGTGGGGCATCCCTGACGTGTGAGGCCCTAATCAGCCCCACACTGGACCCAGTGGAAAGAAATGCTGGGAGTCCAGCACCCGCAGAACTTCTGTTTTTTGTTTACCTGCAACCCTGGACCATGCGGGGAATGGGAGCGAGAACTGGTGCCTGGTTTGCAGCAGTGAAAAAGAATGCATCCACCCCATTTCCCCCAAACCTCCCTTTTGTGCCCCAGTTTGATGATTAATGGACCAGCATTTCCCTTGTAAGTGGGAAGGCCACCCCTTATAGTTGCCATGGCAATGCAGACCGCTCCCCTGTCAATTAGAAAAAAACCACCCTACTACTTCTCTCCTCCTTGCTTCTACTGTAGCAAGAGGAAAGTTACCTCAGAATGTGTCTCCTGGGCGCGCTCCTGAGCTGCTCAAGCAGTTTTTGCTGCCTGCCCTCCCTCCCTTTCTGGGGACGGAGTTTCTTCCCCCCAACTAAACTGTAGCCCTCTTAGGAATGATTCTATCAAGAAGAATACTGCTATCAAGAAGCAGGGCAAGCCTTATTTGTTTATTCACCCACAATGCAAATGAACAACCAGAAAGAACCCTCCTCTTAATTTTTCCTGTAGATTAAAAAAAACATTTCCTCGCTCTCTGGCGGAGCAGGTGACATCCCCAAGCGTCATTTTTGTAAGCCTAGAAGAAACTGCCCCAACCACCCAGCATACATCTCTCCAGTTGGAGTTCTTTATGGATTTTCCTTTCATTTCTTTTCTCTCCTCTCCACGTCTCTGTCTGAACACCCAGGAGGACTTGTGTGTTTTCATTTTATCCGTTCTTCTTTCTCTTGTCCTTAACATAGGCAACATCTGGCCTCAGTGCCCTGTTGCAAGGTGAGTCGGTAAGGAGGGGGGAAATCTTCAGGGGAAACAAGTCCCTGGAGTTGAAAAGTAGCCTGTGTTGAACTAAGACTGCCAGCCGAAGCGGCTGGGTTTATGGAGCATTATACGAACAGCCCCGACATTAAAGGGCCTCCTTTTTATGAATGGGTTGTGAAGAATGTAAATAAAGCAGCATCTCTCAATGGGGAAGCATTTTACATAAGCAGTACTACCCCAGCCCAAGTATTTATGGGAATTTGCTAGCACAGTTTGGCATGGCTCACTTCCTTTGTGAACTTGCCATTGGGCTGGGGACAAGCTGGCCTTTGGAGGGGCGAGGAGAGGGTGCTTTGGATCTGAGGGCAGCCGCACCACTCCTGCTCTGCAGGTCCCTAAGGCCTGCTCCGGCTGGAAGTGCCTGTTAACCCTGAAAAGACATAAAATCCAGCCTTCAGTCAAGAGCTTATGATGATTAGAAGCACAAGCGCCTGACACCTGGGGCCCTGGGATTCTGCGGCTCCTGACTCTTTGGACTGGACTGCTCGGACCTCCCCGGGACAGGTCAAGGGGGGTCCTGGATGATGAAATCCACCTGGTTTTATGGGAGGCACCTAAGTAGAGGAAAATGCACTGGGTTGAATTTCAGCTCCTTCATGTTTCCCTAGCCCACCTCCTGGTACTACCACTAATGAGCAGTCAAACAGCTAAGAGGGAGGAGGAGGAAGAGCAGCAGTTGCAGCAGGGAGGCTGCAGGCAGTCTGCAGGGTCAGCAGACCTGGGCCAGTGCCCTGGACTCTACCCGGAGCTCTGCACCACCTGGCCTTGGGCTTCCATGAGCCCCAGGACACTTGTAGAAGACGGGACCAGAGGACTTGGTAGGGTCACATGCAGGACTTGGTATCCTGGGGAGGGTTTCCTTCAGATCCAATTTTCCCAGGGAGAAGGGGTGGTTATTTACCTGACTTGGCAGCAGCGTCCCATCCCCATTCCTCCCTCCCCCCCCCCCCCCCCCCCCCCCCCCCCCCCCCCCCCCCCCCACACACACACACAATATCATTGTCCTTGAGAGCTTCTGTAGGTCCAATCCATCAGGGAGAAAAGAGCGGGTTAGTCTCCCAGCCTCACTGAGGTTTGAATGGAGACTTTTTTTTAAGGCACCGTGACCAAGTTGCTTGAATGAAAAACTGACAAGTGACTTTTCTCGGTAGCAGGATCAGTGCCAAGAACTTGGATCGAAGTCATTTTCCTCTTGTCGGTTCCTTTGCCAGTGAGTTTTGGGGAAAGGTACTTAGGTTCTGTCCCATCTTGTCCCGTTCTCTCCACCCGCCAGGGAGGCAGGATGAGACCTTTCTGTGATGTTGAGCCCAGAGATCCCTTCAGGGGGGTGCTGACCGATGTTGTATTCCTCCCACTCCCGGGACTTTTTTGGGCTTCTTACCCTGGGTGCAGCTATGTCACCATCCTGCCCATAGAGGAGAGGACTGGGCCACTTGGAGGCCCTTCTCCAGTGACAGCTGTGTCTGAAAGGTTTGGGGGAACTTAAGTTCTGTGACCCTTGAAAGTTAACTGCATTCTTATCTGGTCAAGTAGTTTAGCGTTGACTGAATGGTTTTAGAGGGAACCCAGGGGGCCTGGTGGCATGCTGTCAACTGAAAGGTCAATGGTTCAAAACTCACCAGCCACTTCGAGGGAGAGAGATGAGGCAGTCTGCTTCTGTAAAGACTTACAGCTATAGAAACCCCGTGGAACAATTCTACTGTTTTGCCAGGTCACTCGGAATGACAGTCGATTTGTCTGCAGCTGGTCTGGATTGTGGGGATGTGTGGAAGCCCAGGTGGCATAGTGGAGTTAGCCTGGGGCTGTTGATGAGAAGACTGGTGTGAACCACCAGCCCCTCTGCCACTGGAGAAAGATGAGGCTTTGCTCTTGCAGAGTTCTAATCTCAGAAACAGTTCTATTCCGTTCGATAGGGTCCCTATAAATCAGAACCAACTCGAGAGCAGTGGGTAGGGGTTTTTGCAGAGAGGATCTCGGAGCCGGATGCGCAAGGTCAGCAGTTGTAACCACCAACTGCTCCGAGGAGGAAGATGTTCTACTCCATGAAGAGTTGCAGTCTGAGAAGCTCACAGAGGCAGTTCTACGACTGTCCTCTCGGGTCACTGTGAGTTGACATCGACTGGATGGCAGTGAGAGTAAGGAGCGTAGTAGGTTTAATGGTGAGCTGCTAACCGAAAGAACAGCAGTTTGAACCCCCCAGCCACCCCGAACCTACCAACCCCTCCATGGAAGAAAGGTGAAGCTGTCAGTTCCTATAAAGATTGACAGCCCCAAACCTTAGGGAGCAGCTTTGCCCTGCCCCGTAGGGTAGCTGTGAGTCAGAAAGGATTGATGACAGTGGGTTTGCTTGTAGAAATTCCAAGAAAGTTGCTGGCTTGGTACTAGTGTGTCCTGACAAGCCAGGAAAGTTACCACAGTCAGGGCCAGTCAGGCCTGCCTCCGTGGTGGGGGTACCAGGAGGGGCTCACACAATCTGGACGGAATGCAGAAAATTGGGGAAATGAGGGCATGACTAGAAGAGATGGTCTTCAGAGAAAATGGAAGGAATTTCATTTGTTTAGCCTGAAGGCGAGGTAGCCACAGGGCAGGTGACACGTCTCACATATTTCAATGTCTATTTGAAGTATGACAACCGATTTCCAGTTGTCGTGGTTCCGGCTGGGGAAGGAGGGTTTCATCTGAGGCTCGAGAAGTCGAGGAAGTGTACAGACAGATACTTTTTCTGGATTAACTAAAATCTGGGCAAAATGTATTTTTTAAGTACTATCTCCTTGCTTCTCTTCCAGGATAAATAGGGACCTTTTGAGCAAACTTTTCTGTGGAAACAAAAATTTAAATATGTTTATGTTCCTTGGCCAGCCTATGGGCGCCCTTAACCCAGCTAAGCTGGTGTACATCCTAAATTCTTTTGTGATGGAACATGAATAAAAGCTAATAATGTGCTACAATGTTAGCAATTAAGGCAACATCAAAACCAGAAATTGAACGCGAAAGTTAATCTTGGCTGTTGGGCTATGATCCAGCAGCTGTTCTGTGGGACCCTGGATGGAGGCGGCAGGGAGTGTGGGCTTGGGGACAGACACCTGGATGGCCCCACCTCTCCCCCCACTAGCAGCCAGGCCAGTGTACTTTCGTTTTTCTCCCCATTAACAGGAGATCACAGCTCCCTCAGAGCTGCTGGATGGGTAAATGAGAGTGAATGTTGTGTGCTTCGAGTGGTGCTGTCTGCAGGGAGGGCTTGACAGACAGCCACTCTGGTACAGCAGAAACCTCTGCACGTCAAGAACTTCCACGCGTGCTTAGTGGTTCAGAGGTTACCAACGCTAAGGCAGGGTCTTTACTGCTGATTTCACCCTGCCATCTGTGATGTTATTTTCTGGATGCTAGCATGCTTCTCGGACCACACTCATTTGCCGAACAATGTCCCCCTGACGTAGCTGGGCAGGTATGTTAAGAAATTGAAAGTGAAGGTAGTGAAAGAAAGTTGTGTTGTGTAAAAAAGAGATTTCCTGAATGAAGTAAGATGTAATTCCATTGAACTCTGGGCACGGAGGAGTGTTGGGCCATCTTGGGTTGTCTTACCGAGCTCCGCGTGGTGTCTCAGCCTAGGGTAGAAATGTTCTTTGGGGCGGGCCAGGTGGACAGCTCATTCATTCATTCAGCCTGCTTGTCCCTGCAGAACTGGCATCATAAAGGCGGGGGCACTCGCACTGTGGTGGGGTCTGCCCCTGCTAGTGGGTGGTGGGGAGGCTTGACCTTGGCTCTTGTTCCTCATGGGTGATTCGTTCAGCAGGCTAGTGTTCTGTGGTGGAGACCAAGCACAAAACTCTCACTTTAAAAAATCTTTTTGTTGTGATTTGAGTGAAAGTTTTCACAGCAAATGGGTTTTTCATTCAATAGTTTGTTCACATTTTGTTCCATGTTGGGACCCAGTGTTTCCTGGTGTTTAAGCCAGCACATATCTTTTGACACTCCTGGGGCAGGTGCCTAGGGCAGGTTGGTGAGCTCTGCCGTTGTCTTTTCTGAAGAATTGTGCAGTCAGTAGCCTGAGGTTTTTTCCTGCCATGAACCTGGAGCTCTCTGGCCTGGCTGAACCTCAAGCCTCCTGCCTCTATTATGATTTTATTCCTCCTGAATTGTGAGCTGTTTGGAGCATGGGGCCTGCTTTCAGAAGTGGAGTTGCCTGGACATTGCGGAGTCTGGGGAGGAGGGTTTGAGGGAGCCTGGCCCGGAAGCTTATCCCAGGGCCAGTCTCTGGGCACAGAACCAGCAGGGACAAGGCTGGGAAAGATGCATGTCTCCCGCCTCAAGACTGCCGCTTTTCTGAGTTGCCCCTTCCTAAGTGCCGGTGTTTATGAATTTCTCAGAGGTTCCCGTCGGTCTCTGTCACACACTGTCTGTCCTTCCGTCTTCCTTCAATCTCAAGCTCCAATTCGTTAGTCTTTTTGCCTTCCTTCAGAGCTTAGCCTGCCACTTGACAAGTATGGGAAAGGAATGAACTTATATTGAGCACCTTCTGCATACCAGGCACTTTGCTAAATACTTCATACACATTCATGGCTGCTTTAATCCTCACAACAGCCTTGCTATGTAGACAGGGAAACAAAGGCTCAGGGACATGCAGACCACTTACCTAAGCCCACTTACAGTGAACCGGAGCTTCAGCCTATTGTGGGCCTCGCCCTCCACGTTGGACGGTAACAGCACCCATGGTGGGTGAGTGGTGGGTACAGGTCACTCGGTACGGTGCCTGGGAATGTCCCACAGCAGCCGTGCCCTGGCTTCGCTGTGCCTGCATCTGCGGTTTTGCTCGCCTCAGGTGCACAGGGGCTGTGCTCTGAGAAGGCAGGTCTCCTGGAGCAGGGACGTGCGCCTTTATAAGTGTAGGTTCCCAAATTGATCTGGCCTATCACCACCTTTTCAGGGGGAAAAGATTATTGAACGTCCCTGCCCCCTGCAGTTAAGAATTTGTGTACTATAGTCCCTAATCCAGGGTCAAGAGTCAAAGCAGATACCTGCTTTTGCCACCCAACCCTTGCATCATTTTGGTGCCCTCCAGGAGAGTATCACCACTTTGAGAAACACTGCTTCAAAGACGAGTTTTCCATTGATCTAAGACTCAGGCCAGTGCTCTCCACCCAGTGCCTTGGCCCAGAGTCCCTGCTGAAAGAAGTGCCTGTGGATTTGTAGGCTCAAGCAGTATAGTCTCTGCTAGCTCACGCTCTCTCTCTCAGCCCGCTCCCTGGATGAAAGGTCTCACCTTAACCCAGGGCATTGGCAGTCTCTAGCCCTGAAGAGTTTCTACCAATGCTGCTCTTATGATATTCCTGTATTTCCAAGACAGTAACTGTTCACAGGAATAGAAAGCCCAGTTTTTCTTCCTTGGAGCTGCTGCTGGTTTTGAACTGCCACCCATGCGAATTACAGCCCAACTTGTAAACACTACAGCACCAGGGTGTTGTCCAGGTCAAAACTTCTCTCCAAGGGGATGTGTGTGCAGTTCCAGTTCTAGGAAGTGACATGTGGCTTTGCCACCAAGGCTAAGAAGTAGGAAGTTCAGGGTGCCTTCCCAGGGCCTGTCTCTGGGATTCTTTTGCTGGGACTGGCCAGAGTGGAAAAGATGGGCAAAGATGGCACTTGACTGCGGGGTTGAGCTGGCCAGCACACCAGACCCAGTGCAGGTTGCAGGTGGGCCTTCCCCAAGGACTGTCCTGCCTCTGGGCTCCCAAGAGCCCCCACTGAAGTATGATGATGATCAGGTGGCCTGAGCAGCCACATCACAGCTTGGTGTTTCCAGAAGGTGGGGTCTGGCATCTCAGATGAGCACCAGCTCTGAGGGCAGTCTGTAAAACAGTCTGTGTCCAAGTGGGCTAGGCGACTTCCTTTGGATGTGTGCCATGCTTCCTGCCCAGGTGTTTCTGGTTTCCAGCCTGATTGCAGAGAGGAGTGAGTGCTCCAGCAAGGGAGGCCGGATGGGCACCGCTCTCTGCAGGGGTTGCCAAGGCTGAGACTCCTGCTCAGGGAGGGTGCCTGCACTGAAGAAGCAGTCAAGCGGAGCGAGGGAACCAGCAGCATGCCTGCCCTCTGAACCAGCCTGCCCCTTGTTCTTCCAATGAAGCTGAGGCGCTTGCCTGTCACCAGCACAGAACTGCTGTTTCTTTCTGCCCCTGCCCTCTCCCTGGGTTGTAGACGGAGGCCCCTCCCTTCACTCCTCAGGCCTCCGCCAGGGAGAAGGAGCCTGCCTGCATCTTCTCCCCAGAGTGGACACATGGGAACAGTAGCAGAGGGGAGCTGAGGGGCAAGTTGGCTTTTCACCTTTCTCGCCTCCTCGGGACCAGTGGCGCCTACCTTGGGCTCCTGCTCTATGGAACCACCTGGGCCCCCCAGGGGTCTTTCC
>NW_022103915.1:97748669-97763645 GCF_000313985.2 Echinops telfairi
GGCTCTCGAGGAGGGACTGCATAATCCTCACCACCCCTTGCTGGTAAATTCATTTTAGATGACTTGTCTGAAGTTCAGAGAAATTAAGGTGCCCCTCAGAGGTGGAGCTGGCATTTATCAGTCCACATCTGCTTGGTCCAGAGCCTGTGTTCTTTCCAGGTTCCCGGCCCTTGGTGGCTGAGAGGTCTCACCTGTGGGACCCTTCCATCGCATCCGCGAAGAACTTCCTGCCGAGGCACCTGGGCTCCTTGTGCCACAGTTGCGCTCTTGCTGTTGTGTTTTTAGTGGAAGGTCCAAGGAATGACTGGTGCTCGTGAAAAGCTGGTTCCTCTGGGGGTTAGGGGCGGTGTACCGAGAGAAATTGCCGAAGAGGGCACTCCTTTACTCGGTGACAGTTGCGTGGCTTTAGCTGTCACTGAAAGGAGGTGGCTTGGGTCGGAGCCCATCCTGGTCTCCACCTAGGTTACTACCTGGTCTGTCTCTGCCTAAGACCTCCTTGAATTTTCTCTTCCCAGTAAAAACCATCCAGAAAGCCCCCAAAGCAAAATTTCAGATGCAGAGGGTGAGAGGCAATTCAGCAAGAGCAGTGGGCAGAGCCCCAAGTCCTGAAACCCCAGTACTGGAGTTGGGGTTATGGCCTAAGCTAGATAGCAGGCAGGCAGGCAACAGTGAGGGCTAAGGGCTGGGCTTGTCCTTCAGCATCTGCTAGGGGAATGATAGGCTCTGTCACCTGCCCTCCAGCCGACAACCTCTGTGACCCCCCCTGCAATGCTCTCACCTTCTGGCCCCTCCCAAAGGCCCAAAGTGTCTTGAGGACTAAGGGTAAAAGATAGGTCACCCTTCCTTTCTGCAGAGAGCAGTACTGTGCACCCCCTTCCCTCCTGACCCTGGGCCTGGGTCTTTGTCCTCTGTGTTTGCCCCCTGATTTCCCCACCCTAGTGCAGTCAGATGCAGTTGTGGTGAAACCTTGCTTGAATGGATCTAGGTGAGCCACAGCCTGCCCTGGGAGCCCCTCCTCAGAACCTTCCTTCTCCTGACCACTTGTGCCTGGGAGGCCAAGGTTTCTTGCGGAGGAGGAGGAGGGAACCCAGGTGTGCCTGGGCTCTTGGAAAGTTCCTGGCTCAGCTTCTGTGTAAGTGGGAGGGACTGCAGGAGCACCAGTGGGAGGAAAGCCTTCCGCTTTCCTGAGCTCTCCCTCCTCCAACAAGCTGGGCCCCCCACTCTGTAGGTTGAGGGGCCCTGACAGGCTGGGAGCCCCCTCTAAACAGCCCCACCCAGGGAAAAGCTGCCTCCGAAGTTCACACAGGTACACCTTCAAAGCATGACTCACAAAGACGCAGCTCAGCTGAGAGGAGAGGCAGGCAGGAGACCCCAGCCTCTCCGCCAGGGCTGTGGGATGGTGACGTCGCTGCCTTAGGCACCACATGAAAGCTGGCAGTTGTTTGCAATGTGCTTCTGCTGGCCCTGGGTTTTTTTAGCAGGTGACTGGGGATTTGGCAGATTCACAGGAGGCTAGCAAGAGTCTCTTAAGCTTGATTCAGAAGTGTGACTCGCACCCTATGATTTAGAGGTCTCCCGAAATCGCCCACCCTGTTTGTGTCCCTGAGGGACTGGACGGTTGGACTGGAGGCGGCATTGGAGAAAGAATACTCCTTGGGAAACATGTTTCCAGGTTCTAGGGAGAGGCTTCTGCAAGCAGAAGGTGTGTATTCGAGGTTTTCGACCCCTTCCTGCTGGAGACCTTGTATGTGTTGAGACAGCAACTGAGGGAGGGCAGGATTCTGGGATCTGGGACCATCCTGCCAGGCTCGGGCGGTGGGGGCCCCTCTGCCTGCTAAGAGCTATCGCACAGGCCAGGGCGCCCACGCTGCCCTCAGCCAGGCTCACTGTCCATTCTTTCTCACCTCCCTGTGCATCCTCTCTTGTTCCTGTCTGGCCCCTCCTTGCACTTGGTATCCATGTCCTCCAAGGCCGCAAGCCCAGGTGACCTCAGCCTTGGCCCCCAGCCATCCCCAGGCTGGACTCCTCTGGTCACATGGGGCCAGTGGAGGGGCTTCGGTCCCAGCTCAGCTCCGTGATCTGTCTGTGCGCTCATTCTCTGTCCCAGGCCCGCTAGGGCGTGGGGAAGGGCTGGACCTAGGCTTTCCTAGGCAAAAACAGATGTGTTTGTGCTTCTCCCTGTGGCTGCTCCGCCACCGCTGGCGCTGGGACACTGTGAGCACACAGGGATGCAGCAGGAAGGGCTTGGGCGCCGGCAGAATGTCAGCGATCTTTCCAAGTGCTCCCGCGTGCGCTTCGGGAGTGGGTGGACTTGTCTGTGTGACTCCTCTGTGTCTCCCCAGGGCCCCAGTCTCTGGACAGTGGCAGGTCCCTGCACCCACGTGGCTAGAGCAGCATCTGGCACACTGCCTCCCCTTTCCAGTTTTCCAAGTCCTTTCTCAGGGGTGTGAGGGTCGCCCACGCTGCCCTCAGCCTGGTTTTCTCTATGCTCTTTCTCAACTGGTGCCGCACGTCCAAGGAGAGAGGTACCCAGTGATCCCAGCCACTGGCCCATGGCCAAAGGAACTGGCTGGGAAGGGCTCACCAAGCCCTAGGAGCCCTGGGGCTCGGGACTTTCAGGGTTAAATCCCAGCACAGCAGGGACTGCTCTCTGTCTGTGGAGGAGTGTGAATAACAAAAGCAGTGGGGACATTCAGCAGCGTGGACCTGCTGGGTGGGGAGGGGGGTCACAGGGGCCTGGGGAGGGGCAGAGAGTTGTCTGGCACCTTCCTTGGCCATGCCCTTGTTTTGGGTTGGGGCATGTCAGGAAATAAACAGCTGACTGGTCTGACCACTGAATTCCCCTGGCCCTTTGGTCCCCTCACTGCCTTAGCCGGGTCAGCTCTCAGTTCCCTGCCAGCTCCTGCTGGCTTCTCCCTCAGGACCCAGGCTCAGGCTGCCCCTGGCCAACGTGGAGGGGTGGTCGGCTGAGCAAGAGTTTGGGGATCATGTCTAGTCGAGGGCATATTCAGGCAGTGGCTCTGGGCTCTAGGGTTTTTGCAGCTCGCCCCACCTCCCCCGCTTCCTTTCTGCCTGGCATCTGGCTTGCAAGGAGAGAGCTGGAGGAGCCAGGCAGGACCACGGGGCAGCTTCCCAGGCCCTGCTTCAGCTCTTCTCTTTGATACCCTGGTCTTCCAACTTGTGGCTGCCGGAAGCTTAAAGACCAGTGTGCAATTCCATAAGTCTCCTAACCCCCAGGAGGATGTGGGCCCCAGGCTCCCTGACGCCTCCCTTGGGCACTGCCAGGGCTAACACTCCTCCCCCACCCCCCAGGATCTCAGGGAAGCTGTGATTGCCCTGGGGCTGCCTGAGCCCGCCAGGAGGAGGCTCGGGCCTCCAACCTTTGTGGGACTTTTCCAGAGAGACCCA
This sequence comes from Echinops telfairi, assembly GCF_000313985.2. Taxonomy (NCBI): domain Eukaryota; kingdom Metazoa; phylum Chordata; class Mammalia; order Afrosoricida; family Tenrecidae; genus Echinops; species Echinops telfairi. The sequence goes on from NW_022103915.1 coordinate 97,752,078, forward strand.
CTAGGCCTGCTGGGCAGGGAGTTCTCAGCAGATGGACTTGGCTTCCCCTGCACAGCCTCCACGCCCCCACCCCACCCCAGTGAGCAGGTTCCCCACATTGCAGTCCTCACCCGTAGGAGGCCCAGGTGGAGAAGGGCTGCTGATGCTTTGGCATTGCCTTCAGAAAGCGAGATGGGCCTCCACCCCCAGGCCCTCATACTGGCTTGGGTCAGAGCCTCATCCTGCCGTGTGGTGGTGTCTGGAGGGAGGGAGAGGGAGCAGAGAGAGCAGGGTTTGCTTCCAGCTCCATCTCTAAGCCCACGGTCGGCACTGCCCTGTTTGCTCTCCACTGGCCCCATTCAGAGAAGGACGCCGAGCTGAACGGTGGGTGAGGGGACCAGTCCTGGTACCACTGCTGGTAGCCTGGCCCCACTGGGCCTTCACCCCTGGGAGAGGGCCTTGGTGAAATGCCAGGCTAGAGATGGGGTGGTGCTAGGCCGAACTACAGCAGGTGGGGCGGGAGCCGCTGAAGTGACCCTGAAGACTAGACCCGCCTGGCCCGAGGGGTCTGCCGGGCTCCACTCACCGCCTGTCTTCTGCTCTGCAGGTCGGGGTGTTCCATGACACACACTCGGAGGAAGTCCCTTCCCATGCTGAGTTCAGGGCCCACGGGCCGCAAGGCGCCGCTGCCCATTGACGGCAGCAATATGGAGCAGGGGGCTGAGGCTGTGGAGCCAGGCATGCCTGAGAGCCCCAGGCACCTCCCCGGGCGCCGCAAGAACTACCCACTGCGAAAGCGCCCGCTGGTTCCTGAGAAGCCCAAGACCTGCAAAGTGCTGCTGACCCGCCTGGAGAGTGTGGCGGGTCCTCGGAGCGCAGATGAGGCCGACGAGCTGCCCCCTGACCTGCCCAAGCCCCCCAGCCCGGCCCCATCCAGTGAGGACACTGGCCTTGCCCAGCCTCGCAAACGGCGCCTGGCCTCCCTCAACGCTGAGGCCCTCAACAACCTGCTGCTGGAGCGGGAGGACACCAGCAGCCTGGGGGGTGCCCGCCGCAGCCGAGGGGGAGAGCCGCACCGCAACCGAGACCGGGCTACTGGGGGCTGGTCCTCCAAGAAGCGACCCCGGCTAGGTGACCTCGGAGGAGGAAGTCGAGACCTGTCCCCAGAGCCAGCACCTGATGAAGGTGCCCGTCGGGATGGTGACTCGGCTCCCAAGAGACTGGCCAGCCTAAACGCAGCCGCTTTTCTGAAGTTGAGCCAGGAGCGGGAGCTGCCCCTGCGCCCACCTCGTGCCCACCCTGAAGCAGATGGGCGCTCCGCTGAGCTCCCAGCTCCCAAGGCTCTACGGCCAAAGTGGGCCAAGGCCCACAGTGTCAAGACCTTTCCCAAGGCCCATCAGGGACCCAGCTCTGGAGAGGCCACAGGCCCACCTAGCTGGCAAGAGTGCCCTGAAGGGCCACAATCATCTGCCACCCCGAATGGGCCATCCATCCAATCACTGTACCAGCCTCTGAGCAAGGCCCTGGAGAGCCCCTTGGGCCTGCGCCCCCGCCTACCACTGCTTATGGGTGGCCAGGCAGCCCTGAAGCCGGAGCCTGGGCGCCCAGGTGAAGAGTCACCTGCCCCCAAGCAGGAACTGCACCAGCCTTCTTTCCCTGCACCCCAGTTGTCCCCCCTGCCCATGCCTGGCAACCCCGCTGACTTCAGTGGCGTGTGTGGTGGGCCTGAGCTCTGTGCTCTCGGTAGCTTCTATCTATACTGTGGCCAAGACGGGCTGCAGTGCGGGGGCTACTCCTCCTGTTCCATGCTACCTGAGGACAAGCTGTCCCCAGCGGCGGCACAAAGTGAGGGGCTCCTCTTGTCCCCAAGGTCCGTGCCGGTGGGCACCCCTTTCCAGCATCCACCCTGGGGCTCTTCTCGATACTGCTCCAGTGAGAACTCTGGAGTGAGAGGCAGCTACAGCCTCTGTGGAGTGTTGCCCCTGCCACTGCCCCATGTTGGCACTACCTGTGGCGGCTTTCCCTACAAGATGCCTTTTACAGCAGGTGAGTCTGCCTGGGGTGTGGGATGTGCCCTGAGACATGGCACCCTGGGAGGGTGCTTTATAGCTTGGGGCGGGACTCTTTGGGGTCTGGCCTGGGAGCAGGAGGCTCTGCGAGGGAGCACTCCCAGGTAAGGGGCCAGGGTCAGCTCTGCTCTGCCGAGGAAGTTTCTGGAGATTTCCTGGCCAGATGGTGACATGACACTGAGGTGGCAGTGGGGCCGTGACCAGAACACCTCCTCCCACCCTACTGAGAGACAGACTCCTTTTGAGACTGAGTAGCAAGTTGGGCGTGGAAATGGAGGTTTTTTGTCAAGCCGTTCCATGATGGTCCCTGTGCTCTCCTTGAGCACAGTTGCTGCTTCCTGCCCGGACCCGGCCATCTGCAGGCCAGGCCAGAGGCTGGCAGGTGCCCTGCCCCAGGGCACTGGCAGCTGCCATAAGGCAGCGTTACAAGCTTGGCTTCACCTTGCTTATGAGTGGATGGTTGGCTTTGGTGTCTGCCTTCATAATGAGAGCCCAGCATCCCTGAGGGGCTTCACCCTAGCTGGTGAGACACCAGTTGCCTCTCTCACCCAAGTGTTTCTCGCCTGCCCTGCCTAGCTTCCTCCCTGGCTCCTGAGTGGAAATGAGGTGGCCAGAGCCACTCTGGCTAGAGTGGCCCGCAGTTCTGCCTGCCACTGGGGAGCTCAGGGGCAGGGCCTTCCCAGGGTTCTCCCCTCCCCCTGCGCCTCTTCTTGTAGGGGTCTATAAAGCAACTTTATAGACCAGTGGCCTCTGGCCAGACTGGTTATTTCAGGTTCTGATGCAAGTTGGAGCTCCAAGAGATAAAAACACCCCTCTTTTGCCCCACTGCCCAGTTCTAGGCGCCTAACCCGTGGGACCCACAGCCCCGGCGTCCTTACCCTAATAACGACAGTGCTAAACACGGCCAGGCTCCGTTTTAAGCTCTTGACCCTTGGGGCCAGTGCTGTGCTGTGGCATATGATTGAGTGCAGATACTGGAGCCAGACCACCTGGGGTGAAATCTGAGTTCTCCTACTTCATGAGCCATGTGACCCTGTCCAATAGAGGTAATGGTGGTCCCTACCTCATAGCGTTGGTCTGCGGATGAAACGAGTTACTATGGGGATGAAAAAAAATACCTAGTAAACTCTATGGCATCTGCAGCTACTACTGATCTTGTGTCGTGAGTTACGTGTCGGGCTGCTAACCACAAGATCGGTGGTTTGAAACCACCAGCCACTCCTCGGGCGAAAGCTCGGCTTTCTGCTGCTGTAAAGATTTACAGCCTTGCAAACCGCCCGCAGCAGTTCTGCTCTGTCTCACAGGGTCACTCTGAGTTGACCTCGACTCTGGTGGGTGGGTGGGTTTAGTTTTGGTTTATTACCATTGCAAGGCACTGAGGGGTCAAGTGGCGTAACAAGTCGTGCAGCTAGAAGGTGGCAGGTCCGGATGGCTCTGAGAGAAGTTTCTGTCAGCTGAAAGGGCCTTGACCCCACCCACCACCTCAGTGCTCTAGGTTCACACTGAGAAGGAAGGCAGGAGCAGGCTCAGGGAAAAGGTGGGCGATGAGAGGTTACGGCTTACCTTTATCTGCCCAGCCCGACCCCTCTCTCCTTTCCCAGAAGGCTGCAGGTCCCTGGGCCAGCTGGAATTTCCTCGCCTGGAAGCTGGCCACCCAGCCTCACCTGCTCACCCCCTCTTGGGATGCCCTGTGCCCAGTGTGCCACCTGCAGCAGAGCCCGTTCCCCATCTTCAGACGCCCACCTCGGAGCCCCAAACTGTAGCCCGTGCGTGCCCTCAGAGCGCCAAGCCTCCCAGCGGTTCCAAGTCCGGCCTGCGCACGGGCTCTGGCTGCAGGCACACTGTGAGGAGCAAGGCCGCCCGCAGGCCCAGCCACCCCAAGCAGTCACGGGTCCAGCGCCCCCGTCCCCGCCGCCGTCGCCGCCGCCGCACTAATGGCTGGGTGCCTGTTGGGGCCGCCTGTGAGAAGGCTGTCTATGTCTTGGTGAGTGCTAGCTCTTAGCTGTGAGGTGAGAGAGGGGGCGGTGGGGACACAGGACCTGCAGTCGTATCGGTCCCAGAAACCCCTGGCCGGAGCTCCTCTGGAAGGTGACGAGGGCTTCTGGCTCACTTGTACCCTGGGAACCAGTCATGCTGGCCCAACCTGCTCCCTCATCCCGAGGGATCCCATGCTGGTTCGCCCTGGGGAGTCAGGGCCCACAGTTGCAGCTGGCGGCTGCCCTGCCTGTCACTGACCTTTGGCACCTCCCATCTCTGCTCACACTCTCCCTTGCATCCTGGCTGACAAAATGGAGGCCCTTGGGCTGGCATTGCAGATCGGAGGTGTGGCTGAAGAGCGTAGTGACACAGGAACAGCTGAGGGGGTGAAAGAATATGAGCCGAACGTGCCCCAGGGTCATGACTATCCTCGATTTCCAGATGAGGAAACTGCGGCTTTGCAGTCATTTTGAGCTCAGATACAGGCTGGCCCGCTAGGCGCCTGAGAGCCCCCAGTGCTGGGGACACGGAGCAGGAGAGCCTGCAGCAGGAGAGGGGCTGGCCCCCCGCCTCTCGCTCCGAGGGGAATGCTCCAGCATGCAAGCGCCTTTGCTTGGCTGCCTGAGCAGAGGCTGTTCTTCCCTTCCTCCTCCAGCCGTCCCTCCTCACGCCAAGTGTGGCCCCTTAGCCTATTTGTGTCTTTGGCTCATTGCCCAGGATGAACCGGAACCGGCTATCCGCAAAAGCTACCAGGCAGTGGAACGGCACGGAGAGATGATCCGCGTGCGGGACACGGTCCTCCTCAAGTCAGGGCCCCGGAAGACGTCCACCCCTTACGTGGCCAAGATCTCTGCTCTCTGGGAGAACCCGGAATCAGGTAGCTCCTCTCTGGCTCGGGCCAAGGGGTGGCTGACTTCTCCAGGACTATAAGCCCCCGAGCCTGAGACTCCCTGCCCTCTTGGCACAGAACCTGCCATCGGCCACTCAGCCGGGATCTGACTGCTGCCCAGGGCTGTGGACGACCTTGTGGCTTGGGTTGGGTCAGCTCTTTAACCTTCCCAACCACCAGGGGTTGGCACCTGTCCCCCCACCTCACCTGTCAGTGCCTCTTCTCCCCTTCTGCCTCCACCCAGTAGCATTCCAGACCACTGAGTGCCAGGCTTATCCTGGGGCAGGGGACCTGGGTGACAGGCCTTAGAGTTGGCCCAGGCGTAGAGGCTGGGTCACCCTCCAGGGCAGCCGGCCAGCCTGCCTGCCTGTGTGAGTAATGTGGGGCTGCCAATTCGAGCCATGACCATTTCTGCTGTCCCTCCCTCCAGGAGAGCTGATGATGAGTCTCCTGTGGTATTACAGACCTGAGCACTTACAGGGAGGCCGAAGTCCCAGCATGCACGAGGTGAGCTGCCTAGTCCTTAGATGGGGAGGCAAAGAATGGTCTAGGAGGGTGGCTGTGACCGGGGTCAGGGAGAATGTGCGTATTCAAGCCCCGGACTCCAGCCAACATCGACCTGGAGAAGGGAGGGTCTGGGGTGTCTGCACAGTGACCTCTAATTGAAAGTGAGCCCTTGAGGGCAGCACGTACCTGGGTGGGAGCAAGATGTGCCTTCCTGGCAACGTGCGTTGGGGGAGGGGAGGAAAAACTACCAGTGAGAAGGGACCACCTTTTGGTGCGCTCCCTCCAGTCCCTATTCATACTCCCATTTGATTGTGCTTCTTTAAACCCCAAACCCTCTGTCCCCGGGCTGATTCAGCCACATAGCAACCCCTTAGGACAGCTGCCTCGTTAGGATTTCTGGGGCTGTCATCTTTATGGGAGCAGCAGGCCTCGGTTTTCTCTCCAAGAGTGGCTGAAGGGTTTGAACTGCTGACCTTGCCATTAGGAGCCCAACATATAACCCCCTCTGCCACCAGAGCTCTTTGTTCCCTTATCTTGGCTTTTTATCTTAACTGGAACACTGGTGACAGGAGGGGTGGGGGCAGGTGGCTGGCCACTCCTGGGCAGGGCAGGCAGGACCCAGGAGAAGCGCCTTGGGGCAGTGAGTGAGGAATGCTTGCATTGAATTTCCAGGGAAGTTCCCTGGCTTTCTGGTGTCCTCACTAGCTGGAGGTCGGTGCTTTCCAGCCCTCATCACTCACCTCCTACTGTCTCCCCTTGAGTCGTTGCAGAATGAAGTGTTCGCATCTCGACATCAGGACCAGAACAGTGTGGCCTGCATCGAGGAGAAGTGCTACGTGCTGACCTTTGCTGAGTACTGCAGGTGGGTGGTGCCTGCACCCTCAGGCTTCCCAAGGCTGCCTGGGGCCCCCAGAGGGGGTCTCTCTCTGCCCTGGTACTCCCTGGGCCTGAACCCCCAGCCTCACAGCCGTGCCTGCACCATCTGCTGTGTATTTCCAAAGGTGAAAGGGGCTGCGGCCTCACTGCGGCAGAGCAGTACTGCTTTGGGGGAAACTCCAGGAGAATGGGCAGGTGGATGGGAGGGGGAAGCCCAGGCAGGTGTGACTTCTCAGTGTCTGAGAAGATGACCTGGCCCTCGGCAGAGTGGGCCCAGCCACCAGGACAGGCGTGAGGGGCAGGGAATGCGCTGGGCGGAGTGGGAAGGGGTTGACCTGCCAGCACCGGTGACTGTGGTACTGATAGCGAATGTTGTCCTTGCAGATTCTGTGCCATGGCCAAGCGCCGAGGCGAGGGTCTCCCCAGCCGGAAGACAGCGCTGGTACCCCCCTCCTCGGACTACTCCACCCCGCCACACCGCACAGTGCCCGAGGACACGGACCCTGAGCTGGTGTTCCTCTGCCGCCATGTCTATGACTTCCGCCATGGCCGCATCCTCAAGAACCCCCAGTAGCCGCCTCCTGCCCAGCTGGGGCCAGCGGGCTCGGGGCAGGGCCACTGCCTGAAGCACAGCACTTGGTGTAGGAGCCACAGGGGCCTGAAGTTGCTGACTTGTGCTCCTCTTGGGGTGGGGGTAAGGGGCCAGGGGCCCCGCCCAATGTTGGGCCCTGTGAATTGGGAGGGGAAGCCAGGGTTGAAGCAAAGCACGGGGATCCTCAGCCTGGCCCCTAAGGAGAAGCCATCTTCTCCCCAGCTGGGTTGGGCCTGCAGCCTCCCCCAAGGTCCCTCCCAGGAGGAGTGGAAGCCGGCTTTACCTCACCCACTGTGACACGCTGCTTCCCCGCCAGCCGGGGACCAGGCCCTCTCAGACCCTGGCATAGCTCTGGGCTACTTCCTCTGAGGCCCAGAGAGCCACCAGCTGGGTCCCTCTTCCTGGGCTGGGGTTGCTCCCTGGCTCTCCTCGTGTGCCCCCGAAGCAGCCCCTGGTGCTGGGACAAGTCGACCGGGCCCTCAGTCACGGGGTGGCCCACCGGTTAGAGCCACCCTCCTGCTCCCCTCCCCCAGAGGGCCTCCCCAGCAGATCTGGCTTCCCAGACACTACCTGATTAACTTGGAGTATGGGAGATCAGATGGGGGCTGGGGAGGGGAGGGGGACAGGGGCAAGGAAAATTGCTACTGCTACCTGATTTGTTGACGACTTTTCCTCTTGCCTTACACTTTGAGGTTCTAGGAAGCCTCTTGCAGAAGTTCACACATGACTCTTCAAGCCACACCCCCCCAAAATCAAACCAAAGGAGTGCTGTGGCCCCCTCTGCCCTGCCAGCCCAGACCCTAGTCTTTTGTAGATTGCACTAATTCCATCCCAGCGAGAATCACACTGTATCAGTCTGCAGACCTGCTGAGCTGCAGCCTCTCACTCGGGGAGCCTTCCAGTTGGTTCCCGTCTCCCAGGGCCCCTGTTCTCACCTCATACTGCTCCCCCAAATAGGTTGGCCATTGACATCCTGGCTCTGGGCCTAGGGCTCTTTGAAAGGGGGGCTGGAGAGTCCTAGGTATTCTCTATTTGTACCAAAGAGGAGCATGGGTAAGACCCAGTTGGTGTGGCTGAGCCTGGCTACTGGGAACCTGCAAGGGCACACGCCCAGGGGCAGGAGCCGAGGAGGGCTGCGAAGGCCCTGCCTGTTGGGAGGGGACCACGAAGACTCCAAGCTGAGGAGCTAGCACTGGGTGAGGACAGCTGGTGGGCAGGGCCCGGGGAGAGCAGTGTAAATGAATCTTCAGGTCCCCCAGCCACCCACCCTATCCCAGGCCCCTGTGCCATCCATGAGAAGCCAGGCTGCTCCTGACTGCCCAGGGGGCTGGGGGTAGGCCTGGAGACTCTGGTGACAAATGTGTGCTGGGAAGTCTGATCCCGAACCTGGGGCTTGGGGGCTTGGGGTCCCCTCAGATGAGTAAGCTATTCAGAGGAGGGTGCCAGTCGGGGCAAGTGGGGATCAGGGGGGCTGGAAGAGAGGTTGGCAGAGTGGCAGTGGGGCGGGGCTCTAGAGAGCCAGCCTTGGTGCCTGTTTGTTCCCTTGAAGCCAAGGGACCCAGCCTGGCGCAGCAGGAAAGGACGCCCAGACCCCTCCCAGGAGGCAGGGTCAACTGCCCAGAACTTAAATGCTTTTGAAATCTCTTAGATGTGGAAATATTTTTTTCAGACCTGAAAATGCAGCTGGTAGAATAATCAATGGAAGCATAATCCATGTACAATATATTTTAGTTGATATTTTGTAAAATGCACTTTTTGTGTGTGGTTCCCAGATCTGTATTTCAGTGTTTACAAGGGAGGCGGGGACCTTTCCTCTCCTCCCTTTTGACAGAGATTAGAAGTACTTCTTTAAGAAAAAATAAATTTGAGAAATTGTATTGATTTAGAAAAGGATCCTTTCCTGTGTGTCTTGTCATCTTTGGCATGCTTGCGGGGGGACTCACTACTTTTTATTTCAAGGACTCCACGGAGCCTTGCCTGCAAGAAGGTAGAAAGGAGGACAGGAAGGCAGGGGAGACAGGTGGAAGGGGAATTTAGAGTTGACTTCTTGGAATTGGGGTGGCCAGGGTCACCTGCCTGGTGTGTATTAGATTGCCCAACCCACACCTGATCTTGGAACTGGGCCTACCCAGTAGGTGTTAGGTGAGCTGCCACCTCATGTTGGGTCACACCCTTGGGGGACTAGCCAGCAGAAACTGCCCTAAGGCCTGAATATCTTGCAACCAGCATTCCTGCCTTGCCAAAGGAATGAAGGCCACCTCATAGTCACGTGGGTTGACTGCCTGGGTCCCTGGCACAGCCCCAGCCCACCAGAGGTGGGCAGCTCTCGGGCTAGAAGGATTCCTGGAAGGTAGCGCCGTGGCAACCCAACTCCTCTGTGCTTGGTAAGCACACCTGGGTGTGGGGCAGTTGCCAATTCCTAGAGGCTACTACTAGTGGCACAGACCCGGCCAGCCCTGGCCCATCACAAGAGTTCTATGAAGGGAGTGGTCTCCCAGACCGGAGATGTGTGGCGAGAAGTCCCATGCTCAGGGACTTCCCCTGGTTAAGTGGCTATGCCTGCACCCAGGCTGCTCACTCAGAACACTGCCCTTACACACGTGGCGATCCTCAGAAACTCACAGGGTTATTTCCTGTCCCGCTTGAAGTATGGTTAGTTGCCGACCAGCTAATTCCTACTCAGGTGACCTCAATGAGGCGGGGCAGAGTGGGACTCCACAGGTTTTTTTTTAAAGGCTGTCTCCTTTCAGAAGTGCATCCATCACCCACCTTGGCCTGCTAGGTGAGCTAGAACTGCTAACTTGGGGGCTCATAACTGTTTCTGCCACCCAGGTACTCCTACTAGTCCAAAAGTAAGAAGTGCTTATTATTGAGAATAATTTATGTAAATAGCAAGTAATCCCACCACTCTTAGTGCTATTGGAAACATACCTTTAGTGCTATTGGAAGTGAGGGTGTTGAAGGTGGCACCATTTTTTAACGCGGGATTCTAAAGCCAAAAATGGGCTACTACATGCACCCCTCATTTAGACACTGGGACGTGGGAAGCGGAAAGGGTGAAAGATTCCCTTCTCCCCGTTGCTCCAACCCTGTGATGTTGCTGGAATGGGAGGCGTGTCGACTTACTGTTCCCTATTTTACTTCTCTGGGTTCCAATATCCACAGCAATGGTTACACAGAACTCATACAATTCACGATGGCAAAGCTGGTTAAGGAAGTTAAGTTGCAGTATCAGTGAGGAGCGCTCAAGATAATCGTTTATTAGGACACCTTAGAAAGTTTTTCAAGTCTGCTAATAAATGCCCAAAGGGACATACCACTCTACTGGAAGCCTCAACCCAAAGGCATTCTGCTCAAGCTCTGCGGATCAGCAGACCCGTCTCCCTGAATTAAGTGCCCAGAGGCACCCCACTCCACAAGCCAGCCTCCTGCATAAAAGCACTCAGCTTTATTTGCTGAGGGTTGGAAAGCCCATCACTGTCCCACGGCCTGGCTCCTGGTTCTGTTGCTGCTGTTCTGATGTTATAGCAGTCTTCTGGATCCAGGAGCTTCATTGTGCAGGGGGCTCCAGTCCAGCGGATGTGCTCCATTCTGGCTCTTGCTGTCATGAGATCCCTCCTGTTTCTCAGAAGGCTTATTTTATACGCAATGGGCTGGTGTTCCACTACAGGTGAATCCCATCAGTATCTCTACCACCCCTCGCCCCCCACCTTCTTAACCAGAGTCATGCAGGAAAAGGTCAGAGACTGACTAGAGCCATTTTACATAATTCGCTGCCCTGTTCTCCCCGTCATTGACTCCGGTTCCACACCCTCTGTCTAACTTGGGGTCAGCTGTTTGCTCCCTCCCACTCACCCCACCTTTGTGTTTCATTACCGTCCAAAGATTCATGATGAGGAACTTAGAATCAGACCACCTTGTAGAATCAGACCACCCTGTAAAGTGGGGATGCCCAGCGCTGCCCCCCAGCAGTGTGTCCCTCACAACAGAAAGTGAGTGCAAAACGGAGCAATCGGTGCCTGGCTGAATGACGGCTCCAAACCTGTCATTGTTCTGGCTCCCCACCACACACAGGACAGAATCTAAATACTCAGCTAGGGGCCCTGTTCAGACCAGCAGATGCTCACCAATGACTCCCAAAGCACTCAGCTCCGTGCACCTGAAACCCACAGCCCCTGCACAGTACCCTTCCATGTGTGTGCTGGCCTCACCAGTGGTCCTGAAGCACCGGCTGACCACTGGCCCTGCACCAGGTGTGTCCCGATTTCCTCCCATTTCAGGGCTGAGAGGACTTGGGAAGGTTGGAAGCAGGGGCGTTGTGGGAGGGAGGAGAAGATTCCATTTCTAGATAGTTCAGCATTACGGTTCAGAAAGCATTGTCTGTAGTCGGCCAGGTAGTTCAACCCGAGTCACCATGGAGATGAGCCACTGGCCAGTGTTTGACACAGTCTTGGCCGCATCCCACAGGGCTGACCCTACAGAAAGCCCTTTCCTGGAGTGGCCTGGGCCCATGGGGCAGGGGTGGGTGGGTACAGCACGCACACTAGGGCCTGGGGCAAGTATGGACTGGTCGAGAGGCGAGCTCCCTGCCTCGTGGAAGATGCCAGGCTTCAGTGAGCGGCAGGATGGTGGGTGCCCACCTCTGTCCCGCCCGCAGGGGACACACGCCGAGAGAGAGA
>NW_022103915.1:97764310-97772483 GCF_000313985.2 Echinops telfairi
GGGGGGCCGCCTCTGCTGCTGCCGTCCATGCTGATGTTCGCGGTGATCGTGGCCTCCAGCGGGCTGCTGCTCATGATCGAGCGGGGCATCCTGGCCGACCTGAAGCCCCTTCCCCTGCACCCCCGAAGCCACGAGGGCGCGGCCTGGCGCGGGGCGCTCCCCGTCCCCGGGGGGCTGCCCGAGGACGCCGGGGACTCCGACTTGCAAGTGCGACAAGACGTCCGGAACCGCACCTTGCGGGCTGTGTGCGGACAGCCGGGCATGCCCCGGGACCCCTGGGACCTGCCAGTGGGGCAGCGGCGCACCCTGCTGCGCCACATCCTCGTGAGTGACCGCTACCACTTCCTGTACTGCTACGTCCCCAAGGTGGCCTGCTCCAACTGGAAGCGGGTGCTGAAGGTGCTGGCGGGGGTCCTGGACAGCGTGGACGTCCGTCTCAAGATGGACCACCACAGTGACCTGGTCTTTCTGGCAGACCTAAGGCCCGAGGAGATCCGCTACCGCCTGCAGCACTACTTCAAGTTCCTGTTTGTGAGGGACCCCTTGGAACGCCTCCTCTCCGCCTACCGCAACAAGTTCGGGGAGATCCGGGAGTACCAGCAGCGCTACGGCGCCGAGATCGTGAGGCGGTACAGGGTCGGCGCTGGGCCTAGCCCCGCCGGAGACGACGTCACCTTTCCGGAGTTCCTGCGGTACCTGGTGGACGAGGACCCCGAGCGCATGAACGAGCACTGGATGCCTGTGTACCACCTGTGCCAGCCTTGTGCCGTGCACTACGACTTTGTGGGCTCCTATGAGAGGCTGGAGGCTGATGCCAACCAGGTGCTGGAGTGGGTGCGGGCACCACCCCATGTCCGATTCCCCACCCGCCAGGCCTGGTACCAGCCGGCCAGTCCCGAGAGCCTGCACTACCACCTCTGCAGTACCCCACGGGCTCTGCTGCAGGACGTGCTGCCTAAATATATCCTGGACTTCTCCCTCTTTGCCTACCCACTGCCCAATGTCACCAGGGAGGCCTGTCACCAGTGATCCTGGGTACAGGGCCAGCTGCTATGGGGACCAGTCTAACAGTCCCAGCTTCTGGTACGAAGTAGGAAACCCTAGCTCAGAGGCCTGGGGCTTCTCCATGTGCCCAGATGGCAGTGACCGCTCTGGGAAGTCCCTTGTCCAGAGTGGCTACCCAGAGATAGTGCTGGACAGAAAACTTGGTGCTCCCCAAAAGGGAGCCTCTGGGGGATGGTGGGATTCTTCTCCCACTGTTAGGGCCAGACACTGATTGCCAAAGAAGAGACACGCCTGATCTGTAGACTGGCTCTGGGGTCCAGGCTGTGGGGCTTGTGCATCCGTCCACTGTGGGCCATGCGCAGAGGTGGCAGCAGCCAGAAGCCCAACCAGAGCCAGGGGCCCCGTGGTCTATCTCCCACCCATTCCCGCCCGCCCTGCCCAGCTGCACTAGTGCCTTAGAAATGCCTCCTCTGCCTTCTCGCTCCGGACTCAGAAAATTCCCTACACCTTGCCAACTTCTTTCCGCTTCTCCAAGGAAAGGAAAACGGAGGCAGGGCTCTCGCCTGGTAGCTCCAGGAACCACCAGTCTGCAGGCATCCAAAGACCCCTGTGCCCACCTCATCCCACAGTCCTGAGGGCCTTCTCCCCCCTCAGGCCTCTGAGGTGGTGGCCGTGGCTGGTGCATCTGGCTGCCACTTTTTTCTGACACGTTTATTTAAAATGTATACTTTTTGATAGCATCTTCAAGAGGGCTTTGTTGTCTTACTAGCCGACTTTTTAATTAAAAAGTGTTTTGTACAAAGTCAGGATCTCGGTGATTCTTCTCCCTTCTGGGCCCCTGGAGGCCCAGGCAGTCTCCCAGGCAACTTGTTTCCCCAGGTCAGGAGGGGCACGTTTGCACCTAAGAGGTGAGAATCTATGGCGATTTGTGACTTGTCTGGGCCAGTCCAGAGGGTCACTGCCACACCATGGGCCTACGGGGCCTTCCAGCAAGCCATATGGACCCCAGGCTGACCTGGGACTCTCCCCAAGAGCAGGTCCACAGGAGGAATGGTCCCGGGCCCACAGCACATTGACATGAGCTAGTCCTTTAAGAAGGGAGGTGAGGGTGAGACTCAGGCTCCTCCTCTAAAGAGCAGATTTCTGAAGTGAGGCGGCCAGCAGTGCATTTTCAAGTGAAAAGGGGATCTTCTTTGCCTGATTGAGCAAGGCGGAGGCTATTCCTGGAGCATATGGAGTGAGGGGCTGACTCTTGCTGGTGAAGGTCCTGAGGAAGGTGCTGGTGATACGAGAAAAAGAAGTGTTGCAGTGGAAGACCGACCTCGAGATGCGGGGCCCTCCCCTGCTCTTCAGAGACCCCAACCTTCCCCCAGGTGACAGAGAAGAAGGAGGCCAGGCCTGCCTTGTCCCTGAGCTGGCTCTTTCCTGTTAGCCCTGGCTCATCCACCACCCAGTGGGACTCTGTACTTACAGAAGTAGGTCCAGGAGAGGGAGGGAGGCGAGAAGGGCTTCCCTGGTAGGGCCAGCTATGTCTAGCCTTGCTTTTGGCCTCCCTTGGGAGAAGAAAACAACCCTGCTCGCCGCAGATTACCAATATAATAAAGGAAGTACAGGCAGTGGAAGACAAAAGAAAAAAATCCCTGCTGGCAAAACAGGTGGTAGAGGTGCTTCTAAAGGACCCGTGATTCTCCATTCCAGCTCTCCAGGTCACATCGCCTCTAAGAAGTCTTCACCGATCTGTCTGGGTTCCGCGCCCTTCTGCCAGCTCCCCTTGACCTCAGATAGCACTTCCCATTCTGTGTTCTGACAGCCCTTCTCCCCTGCAGAGAATGAGGAGTTCTGTGGTGTTGGGATGATGGCTGTCTTGTGTACTTGATGTTCCCATTACCTAGCCCAAAGGTCAGGCAGACCTTGGGAATGAAAATGGCTAGGCCGTTGCAAGGAGTGCACCTCCCCTAAAGGACACACAGACCTGCACCTGAATTCACTCAGACTGATCAAGTCCCAGTCCTGCTCCCGATCAGCTCACAGAACCTCAACTTTACCCCATGTCTTGTGCAGAGTGTTGTGAGGATTAATAAAGAGAGAGTCAAGGCCCACGCCCCAACATCTAACTCACGGAATGTGCTGTGCGATGCTGGCTGCATATTTGATCCCTCAGAGGCCTTTGAGGACAGGGGAGAAGCCAAGACCCATGTCCAACCCATTGCTGAAGACTCAAGCTGCCTTTGGGCAGAGACCCTTTGACCCCTGGATTCACTTCCTCTGCCAGGCAGAGGTCCTCAGGAGCTCACCACTCCACCCACCCCTGGTTTCTTCCTCTCTAGACCCTACAGCAGCTAAGCAGGCCTCCGTGGGGAAGCCTGCTGTGTGGGGCACAGGAGAACCCAGAGAGCGCTGGCCCAGCGGCTGTCTTTCTCTCATCTCATTCAGTGCCATCCGTGTTATCCCAGTTTTCAAACAGGAAACTGGAACAGAGAGGCTACGTCCAGGCAGCCGAGGCCTGTCCCTTTCTCAAATGGAGGAGAAGAAAAGGGGAGGGGAGGAAGAGGGAGGGAGAGTTAGCTTATGGAAAGTGGGAGTGGAAAACAAGGGACTGGGAAGGTTAAAGAAGATGAAGGCTAGACGGGGTTCTATTTAGAGCCATTTGGGCATAGTGTCAGGACTCCTAGTGGAACAGTGGTTAAGTGCTTGGCTGCGAACTGGTTCAAACCCACCAGTGCCTGGTGGGAGGAAGATGTGGCAGCCTGCTCCCTGAAAGATGATAGCTCTGGAGACCCCATGGGGGCAGTTCTAGTCTGTGCTCCAGGGTCACTGTGAGTCAGACCTGACATGATAGCAATAGGTTTGGGGACATCTCTCTCTCTCATCGGTTCATTGATTCCTTCATTCAACCTACTGATTTTCACCAGGTCCTACCCGGTGAGAGACAGTGATAAGAGTCACGATAGAGGCTGTGTCTACTCTCCTCCCAGGCAGGGAAGGGGGCTGAGCCACAACACATCCTCAGAGACAGTACTGGACATCGGGGGTGGGGGCGTGGTGAAGATTGGACATAAGAGGGAGAGCAATTGCTAAGACAAACTGCCTCCTGAGGTGTTTTTTTCCCCTAGAGCCAGCCCTGAGGATCTACTCTGCCTTACAGCTAGCAGAGGGAGTGGGTGGCTGGTTAGCTCTAGTGGGCACTGGACACTTGGGCCAGCTCTGGGTGTACAGGAGGCTGAGTCACCAGGGGCAGGGATCTTCTTGGGATCAGACACCTGGATCCCTGGACTGTGTCTTCTTGAATCCCCTTCCCTAGATCTGCCAGGGTTCTCATATTGAGTCAAGTCCTACAGCACTGCCTGGCCCCTACGAGGGTAAGGGTCTCCTTTAGAGTGCGCTCCAAACTCAATTTGAGAGTGATGAACGAGAAAAAGGGGCGCAGCTCTAAGGGGTCTGGCTCTGGATGCCTTACTAGGCCTCCACGGACTGCCTCACGTCATCTGCCTGTCTGTACGTAGCCAGCATTGTCACTAACCAGTGAGTAATGCTTACTAAGTAAGTCTTGTATGGGGGGGGGGGGAGCGGGGAAGGAGGGGAAAAATGAGGACCCAATGTCGGGGGTTTAAGTGGAGAGAAAATATTTTGAGAATGATGTGCAAATGTGCTTTACACAATTGATGTGTGTATGGATTGTGATAACAGTTGTATGAGCCCCTAATAAAATGTTTTTAAAAAAAAAAAGTCTTGTATCAATTCCCAATTGATAATGAGGAAGTTAAGTTTATATGATTGGCCCAAAGACACCGGAGGATTGGGATTAAAAGCCAGCTCCATCAACAGTTTTCTTCCCCCAAGCAAACACACACTAGCTCCCTGCATTCGCCGAATGAGCATTGTTCATTTTCTCTGAATTTTACACCCTGCGCCAGCCCTCCTTCACAACCATCAACAAGGGATTCCGTCCTTTCTCCACATTGGCTGACCCCAAGAGTTAACTTCCCATCCGTGCTGGACCCAGACTCGATCACTTTGGACCCTCCTCAAAGCAGATGCCAAGACAGTATTGCATCAGACGGACAAGGTGGGGGAAACACCTGGGAATCATACGGCAGGTGGGAGCGGGAGGAGGCACAGACAGCCCAGCAGCTGTGAGAAGGGAGCGAACAGGACACACTGGGTAGGGAGAGTCTCAGGTTGCAAGAGAGCTCTAAGAACATTTTGGCCAGGCCAGTGGAGAACCCCAGGCAAGGACTGCCTGCTAGCAGCATCCTTCCTCAGAGAGAAACAGCCCAGTCCTAGGACCCCTATCGTGCTCATCCCTGGCTGGGAGCAATCGGAGATCCTGAACACAGAGGTGGGGCCGCAGACCCAGGCACTGGGGCTGCCTGCATGTCTCATAGCAGGTTTTCAGGCAGGCAAATCGGAGCATTGTGCCTCTGGGGCTGTCACACAGACCCAGCCTGGCCACGCCGACTTCTGGCCACTGGCCCTGCAGGTTCTGTGGATGTTGTGACCTTTTGAATGACCAGAAACCAGCTGTTGGTCTGAGCAATGGTTCTCAACCTTCCTCATGCCGCGACCCTTTCATACAGCTACTTCATAGCTGTCATTTTGCTAGTGTTATGAATCAGGCAACCCCTGTGAAAGGGTCGTTCGACCCCCAATGAGGTCACGTCCCACAGGTTGAGAATCACTGGTCTAGCAAGAACCTCTAGATGTCTGTGGGTTCCTGCACAGAACTCTTTCCTCAGGCCATCCCCTGGCCTTGTAGCAGGACAGCTGCCCCCTGCCCTTCATTTGGGTATTAAAACACACATCCCATCACCATGCAGCCTAGGGAAGAGGGGGCAGGAGACACCCCACTCCCCCACCCCCAGCATCCATCTGGTCATTTTTTCCATCTTTAGCCCAAGAATCTGGAGAGACTAAGCTGCCCCAGGAGCTAGCTCTGCTTGAGTCCCAGGGACAGCAGAGTCCCCCAAATCCAAGCACAGTGGCCAGACAGCCCTCAGAGTAGCAGGCTCCAAGGGTGCGAAAACCAGACGGGGCCCCAAAGAGGCTACTACAGAGGGCTTGCAGCCTACCTGGAGGAAGGTACTCAAACCAGGCCCAAGAACAGCAGGGCTTGGGAGGGTGGAGAATGGGAGGTGAATTAAGTGAGGCTTTCTGGTTGGGGAGCTACTCTGGGCTGGCAGCTTCCTCTTTCCCTCCCGACTACGTGCTGAAGACAAGAAGCTGTAATGAGCTTTTCCCACAAGAACTTCCTCCTCCAAGCCAACTTGGACAGAGTAGCCGACTAGTCTCCCACAAAAGGGTCTCCCGCTGCCTGGGCGCAAATGTTCAACAACAACAAAGTGGTTTGGGCAGATGAAAGAGGGGGATCTGGCCCAAGATAGGGAAGTTTGTAGGGAAAAGCCTGTCCCCTGTGTAACTTTTAGGAGCCTTGGTGGTAAGTGGGTTACATGTTGGGCTACTAACTGCAAGGTCAGCAGTTCGAAGCCACCAGCCACTCCTTGGGAGAATGATGAGGCTTTCAGCTCCTGTAAGGATTTACGGCCTCAGAAATCCACAGGGGCAGTTCTGCTCTGTCTTGGCGAGTCTCGTGTCCACCTCTAAGTTGGAATGAACTCGGTGGCAGTGAGTGAGCACAGATCTGGGGTGGGGGCGTTGTGGTTTTTGTTCACTGGGGCTGCTCTTAGCCCAGAGCACCCACAGGGGTGAGTAGAGGTGAGAGACGGGGGCGCAGTGGCCGCAGAGGCAGAACAGAAGAGGGCAGGGGCCTCAGTGGCCGCTCAGATGCCTAGCAGCCCGCCCTGAGGGTTAGCTCAGCTCCTGCATGCTTCGTCCTTCTCTCCGCTCAAGTCCCACAATCCCTGGTCAATACTTCTAGGAGACCTGTCCACCCTTGGATTCCTTCTCTGGCTCTGCCCCCATGGACTGGGAGCTTCTCTAAGGCAAGGGCCAGGCCTTGTTCATAGCAGCACGTGCTCGATAAGGAGCCCTGGAGGTGGCGTGGCGCAAATGGTTCCGTGCGCAACTCCCAGCTGAAAGGTCGGTGACCTGAACCCACCCCAAAGCACCTTGCAAGACAGGCCTGGCGAGCTGCTTCCTAAAGGGCGCAGCGTGGGAAACCCTCGGGAGCAGCTCTCCTGTGCACACCTGGGTTGGTGTGAATTGGAATGGATTGGCCAGCGCCCGCCAACAACAAAGGCGCTCGTTAAAGGTTCCATCCGTGGCAGCCCAGATGACCGAATGCACAGATAGGTGGATAGAGCTGTGTGTTTGTGAGAGAGAATGGAAGAATGGATGGCTAAGTGGGTAAGTGGAAAGTGGGATAGATGGATAGATAACAATAAGGGGGAGGGAGGGAGAGGGATTGCTACAGGAAAAGAGATCAGGAACCACACCGGGACATCTGGTGGCTGGGATATTGCCTCTTCAAAGAGACAACTGGAATAAAGGAGAGATTCTATAAAGGACGCAATAACTGGGGAAGGGACCCTCGAAAGAGGACATGGTCCAGGCAGGGCTGGACCCTGGCTTGCTGAGACACATAGGAGAAGAAGGGTGCTACCTGCACTGGCAGGAACAGAACCAGGTGAGAGACAGATGTTATGAAAGATGAACCCATAAGGGGAGTTGAGAGATGACCATGGGAATTCCCACTAAAGGAGTGACTGCCGACAATTACAATGGCTTCCTTAGAAGAGCTAGGAGGCAAAGGGCATTTATAGAGGTCTAAATAAAGGCATGTACATATGTAAATATATTTATATATGAGGATATGGAACTAGATCTATGTGCATATACTTATAGGCTTAGTATTAAGGTAGCAGATGGTCATTGGGCCTCCATTCAAGGACTCCCTCAATGCAAGAATACTTTATTCCATCAAACTGGCATTCCGTGATGCTCACCTTCCCGACACAATCGCTGAAGACAAAGCGGGTGCATAAGAAAATATGGTGAAGAAAGCTGATGGAGCCCGGCTATCAAAAGATATAGTGTCTGGGTCTTAAAGGCTTGAAGGTAATCAAGCAGCCATCTATCTCAGAAGCAACAAAGGCCACATGGAAAAAGCACACCAGCCTGTGTGATCACGAGGTGCCGAAGGGATCAGTTTTTAGGCATCAAAGAACAAAAAATCATGTCATTGTGTGCTCACTTCCCCGATACAATTGCT
>NW_022103915.1:97773314-97796552 GCF_000313985.2 Echinops telfairi
TTTAATTGTTTTATTAGGGGCTCATCATGATAAGAGTTGTATGAGCCCCTAATAAAATGATTTTTAAAAACAAAAAATAAATAAAATTTAAAAATCTTTTAAATAAATTTTTTAAATGGCTTCCTTAGAGCAGACATGGAAGAGGGCCAGGCTCACTTGTCCATAACCATCCGGGCAACTCAGAGGAGTGTATCTGTCTCAGCTTCTGATGGCCCTTAGGGACAGAATCCTGTGAGGACACAGGGTGTTAGATTCCTGGATTTCCATCCTGCTCTGCCACGAAACATTATGATCTTGAGCGAATCCTTCCTCCAAGTCTTGCTGTCCTCCCTTGTCACCTTACAGGTTCACAGAGCTCACCAGGAAAGGAGGTTGCCACACTCTCTGGATCTGCACCAACGGAAAGATCAAGAGAAAGGCAACAGGGCAAGAGTTCGGGAGTCAACAAGACCGGGTTCAGGTTCTTCCCTTCGGACCCAGGGAGCGACTGACTGAACCAGCATTGGACCTGTCACTCAACCTTCCTGAGTCTGTCTCTCTATAGGTTACAGGGACAAAATGACATCTGCCCTGCAGAGTTGTAAGACTTCCAAACAAGTCAAAGAAGCGCCTGGTCATTCCATAAGTGGGAGCGAACATTGCAGGGAAGCGATTCCCCGGGGCTCCTGTGCGCAGTTGTACAGCTGGGGCTGAGGCAAGACTGGGGTACCCAGAAGAGACTCCTCTTTCTCTTTCTCTCCCATGTACCCCCTGCTCTCCGAGTTGTGCGCGTGGCGAGCTGCCTCTATCCAGCTGGGGTTGACAGCATCCTTTCCAGCTTGCTTGCATCTCTTAAGCCTCCAAGCAGAGGAGAAGTCTGAAGGCCAGCCTCCGAGCTCCCCAGACATCCTCCTTCCCACAGGGTGGCGAGCAGGATGTTGCCCTTGAAGAGGGGAGGCAGAACCCCTCTGTCAGAGCACTGTCCATCCCCCTAGAAGAGCGAGGAAGACCAGGAGAGACCCCAGCAAGGCTCCAGCACCCCAAATCTTGTCACATCCCACGTCCCAAGCCTGTCATTGCAGTCTCCTTCTCTTGGTTTAAGAAATCACCCCACATAAATGCCAACGTCCTAAGGATCATGGGAAGATGTATCGACTGCTTTCTTGTCCCAGGCCCTGGGCTAAGACATTCCTGTACATCTTTGGTTCGGTTTTTTGTTTTCAAAATGTATAGCACCAAAGTTATACAAAACAGCACATCCAATACCCAGAGACCTAGAGTCACCCGCTAACATTTTGCCACGCTCGTGTATTGGTAGGGCCTGTTGGGTCCGTTCTGACGCAGAGTGACGGCCCATAGGCTGCAACCCGGCCTGGTCCAGCGCCATCCTCCCATTGTTCATATCTTTGAGCCCACGGTTGCAGCCACCGTGTGGATCCCCGTTGTTGAGACCCTCCCCCTTTATCAAGGTCCCTCTACTTCACCGACCATGACGCCCCTCTCCAGGGACGGGGCTCTCCTGACAACATGTCCAAAGTAACCTGTAGACATGATGCTCTTCCAGCCCCCCGAATACTTCAGCGTGCATCATTTTATGGGGAAAAGGTAGTCTGCATATAACCCGGTCCCACAAACTAACGCAAACCATGCTATGTGAGCACAAGAGCAGTGTGCACGCCACAGCCCAATGTCCCCACCTGTCCTGGTACGCTATTTTAAAACCCAGGCTCCAATCCAGGGCGGCGTCCTACATGGAGTTGGCTTCTTGGCCTCCTTGGATCTCAAACCATCCGTCGGTCGTCGTTTTATTTCTTTTTAACCTTGGCCTTGCAAGCCACTGGCATAACCCCTTGTTTCACTGTCCCCCAGTTTGGGCTGCCGGGTGGGTTCCTCCTGATGAGATTCAGGTGGACACGTTTAATACTCAAATCACCTCTGACTGGTTTTCCAACTCTGCTTTGCGGAAAAGAAGGCTGAGGAGGGCAAGAGGGTTGCCCCCCAGCGCGGTGAGGCTGACGCTGCCTTGGAGGTGGCCCTGGTTCTGGGGTCTGCTCACAGCAGGCTTGCTCCGTCCGCGGTGAGGATGTACCAGTTGGGATCTGCTCTCCTGGACTCCTTCGTCAGCTCTTTGACCACCCTGACTCAGAATGGCGAGCAGAGGTTGACAGGGTCTGGCACAGGAAGAAGAAGGGTACCCCCAGGGGAGGGGTACCACTGACACACTCTGCAGTGAGCACCCACCATTAGCTGTGGCTGAACAACCCCACCCCCACCCTTACAGAGGCTCCTTTAGCAGTTTTCACCCATTTCATGTATCCCCACCTGCTTCTAGACACCCCCAGGGGAAGTGACGCATCACATTACACACACCACATGCGACACACACTGTGGAGGGTGTACCAGTCCTTTGGGTACCGTCATCACTGCATTCTGTTGGGTTGCCTAGCAACTCGAGGTCTTTGCAGCCCTTCCCAGCCCGAGGGTGGGTGGAAGGGGCATCACATGACTGTCTGGGTTCTTCTGGCTCTGGGGGTCTCCTGGCCCCCTTGCTCATGACCAGACGCTTAACAGTCAAGGAGAGTCCTTGGACTCTGGGGAGTTGTGAGCTCGGCCCCCACCCCCCTCCTGTGGAGGGAGCGAGCATCTTTAGGGCCTTTCCTCTGGCTTGGGAGCCACACTTGTGCCCCCTGGTCCCTGGAGCTCCCTTCCCGCCCTCACCTCTCTCTGTAGTGAATCTGCCGAGAGAAAAGGTCACAGGAGACGATCCGGGTTTCAGCCTACAATCAATGGTGCTTTGCAAGGTTCAGAGACTTGCTCCTCCGTGCAAGGAGGCAGGTGGATGGCCCATATTCCTGGGCAGCTTCTTCATCTCTCAAGCCCAAGGACCAACTTGACGACGTGTGTGTGTTTGTGTGTGTGTGTGTGTGTGTGTGTGTGCGTGCTTTGTTGGGTTAGCTCAGACCAATAGTGTATCTGGGGTCCTGGGGCACATCTTAGAGATCTGTGTATAGAATTCAGGGAGTTAGCAACGTGGGAAAAAGCCTCATCTTTATTTTCATTACCCTCGACTGAAATGGCCGAAGTTTCCTGAGATATCAGGAGAACCTGGGACTCTGTCACATAAGGAGACCGCAGCTACGCTCATGTCGCACTTCAGCTGTGGGAGACATTGCAGAACCCAGGGACACGAGCGCTGCAGGGACGTCCCGGACATTACATCTGCCTCTACACCCTCATGCGCCAGTAAATAGCCACACACCCACACACGGGGTCACATCTTCGTTTCTTTGATATCTTGGACATGAAATTTAGATAAGACTGGTTTCCTCGCCCCTTCTCCCCCGCGGTTAGGAGTGTGTGCTCCGGGCTCGGAATACACATTTATTATTAAAAAATCCACACAAAAAAATCTTAGAAAACCTTTTAAACCACTCCCCCTCCCCCCAAAAAACGACTGGTTTCCTCTCCATTCTTATCTGAAACGTCATTCTATGACTGAGTCCCTGTGTCTCACCAGACGGTCAAAGGGGGCTGCGTAGAAACGGTTTGGCATTTTGGGGGTAGGCCGTGGAAGTTTGTATCAAGCCCAACGCTTCCCGAAGAGGAATCTTGTACAAAACAACAGCAACAAAAAACTTGCTGTACTGGAATCAATTCTGACTCATAGTGAACCTACAGCGCAGGGCAGACCTGCCCCTGTGGGTTTCCACGACAACACATTTTTGGGGTCGTAGAAAGCCTCCTCTTCCTCCCTGGGAGTGCCTGGTGATTTTGAGGCGCGGACCATAAGCCCAACGAGTAGCCCACTACGCTAATTTTGAATGTTCAGTTTTGGTGCTGATCCAAACAAATTATTGCGCACTAATCCTGAGGGTCTGAACATGGGCATCAAGTGTGAGGATGCCACTTTGGCTTCTAGGTTTGCATCTGTTAACAGAGGAAGTGCCAAGCCACTCCACCTGCACGGTCCCATGCTGACTAGGAAAGAGCGGGCAGGCCTCACATGTAAATGGTGATGGCAGAGGCAAAGTGGGGCAGGTGGACACTCGGTTCAACAGACTGCTCCCCTCAAAGGGTCCTGGAGCCTGGCAGCCAGTCCCACAGCCTGGCCGCTTATTCAATGGCAGCAGAGCACTCTTATCTATTACCTAACATCCATAGTGTTCATTTGAATTCTTTTTCGTTGTAATTTTGTTTAGATTTATAAATGTGGTTTGACTTTCACACTCCCAAACTGTACTCACTTCCATGGAGTTGATGTTGACTCACAGTGACCCTGCAGGACAGGCTAGAACTGCCCCTGTGAGTCTGCGTGATCGTAGCCCTTTAGGGGAGGGGAGCAGAAAGCCCCGTCTCTCTCCTGCGGAAATGGCTGGGTGAGTTTGAACCGCTGACCTTGTGGTTAGCAGCCCAATGCATAACCACTAGTAGATAGCTATTGGCATGTCGCTTTAGGTTTGTGCTCGAGTTGACACTAGAGAGCCGGGAATTCGGTCTTTTTCTTTAAGAAAAAAACCAGTCGCCATTGAACTGACTCTGACTCACTTCTGCCCAAGAACAGCAGTGTAGAACTCTGTTCCACAAGCCTTTTAATGGCCGAACCTCCCCCGGAAGAACCTCCCCCAGTGGGTCTTTCAAGCTGTCTGAGTAGACTTGAACCTCATACCTTTAAGTTAGCAGCCAAGCTCCACTGTTTGCACCACCCACGGACTCTGCTCATGAAGGAAATGCTGTGCGCCTTACGTTTCCTTCACTCACTCACTCAATGCGACCCGGAGTGACCCTGCAGGACAGGGTGGGACTACCCCTGTGAGTTTCTGAGACTGGAACTGTTATGGGAGTAGAAAGCCCCATCTTTCTCCCAAGCAGCAGCTGGTGGTTTTGAACTGCAAACCTCGTGGAGCGCAGCCCCACGCATAACCACTGTGCCACCCGGGCTCCACGTCACCTTCTCTAGCTTACCCCTTTTCCTTTTTGAACCATGACCGTGTTAGGGTTTCAAGCATTAACACAACATGGTTTCAAAGGCTTCCTTCCCAACGCAAGATAAACTCCCAGTCTACTGTCCCTAGTAATGACTAGGGTGTCAAGCGTCTATGACTCCTTGGTTTATCTGCCGTCACTTCCTACGTCGTAAGAACTGTCACGTCATGGTGATGCCAGTGCAGGGAACTTTGCTGGACTGCTGTTTGAATTTCTCAGAATACAGCTTCCTCATGATGTCAACATTGTTCAACAGGTCTGGGCCCAGGTTCCAATAACTGCAGGACTGAACATGGGGTCTGTGAAATATTCCTTCTTTCCTTATCTATTTCTGGAAAGGATCTAGCTCATGCTTTCTATAATTTGATAACTTTAAAATACATATACATTCAAAAAGCTGTAGTAGGGCTGGTCATTGTTAAGATGAAAATGAGAAAACTCACAAAATGCCAGATGCTTCGACTTTAAAATCCGCCTCAAAGGTGTGAAAAAGTGCTTGACCTTGGCCTTCTCCAGGGTCATTTTACCTGTGTTGGGGTTTCAAAACTCTGCGCATAGTCCTTGTTGGGCTCAACATGATCATATGATTCCCAGAACCTGAGTCTCCCTCTCTCTGTTCCTCCTCCCAGGCCCCTGCTGTCTTCTGAGTCTAGCTGCTCACCTTCCCGACCTCCTTGTCCCTGCTGTCCTGGTGGCCTCGCTCTGTCTCTGCGCTACCGAACACGTGGGCAGCGCCAGCATCGGGCAGAGAGTGCTCTTGCCCCAGGGCTGTGCCTCCTCCCTTCCCACGGGTGGAACCCCTCCCCCGCACTGGGTGGGCGGGTGCTGGTATGCTCTCTCCTCCTCCACCTCCCGTCTGCTGCTGGGTCCTCATTGACAAGGCATTTTCTCCCGAGGCCACCAGGCTACACTCACCGGGTGGAGGGCGCTGCTCTTTGCTTCGCCCCACTCTAGAAGTGCCCAGGAAGGCCGCTTACCTTCTCTCTCTACAAATCACTTGGAAATCATTTTCCAGGACCCAGCTGGTGAGACATGCATCAGAGAAAGCATCAGAGGTGGTTTCTAGACCAGGGACTCTTAACCCTTGACCCCCAAACCCCTGGCTGACATTCAGGTCTGTGGGAGCCCCTGGAACTATGTGTCTGTCTCCTAGTATTTTTTATGCAGTCTCTCCATGGGTTCTCGGGAGTCTACCTTTTAAAGAATTGAAGAATTAAAGACGGCGGTTGCCATACTCAAGGATTCTGTGGGCACAGTGAGCCAACAGAATGTGAAAATTACCTAGCATATCATTAGCATCATAAGCAAGTAAATTTTGGCTAAAGATGATTCAAAATATGGTTGCAGCAGGTCGCTGACCGAAATTCAAGCTGGATTTAGGAGAGGGCACAGGATGACCAGGTGGACTGCAGTTGAAAGCAGAGACTACCAGAAAGATTTTAATTTTTTAAAAATTATTATTATTAATTGTTACTATTATTATTGACTATGCAAAGGCATTTGACTGCATAGAACATAACCAACATTTCAAAGAGTGGGAATGCCAGAACACTTCATTGTGCCCCTGAGGGACCTCTGCACAAATCAAGAGACAGTTGTTCAAACCCTACGAGAGACTACTGCATAGTTAGGGAAGGTATGAGTCAGGATTTCCCCCCCCCCTTTTACCATACTTACTCCATTTGTATACTGAGCAAATAACCCCGGAAGCTGGACTGTGGAGAAGAACGCAGCCTCCGGACGCGAGGAAGGCTCATTCCCAACCTGAGAGGGCAGATGGCACAGCCTGACCTGGCGAAAGCCAAGAGGACTTGGTACACTTACCGAGGAGATCCAAGAATACGGCCGTCAGCCTGGCTTACAACTCAGTAGGAAGACAACGGGATCCTCACAACCGGACCAAGCGACATCGACATCGTAATACACGGAGAAACAGCCGAAGTTGTCAAGGACGTCATTCCCCTTGGACCCGAACTCCGTGCTCACGGAGGGAGCAGCAGTCACCAGGGCGAACTACGGATGGCATTGGGCCATCTGCAGACTAAGACCTGCTTAACGTGTTAAAGAGCATGGATGTCACTCTGAGGACTGAGCGGTGTACTCTCCGCGCGGCCTCATCTGCATGTGAGAAGGGACGGTGAATCAGGAAGACAGGCGAAAAACTGATGCATCGGCAAAGAATACTCAAATCCTACGGGTTGGCCAGAAGAATCCATCTGGGGGGATTACAGCCCGAATGCTCCTTAGAAGCTTGGAGGGGAGACCTCGCCTCGCGTACTTTGGACATGTTATCTGGAGAGACCAGTCTCTGGGAAAGGACATCAGGCTTGGTAAAGTAGAGGGGGAAAGAGAGTCGTGGAGACGAGGGCGGTGCGCAGAGAGATGGATGGGCACAGGGCCTGCACCTGCGGGCGGCTGGGAAGAAGCCACAGCTGTGAGGACTGGGCTGGGCCGGGCCAGGCCAGGCGGGGTTGGGTTTGGTTGTACATCGGGTCACTGTGAGTCAGAGCCGACTCCACGGTCCCCAACGACGACACAGCGCAGAAGGGTGGGGAGCAGCTGGCTTGCCTGGGAATAAACTCCAGAAAGGGCTCTTGGCGGACTCCTCCGGCTTTGTCCTTACTTCATTTGGTTAACGTGGGGGTTTTTTAGACACCGCTATTGACATTTTGGGGACCATGCTGCTGGCTGAATTTGTGTCCTTGAAGTCTTTATGACATAGAAAGCAACGTTCCACTAAGCGACGTTTGCGATCATACTGGTGAGCTTTAAAAGGGCCGTCCTTGGCATTTCTCGGAACCTGTCCTCCTTTTCCACCGCAAGCCGTCAGCGCTGCAGGGGCAGGCCAGGTGGCATTGGTAATGGCCTTTGCGTTCACTGTGTTCTGTGTGGGAGTTTGGTAACAAAGTTGCGACTGACTGCCTGCTCCCTGGGGGTGAGCGCCTGGGCCGGGCCAGCCTCCCAGTGTGCTCATGCTTAGAACGGATTCAGCAGCTCCCATCGTTGCTTGTTTTTCTTTCTTTCTTTCTTTTTAAATTGTGAATTGAGTGATGGTTTAAAGAGCCAATCAAGTCTCCACTGCACACACTCACACACACACACACACATTTTGCTTCATGTCTGGATGCAATCCCCACAACATGACATCCCTTGCCCCACATCCCCCCCCCCCACCCGTGATCCCCGTTTCGATTGCTTCCTCTTTCTTAACCCTTCTGAACTTTGTCCTTGCCACAGGCTGCCCTTGTGATCGCTGATGGTTGATTAGTCTAAGGTGTGCCTATCTCGCTAGCGTTATTATTCCCCTCATCCACCTGTCTAAGGTTTCGCTGAAAATTGAGCCATGGGGAAGTGTTCATTTTCAGACCGGAAGGGTGACTGAGGGCCATGATCTCAGGGTCTCACCAACATCTATCTGAGCAGGAAATCTGGTCTTTTTTATGATGCTGAATTTTGTTTTATAGTTTTCTCCCACTTTGTCCGGGACTTCCCATAGGTTCCCAGCTTACAGAGTAGCTGGTAGTGGGAGCCAATCACAGGTGCAGTTCTTGCGGTGTCAGGGTGGCAAAGACTCATGTCCGAGTGGTCTGTTAGTTCATCGGACTAACTGTTCCATGTGTCTTTGATTTTCATCACTCTTTCCTCAAAGGACAGGGCGGTATAGTGGGTTATGTATTGGATTGTGTAGCCTCCAGGTCAGCAGTTCAAAACCACCAGCCACTCCATGGGAGAAAGATGAGGCTCTTTACTCCCGTAAAGCATTGCCATCTCCAGAACTCACAGGGGGCAGTTCTGCCCTGTGCTGTAGGGCTGCTGTGAGTCAGTCTGGACTTGAGGGCAGGGAGCTTGGTTTGGTTTGGTTTTCTATCCTCCGCACAGGACGCAGCCCATCAATAGTTGCACCTCAGTAGAATGCAGAACCCTGTCTGTGGGCTATTTTATGCCAACTGACCTTGGGATCCCCCAAGCAACTCCTTAAACATAATGGGACTACAAACCTTTTGGTAATTATTGGTGATGGGACTCTTGTTGGATAACACTCAAGCAAATACCAGGATCTTATACGCTATTTCTCATCATTCAAGGGAGTGCTTCCCTTCTAGATAGGACTACCTGAATTGCAAATAATGTTCCCTTGTCTAGTCAATCAAATTTGCCCAACCCGCTCCAGGGCCACTATGAAGTGGCCCCACTCCCGGCCCTCCAGCGCTTCAGCTTTACCAAGGGGGTTACCAGCATCCTGCCATTCAAAGTGTGCCGAAGGCTGGCGTCGCTGGTTGGGAAGGCAGCCAATCATCCCCAGGTCATTCTTAAGCGCTGGTGCAAGTGGTTGCTCTCGGCTACTAATCTAAAAAGAGCCCCAACTAAGCATCGGTCTGCTACTGAAAGGTTAATGGTTTGAACCCAACAGCCTTTGAGGAGATAGATAAGACGATGTGTTTCCGGAGAGAGCTATGGCTTGGGAACCCTCTAGAGCAGTGGTTCTCAACCTTCCTAATGCCACGACCCTTTCATACAGTTCCTCATGTTGGGGTGACCCCACCCCCACCCCAACCATAAAATTATTGTCGTTGCTATTGCATCACTGTCGTTTTGCTACTGTGATGAATCAGGCGACCCCTGTGAAAGGGTCGTTTGACGCTCACAGGGTCGCGACCCACAGGTTGAGAACCGCTGTTCTAGAGTATTTCTCCTCTGGTAAGGTTACGATGAGTTGGTATCAACTCATGGGCCGTGGGTTTGATTTCTTCAGTTGACGAACCTGAAGGTGGGGAGTTTGAACTCACCCCATGGCACCATGGAAAGAAAGAGCCGGCTGTGTGCATCCGTAAAGATGGCAGTGGAGGCCATCCCCACTGTGGGCACAAAAGCAACCCTCCTCTACCACACAGGGGTTGTCATGCATTAAAATGGACTTGGGAGCTCAGGGCTGGACTTTGGTTTGTGTTACTTCCCACTAAGCCTGTAATGGTATTTCCCCAGGGGGAACAAGTTGCTACACGTGATGACACCTGGTGAGCCGTTTTGGTGACTGTGACAGTTAGGGACTCTCAAAGGTGTGGTAGTAGTTGCTGCTGTTGTTTCCCTTAGGGGCTGTCATGTTGGTTCTGACGCATAGGGACACTACACACAACCGATGAAACACTGCCGGACGTGTGCCATCCTTACAACGGTGCTACGCCTGAGCCCATGGCCGCAGCCACTTGCTAATCCGGCTCATCAAGAGCCTTCCTCCTTTTGGCCGCCCTCCACGATTACCAAGCATGATGTCCTTCTCCAGGGAGCTGTCTCTCCTGATCGCATGGCCAAAGTCCATGAGAGAAAGACTTGTCATCCTGGATGTTTTTCTTCTAAGAAAGACCTGTTCTTGTCGCAGTCCATGGTACTTTTAATAGTCTTTGCCATCACCACAGTTCAAATGATTTTTGGATTTTTCTTCAGCCTTCCTTATTCAATGTCGAACTTCTGGACGCACTTGAAGTGACTGAAAATGCCATGGTGGGTTAGGCGCACCTTAGGCCTCAAAGTCACGTCCTTGCTTTTCAACACTTTAAAGAGGTCTTGTGCAGCAGAGCTACCCAATGCAATGTGTGATTGGATCTCTTGACTGCTGTTTCCATAAACATTGATTGTGGATCCAGGGAAGATGAAATCCTTGACAGCTTCAATCTTTTCTCCATCTGTCTTGATGCTACCTACTGGTCCAGGGTGAGATTTTTTGTTTTCTTTATACTGAGGTGCAATCCACACTGACACGAAGCAAGTGCTTCATGTCTCCCTCAATTTGAGCAAGCAAGATTGTGTCATCTGTGTTAATAAGTCCTTGATAGTTTATTGTGCCAACCTGGCCGATAAACACGTGGGGTTAATTGAAGGGTGGAGAGATAAATGGCTCGGTGAGCCTCACCTTTCTAGTTCTCGGGTCTCGTGCTCTCTGATGGTCGGACCAGGGTGCTGCTGCCTTAGCCAGTTCCCTGCTTCAGCTGGCAAGACTGACTTCCTGCAAGACATTCCACATGGACCTACCCCGATGCAGCCCGGCTTTCCTCCTGCAGCCGACATCATTGTGTGGTTTTGTGAGAAGGAGGAGGTCTGTTTGGACTGGTGTTGGACAAATGGGTTAATGTTGGACTTGTGGGTTTGGGCAGCACTGGGTTGGGATATTTTCTTGATGCGCACTTAATCTTTATATAAAACTCTCTTATACATGAGTTTCTGTGGATTTCTTTCTCTAAAGTACCCAGAATAACACAGTCCTCCGCTAGTTCTGACCCTGCGTTCTTCTTCATATAATCTAGCTCCTCTGATTATTTGCTCAGCATACAGACTGAATAAGCATGGTGAGACGATGTAACACTGACGTACACTTTTTTTGATTTTAACTACGCAGTATTCCCTTGTCCTTTTTTGCACACTGCCTCTTCATCCAGGTACAGACTCTGCAAGTGTAAAATGTTCTGGAATTCCCATTCAAGGCTAGCCATAGTTTGCTATGGTCCACACAGTTGAATGCCTTTGCATAGTCAGTGAAACACACACAAACATCTTTCTGGTTTTCTGTACTTTCAGCCAAGATTCATCTGATGGCAGCAAAGCTATCCCTTGTTCCATGGCCTCTTCTGAATGCTACCTGAACACCCGGAAACTCCTGTCAATGTACTGCTGTAATCACTGCTAAATGATGCTCAGCAACATTTTACTTTGATGTGATAGCAATGACATTGTTCTGTAATTTGCGCATTCTGTTGGGTTGCTATTCTTTGGGATGGGTACAAATAGAGGTCTCTTCCAGTCAGTTGGTCAAGTAGCTGTCTTCCAAATGTCTTGGCATAGATGAGTGAGTTCTTTTACTGCTTCCTCGGCTTGCTGAAACATTTTGGCTTGTATCTATCATTTCCTGGATCTTGGTTGTGACCCACGCTTTCAGTGTAGCTTGGACTTCTTTCAGTACCTTCAGTGCTCCTTGTGCATATGCTACCTCCTGAAATGCTGGAAAGTTAACTAGTTCTTCTTGGTACTAAACCAAAAGCCAAATGCACTGCATCAAGTCAATGCTAATGCACTGTAACCCCCTGTGGGTTTCTGAGCCGGTAATTGTTCACGGGAATAGAAAGCTCAGTATTTCTCCCACAGAGATGCTGGTGGTTTTGAACTGCTAACCAGGCAGCCCAACACATAACCGCTACACCACCAGGGTACAGTGACTGTGCATGCTGTCCATCTTCTTTGGATGCTCACTGCATCAGTCAATATGTTGCCTATCGAATCTTTCAATATTGCGACTCCAGGCTTGATTTTTCTTTCTTCCGAGGTTTCCGTTTAGGACACGCTGAGTGTGTTCTTCCCTTTGATTCTCTAACTCTTGGTCTTTGCACAGGTTTGGTGGTTAAGACTGAGCAATCCTTTCTAATGAGATCTAATATAGCAAAATCATCTCCATCGTGAGACCTGCGGTCAGGGGCTACCAGCCACTCTGAGGGGAAGATGAGGCTTTCTGCCCCCTTCACGGTGTCCAGTCTCGCAAACAGCACACAGGTGGCTCGACTCTGTGCCAAAGCATGTGAGTCAGACTGACTGGACAGCACTGGACAGCTGTACAGACATTGAATATATATATGACATATGTATACCATATGTATAGTTTGCACACACAAAAAAACGCTTTTCCCTCTTGCTTTAATACTAAGTGCCTTGTCGTTAGATGCCATCAGTTGTTTCTGACTCATAGCAACCTTACGTTCAACAGGATGCAAAACGGGCTGCTCCTGTGCCAGCCTCACAATGGTTGTTGTGTTGTGGTCATTGTGTCCATCCCCCTCACCGAAGCTCTTCTCTCGTGACCTTCTACTTTCTGAGCACGATGTCCTTTTCCAGGGACTGGTGTCTCTGGATAATGTGTACAGGACACTAAGTCTCACTATCCTCACTTCTAAGGAGCCCTCTGGCTGCACTTCTTCACGGCAGACTGTCTGGTCTTCTGGCAGTCCACAGTACCTTGCATATTCTTTGCCAGCACTATGTCGTCTCTAGTCTTCCTTCTGCATTGTCCAGGTTTCACATGCATATGAGAATCCATGGCTTTTATTTAAACAGAGTGACAGTTACATAACCTGTCAAATTGCGAAGGGGTGGAGTCTAACCTGTCAATCAGGCCATAGCCAATGAGGCCTCTGTGTCGGCATGGCCTTCTCCTGAGGATTCTGGGAACTCCAGTCTTCCTCCCGGTGGGAGGTGGGAGATACTCTCTTGACTTCATCTTCCTGCTGACAAGCCACATGGAACTACACTGGTGCAGTCAGAGCCCTGGAGCTGGAGGAGCCACGTGAAGACCCCTGCCAGCGCTGAGATGCTTCCACCACCACTGGATCCACAAGACTTTCCACCCACTGGTCTGTGATCTTCTTGCATTCAGCATCATTACATGGCTGCGTGAGGCTAAAGAGGAATTTACGGACATGTGTTGACATGTGGGGTGATATCAGACTTATGGACTTGATCTGGACTGGACTGGGATGTTTTCTTAATGTACAATTGCTCTTTGATGTAAAGTTCTCTTACACATGTATGCGTGTCTCTGGGTTTGTTTCTCTAGTCTACCTGGAATAACACAAACAGTTTTATTGGCACTTCATCCAAATATCATACAAATCAATAGTTCAATTATATCTACCATAACTTTTATAATTCACAATTTGTTGACTCTAGAAAAGGAGAAATGAACTTCCTACAGTTTTAAGTTATAATAATCAAACTTTAAATTTGATTGATTTCTTTTTCAGTTATCTGCTAGTCTAAAAACTATATTTTCAAACTATACATAGATAGCAGCACTTGGAACACCTAAAGGTATCATTCTTCTGAACGGGGTGCCACGGGGCAGAACATTTCACTCTCTCCCCTTACGAATCCCTGTTTTTGCCAGGATTCCTAACTTGGTGACTAAGGGCATGGGATTTGGAATCAGCCAGGTTCATATTCAAATTCCTATTTAACTACAGGCCACCTGTACGATGTTGGGTAAATGACTTTATTTCTCTCAGCCTCGTTTTCTGGGTCTGTGGAGTGGGGGTGTTGGAAATGTAGAAGCGGGTAATAGGTACAGTCCCTGTAGATGGAGCCCCTTAGGTAAATGAGTTGCCAGCACTGTGACCGGGTCTGGCCATGATTGGCAGCAGATCGCACAGCACAGTGCTCCTGAGAAGATTTCCCATCTCCAAACTCACTGCCCTTGAGTCGATGCCGACTCGCAATGACCTTATAGGACAAGGCAGAACAGTCCCTGTGGGTTTCTGAGACTGTCACCCTTTGGGGAAGTAGAAAGCCGCTCCAAGGATCAGCTGGTGGTTTCAAACTGCTGACCTTGCGGTTAGCCCCCGTGCCACCAAGAAAACCCTATAGAACAGCTCAGCTCTACAACACACAGGGTCAATGTGAGTCTGAATCAGCGCAGTGGCAAAGGCTTTGACTTTGGTTTGGGAAAGTCCTATGCTTGGGTATTGTAGCTATGGTACAACTGTGAACATGGAAAAAACATGGGGAGAGCATAAGCAAGAGTGTGTAACTGCTGTCAGTAATGATATTGTCGCTGGGAGAATTCGTGTTAGCCCGAGATTATTGAGCGTGTGCTAGGGATGGAGTAGATGATTAACACCGTGATATTCTAATTTTAATATACCCTGTGTCCTTGAGAACCAGGCTTTGGAGGGGGGTTGAGGTGGGGGGGCGGAGAAGATACAGATGTTGTACAGAAAATGAGATGCTTCCACTAAAGTTTTCCACTAAAAGAAGCCAAAGCTCCTTGCAGCAAAGGCTGGTTCCAGGTCTGGAGCAGGAACTGTGGGAAATAAGTCTCTCATGGAATCTTCACAGCAGCCTCATGAAATAGGCACAATTCCCATGTCTATAATACAGATGACAAAAGTAAAGCACAGAGGGATTTAGACGTTTCTTTACGGTCACACAGCTAGCAATCTGGATGAGCTGAGATTTTAATGCTGGCCATCTGACTCCAGGACCTAATCCCTTACCTACTAGGTTATATTGTCTTTAATAACACCCAGTAAAAACATAGCTTTTTTTTTTTTTTAAAAAAAACGTTTTAGGGAGACTCTAAATCTGACTTAGAGCATGTTTATTCAGTTTTAAACAGGACAAAGACAAGACAGAGACACATCGTCCAGAGGAGGAATATCATTGACATGAGGTCATAATGGCATGCAGGCTTGTTGAGATTCATGGACTTATAGAGAACATGGGGGGGTGGGGGGGGCTGCCACAGAGCATGATGGCGGCAGACGGAGACATCGGTTCCAGGTGGGACTACAGGAGCAGGAGCAGGACCGTGACCAGGACATGCACATTATGTTAGCTGGGCTTACAGGAGTGGTCTGAGGCCTTCCGACCAAGGCACTTGAGGCATGACTATGCAACCCCAAGTAGGGCAGCATCCATCAAGGACCCACCCTAGAAGCAAGTCCCTGAGGGAGACTGCTCATCCTTGGGCAATACTGTTCACTGCTCCTGGTTAATAAAATAAATCACGCAAACTCACTGCCATCGAGTGCTTTCTGACCCGACAGGATGGGTAGAACTGTGGGTGAGTGTCCGAGATCATAACTGTCTATGGAAGTGGAAAGCCTCGTCTCTCTCCCTCAGAGCAGCAGGCAGCTTAGAACTACTGACCTTGTAGTTAGCAGTCCATCATGTAGCCACACTACCACCAGAGCTCCTACCTCCTGGTTAATGGTCAGAAGAAATTCAGTGGGGGCTTAATCCATGCGGAGACTTTGCCAGTGGGTTTGGGGCTTTCACTGTTATACACAGCCTTCTGCAAACAGGGTGCTCAGAACTTAAGCTCCAATATAGAAATAAATAAAAGTTAAAAGATAATAATGTAAGTGCATGCTTACACACACACACACACACACACACACACACATCACAAACTCCTAAGATCATAAATTGTGTTTAAGAAAACATATAGAAGTTAAAACCTTAACTTTCATGAGCTTCACAAAAATGTGTGGAAGAATTCCATTATTGTTACTCTGTTTTTCCTGAAGTTTTGAAGACTCCCACCCACTATTATCACCCTGCTTCCCTCAGAAAGCGAAAAGGGCAACAGAGTCAGCTCTGAGCACATGTGCCAAAACCATGTCTTGGAGCAGCATGGTTTAAGGTCCTGTGGTGGCATGGCACTCACCAAGAAGATGAGAAGATGTGGGAGGAAGCACGGGAAGGCACGTGCCCGGCTTTCAGAGAAGGAGCCTTTTGTCACATGCTCTCAGTCTGACAGAGTAGGGTGGGGGGTACAAGTAGCTGATGTGCCCTGGAAGGATGGTGGTTCAAACCCATCCAGGGACTTGGCCGTTTGCTCCTATCAAGATTCCAAAACCAAACTCACCAACTCGTGGTGAGCGGTTCGCAGCCTAACACCCCCCAGGGCGTACCTGTTAGAGCCTAGACAATGCCTCACTGCTGCTGAGCCAATGCTGACCCAGAGGGTAATTGCTCACTGGAGTAGACAGCCCCGTCTTTCTCCCTAGGAGCTGCTGGTGGTTTCGAACCGCCAACCAGGGTGATGTAACCAGTATATCACCAGAGCTCCTACAAAACCCTTTTCTGTTCCATCACTTGGGGTGTGACAATGAATTGTAAATCTATTTGACTCGTTAGTGGGAGAGTTGATAAATTGTTAAAGTTGTAGAATACAAAAAATAATGATTTGTTACAGAAACTCCCACCTAATTCACAAGAAAATGTTTTTAAATTAAAGGGAAAAAAATCTACTTGACAGTACCCAGAGATTAATTGAAAATCGACTTGATAGCGCCTAACAATAACAACAACCAAGCAACCTAAGGGTTGATGTTTCCTGCCATTGAGTGGATTCTGACTCGATGGGACCCTGTAGGATGGGGTAGAACTGCACCCTCCTGTGGGCTTTTGAGACTGTAACTCTACTGGGAGCAGAAGCAGGTGGTGGCTTTGAACTGCTGACTTCATGTTAGCAGCCCAACACGTAATCACTACACCAAAACATGGAAGTTGCAAGTCCTCCAGAGGCTTCTACGCTGGCCCAGCATGGGTCCACCACGAATCAGAATGGACGCCAGGACGACTGGTCGGATGGCAGTGTAGGTTGTAAGGGGCAATAACAACAGCGCTGACCAGAGCGCCCTAGGAGGCCTGAAAAGTCCATGAGCACAGAGGTTTAGCCTTGACATAGCTAAATGGGGCTCAGAAAAAAAGGTTTTGTTGTTATAATTAACCACGGGGACATTCTTATTTAAAAAAACAATACATTTCTTCTGAGACACTGCACACACGTTTCAGAGACAATCATTCTGGTGCCACCCTCTGCTGACAGTGTCACTCAGTGAGGTCCTCGTCCTCGTCACCCCCACCCCATCCCAGGGACAGCTCTGTTTCCATTTCTGAATTTCCCGAAGTAGACCACCAGGCTAGTCTTCTGAGAGCCTGTGGGTGGACTTGAACCTGCACCCTTCTGATTAGCAGCTGAAGGTGATTGCATTAACCATTTTCACCACCCAAGAACGCCATTTACACCCGAGGGTAAATTTAAATTCTCTGAATTACATCTCACAGGGCTGTAAGAATTTACATTTTACTCCTAACCCTGGATAAAGGATTCCTGGTTCACACCCCATGGGGGAGTTTTGTGATTGTAATTTGTCATTGTTCCCACCACCACCACCACCCCAGAGGGTCCTTTCACACCTCTCTAAATTCAGCCTGGCAGGAGGCTGTAAGGAGTGGTGATCCTAGGCTTATCTGGCCCCGTTCACACTGGGGTCCTGCCTCAGCCCACCCACCTCATTTCCCCCCCAGAGAGCAGGGGACATGTAAGTATTAGCGAATCTGTGTCAGGAACGAGGTGTTTGGGCAGCTCTGGCGTCTTTCTTAAGCCCAACGAGGAGCTCAGGCCGGGGAAGAACCAGGTACCAGATGTCCAAACATAGATAGCGGTCAGTTTCTGCAAGTCCTGCACTTTCTGGTACGCTAGGTGTGTGCATAGATAGGGCTCCAGCCGGCCCTGTGCCGTTGTTCAAGTCCAGGCCAACAGTCTCCAGGTGCCGCATCGCTGCCATCAATAGACCGCTCACCTGGAAAGACACCTCGCGAGCACCAGTCTGAACATTTCGAGGGCTCTCTGCGCTCCTCAGGGTCTGCTGCATTCCAGGTCAAAGGGATAAAACAAGAGGCCTCCTAACCGGGGTCTTCGGGTGTCAGAAAGGAAGGTTAGGAGATTTGTGACCCTCACACGGGTCAATGTCTGCAGGACGGGCAATGCACCCTAACTGAAGTCGCCGCCCCCTCTGATCCCAAGCCCCGGTGCTGTTCTCAGCCCCAGCCCTGGTTCACCTCACAGCTCTCCGCTGACTAGATGCCACTTGCCCGTGTTTCACCAGCAGGCTCTCCAGCTAGATTGTAAGGCGGCCTGCGTGCGTGCTTTGGGTGTGCCGGGGTGTCATGGTGAGCCTGGGTGCTGCTCCGTGCAGGGTGGGAGTCAGGATTTCGGCTGCACAGCCAGCCCTGAGATCAGTCCCATTTCCTGGCCCCCTTGTTCCTAGTAGATCAACTGACTCAAAAGGACCCCCATGCATGTTTGTCTTCCAGACTCTGCTCTTGCGCGCGCACACACACAGACACACACATCACGTTTAAGTTGAGAGGTGCATACTCCCAGTGAAGAACACTGCTCTCTTGTTGCTGTGATATATGTAGCAATCGCACCGAGATCAAGGCTCCACAATCTCATAAAGCGGGCATCCGTTCTGTTCGCATGGGGTTCTCTTTCCCTTGATAGACGGTATTGCTTCGATGAATGCCAACGCGGAGGTACCGGCGTTACAAGTGCCTGCTGGAGCAGAAGGACTGAACTTCTATAAAGGGTTGCTTACACTCCTCCTCTCCATTTCTAGTTTTTTTTTTTCACCCCTCATCTCCAGGCTCCATCGCTTTCTAGAAACATCTTCGCCAGTCACCAAGGACTTTGAACGCACCAAGTCCGGTGGGCATCTCCAGGTTCCATTATTTACTTCCAGCAGCATTCAACCCTGTGGACCACACCGTCCTGGGAACACTCTCATCGCTTGGATTTCCTGACAACCCCCCGCTGGCCCCTATTCCTCCGACTCCTTTATGGGCTCCTCTCTTACACTGTTACTAAAATGTTCAAGTCCCTCAAGATCTTTCCTGAAACCACTGTCTCCCAGCCATCTCATTCAAGCCCGTTGTTTCAAGTACTATAAACCCCGCCCCGCCAACGAGTTGATTCCGACTCATGGGGACCCTATAGGCCAGGGTAGAACGTCCCCCGTGGGTGTCTGAGACGGTAACCCTTCACAGGAGTAGGAAGTGCCCTCTGGCTCCCGAGGAGTGGCTGGTTTTGAACTGCTGACCTTGTGATTAGCAGCCTAACTCAGAACTCAACAGGGCCCCTTCAGGTACCATAGGGGTCAGTCATCTCAAACGTGGATCTCCAGCCCGGACCTCCTTGTTCAAGTGATAGGTTCCTATCTCCAGTTGCGAATCACCAGCACCGTTTGGCTGTCTCAATGTTACTTCCACCTCGACATGACTAAAACTCAGGGTTTTTCTGGAGGAAGAGGAAAAGAAAGGGCACAGAGATCCAGAGGGGAAATGCTCTCTTTCCCTGCCTCCCCTCGGCTTTGCCTGGTTAACTCCTCCTCCTTCAAACCTGCCTGACTCACTTCAAGAGAAACTCCCTTGCTCCCTCCACCACGGTACACAGCTGGCCTGTCTGTCCTAAGCGCTCCCAGTGAGCGGCCCTTCCTTTCAGGGCATTCATTTCCCCGCTGATTACATAAAGGTAAGCCCAAACGTATTGCTACAAACAAATCGGAGAAGCATCTATTAAAGAAAAATACCAAAATCTAAAGCAATTGTTTCTCGACGCATGCTCTCTCTCGATCGATACCTTTCTGACGGGGGTCTGCATCTCTCTAACCTGCAGTGAAGTCTGACTCTTCCATTGACACCACATCAAAACGGCAGTGTGGGCACCCTTGAGCGACTCAAATTGTGTCCCTTTGGTGTATTCTTGGAGTTTGGGGAACAAACAGAAGTCAAAAGGGCAAGATCCAGAGTGTAGGGTGGCTGGGGTTAAGTTTTCCCAATGAAATTCTCCAAATTGCTACTCTTGAAGCCTGAACCCGTGCATTGTCCTGATGGACAAAAGACCGCTCTCCTGGCCTTTGCGATTCCAACATTCTTAGACTTTCCCTGTGAGGTGGCCGTGGCCATCCTGTGTCCTTCAAGGACAGAATCAAGAGTGCCTCTTTGCGATCCTCAAAAGACAGTCACCATCACCTCCTGAGCAGACCTCGGTGCCTTGAATTTAATTGACTCAACAGATTCCTTCGGAAGCCACTATTTGCCTGGACTTTTTTGGTAAGGAGACCGTAGGAAGCCGAACTCAAGTAGCATTCCTAAGAGAATTTGCCCACAGCCATCCGCTGCTCAAAGAGACATGTTTAAATGGGCGTGTTCAGAATGAAACTGTACAAACATGAACTGGAACCTGGGTAGCAATCGGGTTTTTGATGGACTCTCATGCACTTTTATCTAGTCATGCAATCATTTAATTAATGGCTGCCTCCCCCATTAGCCAAAAAGCTTCGTAAGAACAAGGACTTGAATTCTGCTCCTGTTTCTAACCCTCAGCTTAGTTATAGACTCTTAGCTCTTAAAAAGATGGAGCTGTTAGGGGAGGAAGGGAGAAGCGATCACAATGATGGACATATAGCCACACCCACACCCCTCCAGGGGGACGAACAACAGAACCTGTGGGGGAAGGGAGACAGCGGTCAGTGTAAGAAATTAAAATAATAATAACTTATAAGTTATTAAGGGGTCATGAGGGTGAGAGGATGGGAGAGGGAAGGAAAAAAGAGGAGCTGACACCAAGGGCTCAGTAGAAAGTAACTGTCTAGAAAATAATGACAGCAGCATATGTACAGACATGCTCGATACAATTGATGTATGGATTGTTATAGAGCTGTAAGAACCCCCAGTAAAGTGATCTTTTAATGTAATAAAAATTGAGCTGCTTAACCATGAAAGTGACTTTTCAATTGTGTATTACTAAATAGTGTAAGGAGTGTTATTTACATGGTCTTCAATGGCTATCAACAAAATGTTTCCTCTGTCACCGCTTTGCCTTTCATGTCTTTCACGGTCGATGGAGCTGCAGCAGTAAGGGGTAGTCAGATCCACCGTAAACGCTGGTGGGGATATCTTTGATCTTATTACAATTTGAATGTGCCCTTGTTACTGAAGAATGTTCCTGAAAAATGTCCCAAGAAGACTGCTACTTGTCCCAGGGGACTGCGCCTTGTCCTGTCCACACATACCCCCAACTCTGGCACATCTTCACGCCTAATCATCAAATTTTCTCAACCTGGAGGTCAATGGAGGCAGAAAAGGGGCAATTGGGTATTGAGAGGCTACCATGAGATCAGTGGCTTAAACCCACCTGCCCTTCCACCTGAGAAAGGTGAAGCTGTCTGCTGATTTGCGGCCTCCAAAATGTTAAAGAAGGTTGCTCTTGTTAGGTTTCTGGGGTAGTTCGCCTTGCTTCTCCATGCTGAAAGAATTCACGCTGCAGAAGCACTTTTGTAAATCCAAGTCACTTTTGGGGGGAAGGGACGTTTCAGGTAGCACAGTCTCAGGTAGTATACGCTATCCCTGGAAAGTGTGCAAGGCTGCATGGTGGGAGCCCTGGGAGAGTAGCTCCCCACTGAAGAGGGCCACAAGAACACAAGAGCTCCCAACAGAGAGACAAAGAGACAGCGAGTCTGCCAGCCCTGAGAGGGCAGGCCTGCCGGCCGGTGGGCCTCCCACACACAGGAGAGATCCCACCCTGCGACCTGCCGGAGAGCACCTGAAAGAGGTGACTCCCTGTGAGTTCATCCATTTGTCACACTGTGGTGACTCAAAGGTTGTGGTGATGTTGGAAACGACATCGCTTGTATTCCAAACCCCAATGGGGGTCACCCACGGTGAACAGGTTTCAGCAGAGCCTCCAGACAAAGAATTGCCTAGGCAAAAGAAGAGGAACTTGGGGAACACCGCCCTCAACAACATTCTGAACAGCGTCATCACCTGTCTGGAGTGGCGTGCCAGGGGATGAGTCTGCAGGCTGGAAGGCACGCACAATGTGACAGGGGCACGAGGCCTGTGGGGTCCGAGTCAGCCTCCGAAGACACCATACCATAACACAGTTCACATACCATAGTTCACAAAGACAATGCCCGATATCCTACAAAGGGGAGTAACCGTGGAATCCAAGAGCACTCATTGAAGGACGATTGGCCGCTCCCCG
Source organism: Echinops telfairi (assembly GCF_000313985.2). Lineage (NCBI taxonomy): Eukaryota > Metazoa > Chordata > Mammalia > Afrosoricida > Tenrecidae > Echinops > Echinops telfairi. The sequence goes on from NW_022103915.1 coordinate 97,795,648, forward strand.
TCCCAGGGAAACCAGAACGATGAAAAGCGAAAGACACATGGGAGCAATTCATCCAATAGACTCACGGACCACACCAACATCAGTGCCCTCACCCGGGAGATCAGCAGAGCTAGATGGTGTCCTCCTACCAGGACCAGCTGCTCTGAAAAGGACCACAGGCCCCAGATACAGTGAAAGGAAACCGCGAAACGGATCCCGACATCCTAAGAGACCAGGCTTAAGGGTCAGGTAGCAACTGGCAGGAACCCCAAGACTATGTGGCTTTTAGTCATGGTTCAGGCCTAGAACTGAACTCACCCTGTGTTAGAATAATCAACCATTCAAGATTTTTAAAAAGACAGCATTTCTCCAGGGACAAAGTTCAGAGGGTTAGTTCAGAAGGAGGGTATGGAAACACAGGGAGAAAGTAAGGTAAGCAGGTCCATTGAACGGGTTGCAATGGGTGAGCTGAAACAAAATAGATACGAATTGTTAAATGTAAAACTGATGACATGCTCTGTAATCTTCATCTAATTCACAATTAAAAGTTTTTAAAAGCGACTAGGCCTCACTGACCCATGCCCCTACAGGGGGGAGGGGGGGCAACACTGCCCTGGTCTGACCCCTCTGCACCAAGGCAGAACACTAAAGGCATGCAGCAGAGCAAGGGGGGTGGGGGCAGAGCAGGGAGCTCCCGAGGGAGTGCAAAGGCTAGACTTTGAGGCCATAGGTGGCACCCCATCGGACTTGACTGGAGGACACACCTAAAAGTCAAAAATCAGACCTTGATTTACAGGTTTTTCTTTCTTTTTTAAAATTTCTTTTAAACATTTTATTGGGGGCTCTTACAACTCTTATCACAATCCATACATACATCAATTGTGTAAAGCACATTTGTACATTCATTGCCCTCATCATTCTCAAAA
>NW_022103915.1:97797779-97799372 GCF_000313985.2 Echinops telfairi
TCCCGTTGTTTTCTCCTCCAGATTGTTCATCCAGCCTATCTTATTTAGAGAGACCTGCCGAGACAATAACATGCACAAAAACAAGACAGAGCAAAACCAAGCAACAAAACAAAACCACCACCAACACGCCAATGACAAAAAAACAAAACAAAACACAACATTTTAAAAAATTTTTTTCTTTTTATTTATCTTTTTAAAAAAATAATTTTATTGGGGGCTCGTACAAGTCTTTTTTTTTTGTGGTTAATCACTATGCTTTAATTATGTTCAATTTGTCACAATGAAAATACATCCTGCCTATCAGATATTTACATTATGATTTATAACAGTAGCAAAATGACAGTTATGCAGTAGCAATGAAAATGATTTTATGGAAGTGGGGGTCACCACAATATGAGGAACTATATGAAAGGGCCGCAGCCTGAGGAAGATTGAGAACCACTGCTTTAGGCAGATAGCTTTCAAGCGGTTGACTTTTAAGTGTATAGTGAGGGACCATGTGCTTACACACAGCACTTCAAAACTGGCATTATTGTGGGGGGACACGGAGGGGAATACGCTTTACTGAGGAGAACGTGACAGGAACGCATCTCCAACCTGCAAACGTGAAGGTCTCCCAGACTCCTTAATGCATTAGCACTGAGTTTGTCCGAAGACCCCCTTGCCGGTGCTGTTTCCCACGTGTGTGTATGAGCTGATTCTGACTTGTGGCAACCCCTTTCGTTACCATGCAAAGCTGCCCCATAGGGCTTTCTCGACTCTAGTCTGAATGATGTAGAAGGCCACCAAGCCTTTTCTTTCACGGTCCCTTTGGATGGGTTTGAACTGCCAACCTTTCTGTTAGCAATCCTGTGCAGACCATTTGCACGGGCCCCCACGCAGTCTCTCTCTCCAGCCTCTCAGTCTTGTTGGGTTTCTAAATTGGCTTCCCTTGGTTCATGCTTCGCAACGCTGAAAGAATTCACGTGGCAGGAGCACTTTGGTAAATTCAAATGACTTTGATGAGGTAAAGGGAAGCCGCAGGTATTGCAGTCTCAAAACCTAGACACCATCTCTGGGCTGCATGGTGGGGACCATCGGAAAGTTCCCAACTGAAAATGGCAGTTTCCGGGTGTGTGGAAAAACATGGAAAAGGAATACCAGAAGAGGAGTGGGCGGGTGTGTGGAAAAACATGGAGAAGGAATACCAGAAGAGGAGCGGGCGGGTGTGTGGAAAAACATGGAGAAGGAATACCAGAAGAGGAGCGGGCGCAATCTCACTCTGCTCGCACCTCAGCCTGGTTCCAGCCAAAAGGGCCTCTGGACTGAGTTTTCAGGGAAGGGGGTGGTGGTCCTAGGCCAGTCTATGAAGTCCTCTTCAGATTCATGCAGCACATGCAGTGATGCTGAATGAAGGTTTCCACGAGGCTCCTTCAGCTCCAGGGCTCTGGCTCCATCAGTGTCAGCATAGCTCCATGTGGTTTGTCAGCAGGAATGTCTGGAAGGGAGAGGCGCTAGTACAATTCTGATCACAATCCAAACATGCATACATTGTGTTAAGCACGTATGTACATTTGTTGCCGTCATCATTCTCAAAACATTTGCCTTCTACTT
>NW_022103915.1:97801567-97807308 GCF_000313985.2 Echinops telfairi
AAAAATGAGGAGCTGATATCAAGGGCTCAGGTAGAAAGAAAATGTTTTGAGAATGATAAGGGCAACAAATGTACAAATGTGCTTGGCACAATGGATGTATTATAGATTGTGATAAGAATTGTATGAGCCCCCAATAAAATGATCTAAAAATAAAATGACCGAGGAAGAGCTGCTTCCTTAGAGGAGGGGCGACTTTAGTGGCTTGTTGAAGGGAAGTTTGGGGACCTTCATTTACTGATGGAACATAATTCAAATTGCAATTCAAATTAATAATTGGAATCTGAAATGTTTGAACTATGACATGGAATGCATAAAGATTGATATCTAGGCATTGGTGATCTGAAATGAACTGGTATTGACCACGTTGAATCAATCATGTGGTTTTCTATACTGGGAATGAGAAATTCAAGAGACGTGGTGTCACATTTTTCATTAAAAAAGAACATTTAAAAAAAATAAAAGAACATTTCAGGGGGTGAGCAACAGAAAAGTGGGTGAAGGGAGACAGAGGATGATGCACGATATGAAAATGATATTCTGTAACTTATCAAGGGTTCATGAGGGGGGTGGGGAAGGGAGGACATAAAATGAGGAGCTGATATCAAGGGCTCAAGTAGAAAGAAAATGCTTTGAAAATGATGGCAGCATATGTATGAATGTGCTTGACACAATAGATGAATGTATGGATTGTGATAAGAGCTGTAAGAGCCCCCCACAAAAGTATTTAATAATTTTTTAAAGTACATTTCAAATTCTATCTTGAAGTACAGTGCTCTCTGTCATGTGATAATATCTATCAGCCTGCAAGGAAAGCCACTTGATACAACTTTTGTTCAAAGTTATGCACCAACCCCTAAAGACAATGATGGACAAACTGATGATTTCTACCAAATTCTTCAGTCTGAAGTGAATCGAATATGCATTTAAGATGCATTGATAATTATTGGTGATTGGAATGCAAAAGTTGGAATCAAAGCAGAAGGATCCGTAAACCATGGCCTTGGTGATAGAAAGGAAATTGGAGATAGCATGATAGAATTTTGCAAGACCAATGACTTCTTCATTGCAAATACCCTTTTCAGAACATCACCAGCAAAAGACACATGAACCTGACCAGACAAAATACACAGATATCAAATTAACTACATCTGTGGGGGGGTCGATGGAGAAGCTCAATATCATCAGTGAAAAATAAAACCAGGAACAGACCAGCAATTGTTCATGTACAAGTTCAGGTTGAAGCTGAAGAAAATGAAAACAGGTCTATGAGAGCCAATGACCTTGGACATATCCCACTGAAACTTAGAGACCGTCTCAAGAAGAGACTTGATGCGTTGAATGCTTATGACCAAAGATCTGATGAGTTATGGGGTGACATCAAGAACTTCAAGCAGGAAGAACGTAAAAAGTCACTAAAAAGACAGGAAATAAGAAAGAAAGAAAACGGATGTCGGGCGAAGCTCTGGCGCTCGCTCCGGAACACTAGCGTGTCCAAAGAGAGTGGAAGAAATGGGGAATTAAAAGAGCTGATCAGAACATTTCCAAAGCCAGATTGGGAAGGCAAAGTAAAGCAGTATAATGGACTGAGCAAAGACCTGTAGTTAGAAAACCCAAATGGAAGGATGTTAAACTCAAAACACTCACTGCCATAGAGTTGATTTTGACTCTTAGCGACCCTATAGGACAGGGCAGAACTGCCCCATGGGTTTCCAAGACTTAGATCTATAAAGGAGAAGAAAGTCTGGTCTTGCTCCCATAGAGCATCTGGTGGTTTTGAACTTCTGACCTTGTGGTTATCAGCCCACTATGCCCCATTCCTCAAAGAGAAGAACATGCTGATCTCAGAGGGGAAGAGCTGAAGGAGAAAACAAACAAGCACTGAGTTGCAACACTGAAAGATTCTATGGGCAAAAACTTTGTGACGATCTGTAAAATGTTCAGAGGCTAATCCTGGAGGAGTGGACAGCCTACTCCTTCTTTGAAACCTGTTCTTCATCGGGAAGCTCCACAGATACCTTCTCTCCAAGGGCGACGCTGGTGTATTTGCAATACCGGAAGCGTAGCTTGCAACAGCACAGCAACTCACAAGCCACCCCAGTACAACGAGCGTACAGAGAAAAAGACTGAAGTTGTGAAGGATCGCATTTTGTTGGAGACACAATCAATGCTGTGGAAGCAGCAATGAAGCAACCCAACGAGACAGTGCGTTGGGCAGATCCGTTTCCCAAGTGTTGAAGAGCAAGGATGTCTCTCTGAGGCCTGAGGCGGGCCGGGGCCCAAGTCATGGTATTTGTATTGCCTTATATGCATGTGAAAGTTAGACAAGGGATCAGGAAGACTGCAGAACACTGGACAACATTTGTACTGTGGTGTTGGCCAGGCATGCTGGGGACTCCCAGAGAACAACGAATCGGTCTCAGAAGAAGTACGGTCAGAAGGCTCCTTAAAGAGGGGGAAGGCGAAACTGTGTCTCATGTATTTTGGATGTGGGACCAGGAGAGACCAGTCCCTGGCAAAGGACATCATGCTTGGTAGGGGCTCAGCAAAAAAGAGGAAGACCCTCAAGGAGATGGACTGACACTGGCTGCATCGACGGGCTCCCACATAACAGGAACGAAGACGAAGCAGGCCCAGGCAAAGTTCCGTTCTCCTGTACGGAGGTCGCTATGGGCTGGAGAGGACTCGACAGAATCTCACCACAATATCGTGCGCCAGAATTAGCTGGATGGCAGTTAAGCTTGGTTTTTTGGTTTTTTTAAATTTGGGATGTCTCTAATGACAAGCCCCAACAAGCTAAAGGCACCGGGTGGGACCCAGGACATCGAATCCCCTCTCTCCGTTGGACTGACTGTACTTGTCTTCTCTCAGCTGGCTGATGTTGCCCTTGCCGCTCCACTTTTCTCACTCCCTGAAGCTGCTATTTTCTACTGACTCAGAGACCAGGAGCCAAAACAGTGACAGGGCCCATTGTCCCGGCAACCATGGCATTCAACAGCAGCCGCCAGCCCCGTCAATGACATTAAGCTCAACTCTCTGGGGTCTGGGCCCAAGCCTGGACAGTCTGATCTTGTGAGGAGGATGCTTGCTAGTCCCCCAGGATGGTAACCTGGAAGCGAACCCTCTCTTTCTTAAGAGGAGCTCCCAACCCAACCAACGCCTTCTCTAGCACCTTCTCTGAAAACTTGGGCGTAGCATTTCACTACCTTCCTTACTTAGGAGTGTTTCTTTTTAAAAAATTTTTTAAATTATTTTTTCAATTTTAATAAATCATTGGGAGGGGGGTGCTCTTACAGCTCTTATAACACTCCACACATCCATTGTATCAAGCACATTTGTACATCTGTTGCCATCATCATTTCCAGAACATTTGCTTTCTACTTGTCAGCTCCTCCTTTTATTTTTTATTTTTTTTAAACATTTTATTAGGGGCTCATACAACTGTTATCCCAATCCATACACACATCAATTGTGTAAAGCGCATTTGTACATCATTCTCAAAACATTTTCTCTCCACTTAAACCCCCGACATTAGGTCCTCATTTTTCCCCTCCCTCCGCCTCCCCCCTCCCCCCTCTCTCATGAGCCCTTCATAGTTTATAAATTGGTATTTTGTCATATCTTGCCCTGTCCGACGTCTCCCTTCACCCACTTTTCGGTTGTCTGTCCCCCAGGGAGGAGGTCACATATAGTTCCTTGTAATCGGTTCCCTCTTTCCTACCCATTCTCCCTTTACCCTCCCTGTTTCGCCACTCACACCACTGGTCCTGTAGGGCTCATCCGCCCTGGATTCCCTGTATTTTCAGTTCCTATCTGTACCAGTGTACATCCTCTGGTCTAGCCAGACTTGCACGGTTGAATTTGAGTCATGGTAGTGGGAGCGGGGAGGAAACCTTTAGGAACTAGAGGAAGGTTGTATTTCTCATCGTTGTTACATCACACCCTGACTGGCTCATCTCCTCCCTGAGACCCCTCTGCAAGGGGATCTCCAGTGGCCTACTAATGGGCTTTGGATCTCCACTCCGCACTCCCCCCATCATTCACTATGGTAAGATTTTTTGTTCTGATGATGCCTTATACCTGATCCCTTCGACACCTCGTGGTTGCATAGGCTGGTGTGCTTCTTCCATGTGGGCTTTGTTGCTTCTGAGCTTGATGGCCGCTTGATTACCTAGGAGTGTTTCTTTGAAAGTGCTCAGGGCCCAACTTTGAATCCCAAGTCCTCTCAGCCATTTTCCTCAGGACACAGTCAGTCTTTCTATAAAATTGCTTCTTGACAGCCTGCTCTGTTATCCTAGATCCTGAGCTGACCCAGCATAGTTGGCGAGACACCTGTCCCTCAATCCAGACATTCGCCCCATTAACCACCCTTCTCCCCCACGAAGTGCCTTGTACCTATTCTGCTCAGTCGTTACTTTCTCTGGGCAACCTCTTCTGACCCACAGACCAGATCAGATCTCTGTGGTTTGCTCCCGGGTCACCGTGTCCCTCTCCTCTGTAGCTCTTACTACAGCTCGTAATTCTATCTTTGATTTCTATCTACATCCCCCTTTAGAAGGGAGAGTAATTGAAAACAGATGTGCTGGGGGGCAGGTTTGCCCACCACACCATGGCATGCCTAGCACCCCGCCCAACCCCTGGTTGGTGGAAAGAGCTCAACAAGTGTTTGTTGACCGGATGGACGATGATTCATTTCATTACGTATCAATTTGCTGAGAGCCTTTCTTCAGTAAGCCTGGGTCTCTGCACCGGGGAGAGAGACCCTTTGGGAGGCAGTCAATCCTGTGTACAGTGCATGTGTGGTTCTGCTGGTGTGCTTGATACCCCGACCCCATCTTTTATTAAAGAATTTCTTTCAGAGTGGTAAAAACACTCTGTGACTGGCTGGTGCACAGTTAAACCTGGCTCTGGGGGAGAGGGTCATGTTTCAACACTACCGATAAGTGAAGCTCTCCCTGCCGTGCTGAGCAGGGAGGAGGCTGTGCGGTCGCTCCAGCTCCTGCCCCCGGGATGTTCCACCGCCTCCCTCTTAGGGTTGCCCACGGGAGAGGCCTTGAAGGAGGGTTCGACAGTCCTGGGACTGAGGGCCAGGGCTTCCTCTGATCCCCTTCGTCCGAGGTAACTCTTGGGAGGAGTCCGAGTGGGATTGTGCGGTTCGGCTCCTCGCCTTTGCAGGCTTGTCTTGCGGTTTGTTCTCATCTGCTGGAAGACGAGAAAATTCATTTGGCCTAAAATTGACTGACTGAGGTGTGGAGGTATAAAACCGGCTGTGGAATCAGAAGCCATGATCCAGATCACTGGTTGTATGTACAAGTCATCTGTCTAGAATGAGCCCAAGTCAAAGGGAAAGAGAAGCTCCTGGGAAACAGAGCGGGGCGGGGGCCGGGTAGAAAGAGCACGAGGCTTGCTGTCAAGGTAACAGCATTATCTGGCTCAGAATTTACAACCTATGGACACTGCGCTGAGCAGGTCACTTTACATACATTATCTCGTTTAATACCACAATAAAGAACCTGCTATCATCCCCATCCCCCACCATCTCGGGCAAACCAGCTAGTAAACCAATCAGAGCCAGGATTTGAACCCAGCTCTGTCTGCCTCCATAGGAAGCCAGTTAACCCCAGAATACACTACCAAGCAGGAGAGCTGGTTTGGATCCTAATTCTCCCACTGTGGCCATGTGTCCTGGAACAATTACTTCACTTCTATCAAAGGTTGCTATCTGCAAACTACCCTGTTTCCCC
>NW_022103915.1:97807588-97810573 GCF_000313985.2 Echinops telfairi
TGCCTTATATTTCAGCAAGAGGCAAAACTGTAAGTAGGTCTTATTTTCGGGGATGTCTTACTTTCGGGAAAACAGGGTATGAATAATTGTGTCCAAGGTGGGAAGTTTCTGTGAGAATTCAGTAAGACAGTGTGGATGAGCGCTTAGGATTGTGCTGTCCAAAACACAGCAGGCACTAGCTACTTATAGTCACACAAACATGGAGTGGGGCCTGTCTGCACCACACTGTGCTGTCAGTGTACAATAGACCCCGGATTTTGAAGACATAGTATGGAGCAAAAGAAGCTAAAATATCTCATTGATAACTTTTAGTGCTGAATAAATTATTGAAATGATCCTGGGAGGGTGGAGGGAGAGTGAGTTGGAAGGAGGGAACCGATTACAGGGATCTATATGTGACCTCCTCCCTGGGGGACGGACAGCGGAGGCATGGGTGAAGGCCGGACAGGGCAAGATATGACAAAATAATAATTTATGGGTTGTCAAGGGCTCATGAGGGAAGGGGGAGGGGGAAGGGAGGGGCAAAAATGAGGACCTGATGCCGGGGGCTTGGGTAAAGAGCAGGTGTTTTGAGAATGACGAGGGCAATGAATGTACGAGTATGCTTTGCACAGTTGATGTATGTATGGATTGTGATAAGAGTCGTATGAGCCCTAATAAAATGATTTTTAAAAAAAGAAATGATCATATTTGAGAGGTATTGGGTTAAAAAAGATAAATGATTAAAATCAACTTCTTTCTCTCCGCCTTTTAAATCTGACCACAGATATAGTTTAAGTTACAAATGTGATTCACGTTGTATTTCTATGGGACAGTGATGTCCTCATTCACTGCCATCAAGGTGCCAGCTCACAGCAAGTCTGTCGGACGGGCTGGACCTGCCCAGGACTGTCTAGGACTGCAACGTTGATGGGCACAGAGAGTCCCTTCTGCCTCCCTCGGAGCACGTGGCAGGTTTGAGCAGCTCACCTTTGGGATCGCAGCCCAACTTGTAACCACTACGCCACCAGGCTGCTAATGATGCTCGAGAGCCTAGAAATAGGGATTCTTTTTGGTTAGGATGGTTTCCTCCAAACCGCAGCCCATTTCACTTGTAAGGTCAGCACCGACATAGAGTCTGATATGGAATGAATTCCCGGTTCCCGTGAATCAGTTTTAATCAATAGTTCTTTAAAGAGTCTAAAGAGTGGTACGGTGGTGAAGTTCTCGACAGCTAACCAAAAAGGTCCGTGCTTTAAACCTACCAGCCACTCCAGGAGAGAGCTGTGGTGGTCTGCTTCCCGAAGATTACTGCCTTGAAAACCCTGGGCAGTTCTACTCGGCCCTACAGGCAACGATGCGTCAGAATCAACATACCAGCAATGGGTTAAATTTTAAGCACCTGTAGTTTTTCATCTTTTAAATAGACTCTTGTTGCGCATGATGTTGTCTTTAAATAAACATGGTCTTCCAAGTAGTGGGAGGGAAGTCTGTGTCTAGAGATGTGAACCAGAAGTCTCTTCTGTCTCTGGGCCTCAGCTTCTCAGCCACGTGGTCCCTGGGCCTCGGCCTCCGTGGACCAGGAAGCAGCCTGCTGCTGTGCCACCCAGTTCTTCCTCGTCGTCTTGGCACTGCTCCCCTGTCCTATCTCATGGTTCCTTGCCCGGGCCTCTGGGCTCCACCTGGCTCTTTCGCTTTGTCCCACGGTCTCCATGCCACATCCTCCGGTGCCTCTGGTCTCGGCCTCCGCCACTTCAGGCAGCAATCTCGAAGGTGCTCCACGCAGCAGGGGGTGCTTCTTCTGAGGATCCTGGGAGCGCTCTCGAGGCTTCTGAGATGGCCCTTGGACACAGAGAAATGGCTCTGCTGGAAGTGTGGCTTTTGACCTTGAGCAGAACATACCCCCAAGGAAGACAAAGGATAATGACGAAAATCATATCCCCTAGTAAAGTTACATCTACCAAGGATACCTCCCACCTTGATCCTGTCACAGCAAACTTCCCCTAAAATGGAATTGTAGCCAGAGACAGAGGTTAGAAGGGATTGTAGCTAGAAGGGCCATATGAATTGACTCTATCTCACCAATTTGCTATGTAAACTTTCACCACACACACACACACGCACACACACACACACACACACACATTTTAATGACAATTTAAAATATCCTGACCTGGATCTTTTTTATTCAAGTGGGGGTTGGGGGGCAGGTAGTAAGCCACAGTTCTTAGAGAACAGGGTTCCCTTCACCTTTTGCATATAATGGAAATAATACCCTCTCCTCCATTATTTACCAAGTGTTGCGTATCCTAATTTTTAATAATGTCTGGATTGTTGCCATTGTTTCAAACCACTGTCTGTGAAAGTGTATTGTTTTAATGCATGCCCAAATTTCGTCTGGTTGCTTTTGATCCATCCTTCCAGCCTAGATCATTGTGGGTGCTCTCCTCATGTATCAGGCTCTCTCTTTCAACGCTGTGTTTGCAAATTTCATTTGGAAACTTCTATTGTTCATGCAGGTCACTAGATGCTAAAAGAGGACACAGCAAAAGACAGAATGATGAATGAAATTATAATCTCCACGAAGACAGAGGGGCCCAAATTTACACAGTTGAAACACAGTATTGATCTACTTACATCTTAAAGTTCTCTTTCAGGAACGTTCAACTTATAAGGAAAGGGTTTTTGTGTGGGTTGTGGCACTGCTAGCTATTGTAACATACAAGCCAGTGCCTACCACAACTTCCCTCATACACCCGTCCCACACCAATGAGTCCAGTCCATCGGTGGTTTCCTTTCATCTAGTAATTCAGGTCCAGGGGATTTCTTCCTGCCTCTGGCTTTGCCATTTTCTAAGCCTTGTTATCCTCTGGAGCCAATTGATAAAGCGAAAACTCGGAGAATGAACCCACATTTCTTAAACCTGGTTTGAAAGTGTGTGTTAGTCTGGGTAGACTATAGAAACAAATCCATGGACACACATAGGTGCATAAGAAAGAGATTTAA
>NW_022103915.1:97811322-97812307 GCF_000313985.2 Echinops telfairi
GGGGGCTGGAAAACACAGTTCCTGAATATAGAGCCCCTTCCCAGCCAGCACTGCACTCGGAGCGCAAAGCAGGACATCTAGGAGACAGCACGCCATCTCTACTACTAATTACAAATGAAAATCATTTCCATAGAAATAAATGGTAAGTGTCTAGATGCATTCCCAGGCATCATCATCCAACACTACTCATTGCTATTGTCCCAAACACATTAAATAATACTTAAACGCAATACATAAAAATATGTATTTATATAAACAGGAGATTTTGTGATCATTATGTCTTAGAGCGATGCCACACGGTTGCATCAAAGGCCATGGTCATAAAAGTGTACCCCCAATGTGGACTGAGTTGGGTAAAGGAGAATAAAGAGGGAGTCGAAAAATAACTACCATTTACCTCCATCCACACCATTCAGGGCGATGACGTGCTGAAAGGAAGGCAAGATGTTCAGTCTGAGGGAGGCAGTAGTCTGAGCTCATCCTTCTTGCCCTTCAAATTTGTACAAAACTGAAATGTCAACTGTTTTCCACTTTCCATTTTAGTTACAGACACCACATGGTTATTCATTTTTTGCTCTCCTTGGGTTTCTCGATTACTTGCCAGTGAACTACCTGGGAAAGACCATTGGATACCCAACTTGTCACACAAGTATCTGAAAACTTATAAAAATGAACACGGACCCCCAACACCTTTTCTATTCCCCACTGTGCCTAGCAGTGCCTTGCCCAGCAGATGCTCGCTAAACATGAACCCGCCTTTGATGGACAGAGTCTGTTCTGTTTCTTACCTGAATATTCTGCTTGAAAGTGTTTATTTTCGTTCAAGGTCACTAAGTTGTATAAGTTGGTGCATTGTCATGAGATTGCATGTAGGGAGATGGTTTTTTTTTTTTGGTTTTTTTTTTTTCATCATTTATTTTATTTTATTTTATTTTTTAAACATTTTATTAGGGGCTCATACAACTGTTATCCCAATCCATACACA
>NW_022103915.1:97814149-97821731 GCF_000313985.2 Echinops telfairi
GGGGTTGGCCATGTGGTCCTCTCTGTGGGCTGGCTGCTCTGTTTGGCCTAGTGGGTCAGGATGTGCTCCAGTCTCTCCTCCTCCCCCGTCATCTGTTCCTGTGTGCTCTGGTCAGATATATCCTTCAGGGAGATGGTTTTTAATGTTTCTTTTGAATGGCTTTGTACATGTGAGAGACACCAGTCCCTTTCAGGGAGACTTCCTTTCTATTAAAATGTAGCCCCATTGAGTTTTCCCACATCTCCAGCTCCTTTCTGTTCTTTATATCGATCCAAACCAAACCAAACTCACTGCCATTGAGCCAACTACCTCACCGGGACCCCGTGGGACAGGGGAAAACTGCCTCCTTCGACGGTGTACTTTCTCCTATGGAGCCGCTGGTGGGTTCAAACTGCTGACCTTTCAGATCTCGGCCCAACGCATCCTCACGATGCTACCAAGGCTCCTTCCTACATCAATCAGAGTAAAGTACATAAAAACAAACACGTCTGAATATGGACATTTGCTTAACAGAGCAGTCACTTTTGATCATTCCATACTCACTGGTCTTACACAGGAAGACGGGCCCCTGGAGAGGGATCTTCACTGTGTACGAAATGTCTTGTTGTGTACAGTCTACTAAAAGGAGCGTGTCCTATTTCAACATACTCCTCTCTTAAGAAGGGAGGCCTTTCTCTCTATGGGTCTCTATCTGCGGAGCCCTCGGGATGTATGGTAGGCTACACACTGGGCTGCTCACTCCGAAGTCAGTGGTTCAAAAGTCCCAGCTGCTCCACGAGGGAATGATGAGGCTTCCTACTCTCCCAAAGGTCTGTGGTCTCCGAAACCCCAGGGGCAGTTCAGCTCTGTCTTCCGGGGTAACCGCGAGTCAGAATCGGGGAGCTGTGAGTCAGAATTGGCTCAGGGGCAGGGAGTTTCTACCGATGACTAAATTCCCACCAACACACAGTAAGGGATTGCTAAATTTAATCACATTAGAAAGAAAAACAGTCCTGCATAGCAAGTACACTATCAACAAAGTAAAATTTAGTAGAACTTGCATCACACACAAAAGACTAATTTCCTGATATAAGAAGAACTCTCAGAAATCAATTTTTTTTTAATTACCCAGTAGAAACATGAGCAAAGGGCATGGACGGGAGGACCCGGAGGAGGAGTACAGAGGATGTGCGGCCGCATTCGGAAGATAAGCACACCGTAAAACCACACAGAGGGCATTTTCGCTAAGGATTTGGCAACAATTTAGATCACTGCTAGCACACTGTGTAGGTGAGAGTGTGGGAAAAAATAGGAGGCTATGTGGGCCAGCCTTTACAGAGAACAATTTAACGTAACTCCAACTCTCAAAACGGAAAGTTTAGTAACCCTTTCACCCAGCGGGAATTTCCACTTCTGGGAATTTGCCTGAAAGATGTATAACTTACGTACCCTGATGACATGTAGGCTAGGTTATTCGTTATAGTCTTGTTTGTAAAGAACCATCTCAAATGTCTTTAGATCGGGGAACTGAAGAAATAATTAGTGAGCCATTCAGATAATGGCTCATTGTCATGTTCTAAGGGAGAAAGACGAGGCTTCCACTCTCGTTAAGAGTTACAATCTCAGGAGCCCACAAAGGCAGTTCTAGCCCGTCCTGTAGGGTCGCCGTGAATGGGGATCGACTCGATGGCACTGTGAACTTTTTGGCTCACGTCATGAAGGATCCCTGACCGTGTTGTGGGAGAAGCATGGGGCGCTCACCACAGGGTGAGCAGTTCAAACCCCACTAGCTGCTGTGGGAGAAAGATCATGCTGTGTGTTCCCATTAAGACTTAGACATCCTAATAAGCAGGTCTACTCTGTCCTATAGGGTCACCATGAGTCAGAATTAACTGAACAACAGTGGAAGGTCTCTGTGAACCTATATGGAAAGATCTTTAAGTTCTATTAGCAGGGAAAGCAAGGTGCACATCAGCAAAGAGTGAGTCATTTTTTGTGTTAAAAAAAAGGAGGTCATCCCAATGTGCTTGTTAGCACAGAGGCTCTAGGATCAGACTAATAACAGAGGAGAAGGGGGTGGGGCGAGGAACCGATGGCTGAGAGATGGCTCAGAGGAGCGCATCGTGGAAATGTTTCAAACAGCTTCTTTGTTTGAACCTTGTTGATGGAGTGCGGATCCAAAAATCAAATTTAAAAAACAGTATCAAGAGTCCAGTGAGGTTTTCACTCCATTTTGGTAGGGTCTGAGGAAAATGTGCATTGTCACGATTAGTGACATGATTGCACAGGTCATCCTGTAAGTGTCAGTAATCGCTTCTTGTACCCACGTCCTGTCTCCCCTGGGAAACCACCAGCTCCCACCTGTCAGGAGTCCGGGCACTGTTTAGCCTGGCACTGGGCACCTAGTTGGAGCCTGGGGACAGTTTGCTGACTGATTAAGCCTCTCAGACTGTCCTTTTTCTTTAAAAAAAAAAAAGAACACATCTTATGTGTTCCACTTGGACCTTTCCAGTAAATCAAAATATTAGAGGAGACGGACAAGAAAGATAGAAACGTGTATAGTTGCCAGGTAAATTGTGCCTCCCGAGAGTGTATCTATGGGTTAAAGAAACAATAGTCTCCATCTCATGGATGATAACGCGGTTGGTTTCTAATCAGCTCACTCTACATTGTATGTAGATGGTATTTTCTGGTTCAAATGGCTGTCCGTATGTTAAAATCTATTTCCTCAGTATTAAAAAGGAAAAAAAAATCGCACGCACACACACTTTGGCCCGCATCAGGTTGGTTTCTTTCAAACTACAGAATAAGTCCGCCGCGACGTTTGATTTTACGATATAAATGTGATCTCGCTTCTGCAGGTGGGCTGAGAAATCACTTCGTGGAGAAGCCAGGTTGCGAGGGCGGCGCGCTGTGCTGCCGGCTGGGGCTGGCGGCGGCCGCCCAGGCTGCAAGCCCCTCGCCGAGGCTGAAGCGGGCTCTGGGCGCCCTCTCTGACGCCCCCTGCAGGACCCGCAGAGAACTGACCTGGAAAGCGTCCCAGCCTGGTTTCCTGGGAGCCCCGGAGTGGAAGGGTAAAGGGCAACGCACTGCCCCGCCCACCCGCCGCTTCCTGGCGGGAAGTCTGACGTGCTGGTGGGCCCGGGGGCCGTCAGCCCACCCCCAGGGAAGGCACCCAGGGCTGCCATAGGAGCAGCCACGTGCCTGGATGGGGAGAGATCCGTTAAAGGCAGGCTCCCCAGGATTTAGCATCCTCTCCTCTCCCCTCCCCTCCTGGGGACTTTTTCCTTTCTCAGCCTTAGCTTCCCCTTTTTCAAATTCATTCCAACCAAAGAGACTGAGAGGATATAGGTTTGGAGAACAGTTTCAGGACAATTCATTAAACTGGCTAGGCCTCGGTTTCCTTTTTTGGGGGGTGTGGGGGTGTGGGGGGAGGGAATAACAATAGTACCAAACTTAAAACTCCTTAAGAAAACTATTTGCTAGTTTCTTATAAAGTTTAAATAGACACTTCCCCTACTGCTCTGGCGATTCTACTCCTGTTTACCCAAGAGAAATGAAAAGCTTTGTCAGGCCAAATACTGGCTCACCAGTGTTCACAGCAACGTTATTCATAGTAGATAAAGACTAGAAACGGCCCACATGTGCATCAGTACCAAAAAATAAAATGGATAAACACGTTGTGCTGCATTTATACAATGGGATACTGCTTGGCAGTAGAATTCCTTCTTGTTGCAGTATGGATGCATCTCAAAAGCATTGTACAAAATGAAAGAAGCCAGACACAAAAGAGTACATATTGTATGATTCCACGAAGTTCTAGAACAAACAAAAGGAATCTGTTAGCTGTTGTCAGTTTCTTCCAACTCCTGGCCACCCTGTGAGCAACAGCACCACCCTCACGTCACCGCTGTGAAGAGTCTCTTCAGAGTTAGTACAACACAGGTCAGACAATCCATCGGCCATCAGCAGTGGTATCCCTTGTTCCACATCCTCTTCTGAATCTGGTTTGATAGACTGCTGCATCCACTGCGATTCTTCTTTAGCAAAAATTCACTTGTGTATAATAGTAATGATATTGTTCAACAATGTCCACATTCTGTTGGGGCACTTTTCTTAGGAATGGGCACAACTGCAGATCCATTCCAGTTGGTTGGCCAGACAAGCTGTCTTCCAAATGTCTTGGCATAGATGAGGGAGCACTTTAGGGTAGCATCCACTTGTTGAAACATCTCAAGTGATATTTTGTCAATTCCTGGAGCCTTGACTTTTTTTTTTCATTTTTCTTTGTTCTCCTGTGCTCTAGGCAGGAAGAGACTAATAGTTGCTTCTTAGATGGCTCTTTTTTTCTTCCCCTTTTTAAATTATTTATTTGTCATTGGTTTTTTTTTTAAACAATCATTTTATTGGGGGCTCTTACAGCTCTTATATAACAACCCATACATCAATTGTATCAAGCATATTTGTACATATGTTGCCATCACTATTTTATAAACATTTAGCTTCTATTTAAGCCCTTGTTATCGGAGCCTTGATTTTTGCCGATGCTTCAGTGCAGCTTGGATTCCTTCCCTCAATACCATTGGTTCTTGATGAGAGGCTACCTCCTGGAAAGGTGGAACATTGACCATTTCTTTTTTGGTACAGTGAACCTGAGTATTTATTCCATCTTCTTGTGATGCCTTCTGTGTTGTTTAATATCTTGCACTTTAAGACTTGATGTTTTTTCTTCCGTTCCCTCAGCTTGAGACTTTTGAACATGTTCTTCCCTTTTGGTAGTCTGACTCTGGGTCTTAGCATGTTTCTTAAAATACTGTACTTTGTCTTCTTGAGCAGCCCTGTACCATCTTCTGTCCAGCCCTTCTGCTCTGGATGTCATTCTTTTTCTTTTTTTCCCTCTGGTCTAGCCAGACTTGCAAGGTAGAATTCATATCATGATAGTGGGGGCGGGGAGGAAGCATTTAGGAACTAGAGGAAAGTTGTGTTTTTCATTGTTGTTACATCGCACCCTGACTGGCTGGTCTCCTCCCCGAGACCCCTCTGCAAGGGGATTTCTGGATGTCGTTCTATAGCTCTTCTGGTCTGTGATCGTTAGGGTTCAATGGTGGGCTTTTCGTTTCAGTGGATTATACTCACAGTCATACTTTGGCTCTCATAGACTTGTTTTAACATTTTCCCGCTTCAACTTAAACTGGCATTGAAGCCATTGATAGTCTGTTTTGAAGTCGATTCCTGGCCTTGCCCAAAATTGATTATATTGGGCTTTTCCATCATCTCTTTCCACAGATGTAATTGATTTGATTCTTGTGTATTACATCTGGTGAGGTCCATATGTATAGTTGCTGTCTATATTGTTGAAAAGAAGTCATTGCAATGAATAAGTCTTTGGTATTAGTCTTGAAAAGTCTGACGTAGCCATCACCAAGGAGATGTGTTCTAGCTACCAATCCTTTTCTGTTTCAGCGTTTGAATTCCAATCATCAGTGATTATCAATGCATCTTGATTTCATGTTTAATCGATTTCAGACCACACAAGTTGGTAAATATTTTCAACGTCTTCATCTTCTGAGTGTAAACTAGTTGTATTAGCTGGTCTTCTTTGGCTGTATGGATATTGTCCTATCATTAACTGCATTATCCTTGAGGGTAGATCTTGAAATGTTCTTTTTGACATTGAATATAACACTATTCCTCTTCAATTTGTTATTCCCAGCATAAACTCTTACTGCCAGTGAATCAAATCGCTGCTGACTCATAGCAACCCTGTAGAAAAGGGTAGAACTGGCCCCTGGGAGTTTCCCAGTCTGTAGATCAGCGGTTCTCAACCTGTGGGTCTCGACCCCTTTGGGGGTTGAACGACCCTTTCACAGGGTCGCCTAAGACCATTGGAAGGCACATAAATATTTCACAATATATAATTACATATTGTTTTGTGATTAATCACTATGCTTTAATGATGTTTAATTATGTTCAATTTGTAACAATGAAAATACATCCTGCGCATCAGACAGTTAGTTACATTACGATTCATAATAGTAGCAAAGTGACAGTGATGAAGTAGCAACGAAAATAATTTTATGGTTGGGGATCACCACAACATGAGGAACTGTATTAAAGGGTCGCAGCCTTAGGAAGGCGGAGAACCACTGCTGTAGATCTTTACAGGAGTAAAACGCTGGTGAGGAGCAGCTGGTGGTTTCGAACTGCCGTCTTTGCAGTTAGCAGCCTAATGGATCACCACTAAGCCTCCAGGGTGCCTATTGATCCCAGCATAGAACCATATCTTTATCTGCTTCAAAATGGCCACCGTCTGTCTAGTTCACGGATGTGTGCAGCTGTTTCTTCTGCGAGTCATGCCTCTGAAGGTCTGAAGACTTGAGGTAGTCTCTGCTCTAGGGAGGCAGCTCTTTCTCAGTTGTTTTGAGTTCTTTCCAACTCGAGGGTGCTCATCTTCGGGCACTTTATCACACAAGTGTTCCACTGCTATTCATGAGCCTTTCACAAGTCAATTTTTAAGAAGTAGATTGCCAGCTCCTTCGAAAAGTTCTATTGCAACTCATCCCCACTAACCTGTGAGTGTTTGAAATGCAAGCAACAAGCCACCACAGTGCCAGGGGCTCTTTTGGTTTGGGAGGAGGGTAAATGCTGGTGATCAGAAGGTCTTTGTGTGCTGAGTAGGCTATCTGGTGTGGGCGAGAGTGGGTACCCAGGAGCGGTTTCAGAGAAGCCCAAATCCACGGCCATCCGGCCATTTCTGACTCCCAGCAACTGGACAGGGCCATACACAATTCACTGTTCCAGAGAGCTACCTAGTTCCGCAGGCTGCCAATAGTTACAAAAGATTTTTCTCCTGCGGAGCGCCTGGCGGATCCTAACCAAGGACCTTCTAGCTAGCAACACAACAGGGTAACCCACGGCCCCACAGGGGGTCCTTGTCAGAAAGGCAGGGCCGGCTTTTCTTTTGCGCTCAACGAAGGGCGGAGAGATGGGCAGACCTAGTGGAAGATCGGGTAGGAAGACTGGACGAGATTCGGAGGCTGCACAGCAGAGGGACGAGGTGGAACAGCCACTGAGGCCACTTTCCCCTTTCCTTGGTCGCTTCTAGAACCCTTTAGCAACATCTACATCGGGATTTATTAAAACTCTCGTGCTTGTGGGGCTGAGGGGCGGGGGCAGGGGTAGGAGGAAACTGCTGAGTCCCCTCTCCACTGTGGCCCAGACCCCTCGTGCCTGGGAACACCGTCATGTGGCCTGCACGGTCTTGGGCAGCGAGGACCTGTTTAATAAATGACAGACGTTTTACGTCGCGGTACATGCCTGCATGGCTTGTAACAAAAGAACCGGCCTCATTCCACGTCGCATGCTCATGTCGGTGACTCGGCAGAAGAATTTGTTTCTACACCGAGAAAGTATTTCTGTAACAACAGTGGAGGGGTTTGCGCCCTTCGGGTGGGGGCGCTGCGGGGTGGGATTCAGTTCAGCCTGGCCAAAGCTCCCTCTTTGGAGCACAGAGCAGGCCCGCGGCCACTTTCCGGTTAGCGACACCGGCTGTGAGCAGAGGGGCCTCTCACCGGGGCGGGGGCTAGCCCCTGCGCCCACCCCT
>NW_022103915.1:97822160-97824370 GCF_000313985.2 Echinops telfairi
GCAGCCTGGCCGGGACGGAATGTGGCCGGCCCCAGGTGATTCTCCCAAGGGTGCTGGTTTGGCTTTGGGGCAGGCCTTGGGCACTGCTTCGGTGCACGCAGCTGCCCGTGCAGCTGAGGACAATGGCGTGGCGTTCCCGCCGGCAAGGCCTCGTCCAGATCTACCAGGCGCGCCCCAGGCACCTCCCCCTGGACCTGCACCCACGTCTCCTCCCCAATCCCTGCTTTGGGGTTAGTCCAGGACTCCCCGGAAGCTGGCCCACCCACCCGCCGGGGGGTCAATCTGCAGTGGTCTGGGGATGCCCACACCTGTGCTGAAGGAATTGAGAGGCCCTCACTGTTCTGAACACTAGTTTAATCTGCAGGGTTTCCTCCTTGTCTCCTGGCTTCCTCTTCCTCACCAACACTGTCTTGCCAGAGACCCAAGATTCCCCAGACCTTTCCCCATCCCCACTCCTTCCAGTTGACCCTAATCACATCTCCTTCACCTCCTTCAGCTCTGATCCTGAGGCTCTCAAGTCTCACCCACCCTCCACTCCCAGCAAGCCATGCTTAACCTGTTCCCCAAACACTGCCCTCCCCCAAATGTCATCCTGGTCTGTGACTCAGCCCTGACTCTCCCTACCCCCCTTTGAACCTGGGAACCCTCCCCTGACCTAGTCTGGTATGGTGTCCCCATGGCGAGGCTCCAGTTCTTGCCCCAGGCAGGCATGGGGAAGCCTGAATCTCCCGGGCCCTTCCTTCCCCTTCCTGGCATGCCAACTGGGTTCCCTTGAGAGTCTGGTTCTTGCCAACCCTTGTGCTTGCAGGGTCTTCCAGGGAGCCCACAGGCCTGTCAGCATCCTCCTTTCCTGTCCAGCAGGTCAGACCAGCCTGCATGGTGGAAGAGTGTGAGAGATGTTGCCCTCATCCAGGGCTCTATATGGTCCACTAAATATCCTTATCAGGAACTGATGAAGAAAGTAAGGGCTTCCCTGATCCACAGGGATCTTTGTTTCCTGGAGTTGTAGGTGGCAACACAGTCACCCTGGAAGAACTTAATGAGTGGAGTAAGGATTTCCCCACCAGCCCACCCCCCACGCAAGGCAGGTCATCATTCTGGCTCACCATCCGACCCCTTCCTTCCAGGTCCAAGCCTCACAGAGCCCGGGGATTCATTAGCACCTGCCTTCGTTACTTGCTGTGGTTTTCTCATGCCATCATTAGCTGCCTCCTTCTCAGCAGCTCGGGAGCACCCATCCATTTGAGGCTGGTCAGGGAGTTGCATGCCAAGGGACCTTGGACTGCCCTTTCTAGGGCACCAGGATGTGAGTGCTGAGTGGGGTGACAGTTGAAGGCGTGTGGGTAGATCCCACAGGCCTGGTGAAGCTTCCATAGAGCTGGCCCATCCCTGAAGACAACCCATGTCCTGGCACGGGACGAAGGCAGGATTCCATCCTTTTAGCAACACACACACGAACCTAGTGCTTCTAACACTTGAGCATTTCTTGCACCAGGAAAAATGTTGGGCAAGGTGTGAACAGGGGTTGGTGGATTTCCTCCATCACCAAGGATGTTCATTCAAAAGCCTATCACCAACACTTAACCTGTAAACAATTTTTTTCAATTAAAAAATGTGGGAATGACATCATTTCAGGATTAGCAGTAGGTTTGGGCTTTTTAAATTATTATTATTTATTTATCTTGAAATAATTTCAAGTTTATAGAACAGAGACCAGAATAGCACCAAGAACTCCCACACATTCTTTACTCAGATCCACCAATCAATAGACATTTGGGCATATTTGGCTTACCATCTCTCTCCCCCCCTCCCACCCCTGCTCACTTCTGCTCACATTCTCTCCATTAAAAGAGAGGGGGTAGGAGCAAGAAAGGGAATGGATCTTATATGCAGAATCCACCTCCGGCCTGGATCATTGGAGAGTATATTGAAGAGCCCCTCTCCTTATCCAGAAACACTGTAGTACCATTGTCAGAGTCAACGACTCCTGGTGGCACAGTGCCGACTGAAAGGCGAGTGGTTTGAACCAGCTGCTCAGAGGGAGAAAGATGTGGTCCATCTACTTATGTAAAAAAATGTCCTCTAGTTCCTGAATGCTTCCTCCCCCACCCTGCCCCTGCTATCATGATCCCAATTCTACCTTACCAATGCGGCTAGACCAGAAGATGGACACTGGCAAAGATAGGAACTGGAAACACAGGGAATCCAGG
>NW_022103915.1:97824877-97826052 GCF_000313985.2 Echinops telfairi
AAAAATTGAAAATGAAAAAACAAAAATACATCCTTGGCAACCCTGTGAGGCCGGTTTCTACTTTGTCCTACAGGATCCCTCGACGTTGGAATCGACTGGACAGTAATAGGGTGTTGTTTCGCTTGGCGATGATCACATTCAGGAGATTTGGCATTGATGCTTTGATCTACATCCCTTAGGTAGATTTCCCCAATTGTCCCAGGAATTCTTTGGTGCCGTCACCGCCTCCTCTTTCTCTTCCCCTTCTTTGTCCTTTTCTCTTCCTCCTCCTCAAGATCGCTGCCGTATTCTCTGATCTAGGATCCAGTCCAGGAGCACACACTGCATTCGGTTTTCATGTCTGTTTAGAACAGTTCCTAAGCCTTTCATGACACCGGCACTTTGTAAAGTTTTATTAGCATTTCATCCAGATGTTGTACAATTCAATAATTCAATCATATCGAGAAGAGTTGCACAATTGTCACCATATTCAATTCTAGGACATTTTCTTCTTCCTTGTAGTCATGGTCATGTAATGTTTTTCCCAATCGGGGCAAAAATAGACACACCAGAACATTCTCCAGTTCCACAACTTCTGCTTGTATAATTCAGTTAGGCTCCGGCTCCTCGCTGTCCCACTACTGGTATCCTTTTCCACGTTACTCCCCCGCCCTGAGCACACACTCAGTGCCCCTCAGCAGCAGCTCTCCCCGCTTCCCCCGAGTCACCATTGGCCACGTGTGGGGCTTTTTTTAAGTGTAGGCCAATTATTTTGGTGAAGGTTCCTCAATTGGGGTTTGTCTGAGGTTTCCTCGTGAGTTTCAGATAGCGCACTTCTGGTCTGGGCATGACAGAAATGGGCTGCCTGCCCTGTGCATTCTGTTAGGACGCACATGACCTCCAATTATCCTAGCAAAAAAATGTGAACTGGAAAACTCTAACAAGTTTCTCCGATGTGAAAGTGTATTTTCTTTGTGTAACTAGTTAGACATTGGTTGGGTGAGTTAACAATAACATTTTAAATGAAATAAAATGGACTTCAAAAAAAACCCCAACTCTAATCATAGTCCCTATTTGTATTTATTCCTTATCGATCCGGTAAAAGTATCTTTAAGCTCATCAGAGGCTCCTAGACTGGCTGCTGGGAACTCTTGCACTAGGATGCAAACAAGTCATTCATCTAACAAATACTTGAG
>NW_022103915.1:97826152-97827523 GCF_000313985.2 Echinops telfairi
TCGAATGCCTTCTGTCCTCGGCCTTGACAGGAAGATCCCAGGCTCGGGCCATTTCTGGAGCTACTCATTTGGCAGTTTCTGGAGCCCAGGGGATCCAGAAAGTTATAAGGGGTCCTTCCCTCAAATGCATAGATGAGGTAAGGATTTCCTTCAGATGAAATATATAGCATCTTCCACATCTGTGGTTATATATTAATTAGCTTCCCCTAGCTTCTACTGCAGTACTCAACAACCTCAACACTTGAGTGGCTAATAATAACAAGGTGTGGTCCAGTCCATCACTTGGTAGGACCTTTCTAGGAGCCCTGGTGGCATAGTGGTTACCGGTGGGCCTGCTAAGCACAAGTCAGCAGTTTAAAACCACCAGCCACTCCTTGGGAGAAAGACGGAGCTTTCTATACCCAGAAAGAGTTACAGTCTCAGAAACTCACAGGGGTGGTTCTTCTACCCTGTGCTGAAGGGTCGCTGTGAGTCCGCACTGACTTGGTGGGAGTTGTTTGTTTGTTTGTTTTTGGAGCCATAGTCCTTGTAGCTTCCACCAAGTGATTGGATAAGACGATGCAGATAAAGTACTTGTGACCCACCAAAGGGGTGGGATAACTTGCTAATAATGCAAATAAGACACACAAGGGCATCCTTGCGGATGTAGGGCCATGCAAATAAAGTATATGAAACTTTGATGAGGGGATCGGTCAGTTTTGCCATCCGACTCCGTTTAAAGGGAGACGTGGAGAGGTAGAGGAGCTGTCACCCGGAAGACAGAAAGATGACAGCACAGGACTGACAAGAACAATAGCAGTACAGGATGCGGGAGGCCAGCAGGAGACTTCTGCCTGGGAGCGGGGTCTTCCCAACCCACAGAGCTGAGAGTTGTAACACTTGCCCGAAAAGGCTCTGGCAGGGCAAATGGCAGAGGGTGAGCAGAAGCCATCTTGATTCAGAAGATGTTCTGACTTGTTTCTGCGGAGTTGTGTCCTGCTACTTCCCTGATAATCCCCACAATTGTGCACGTGGCCTGTGAGTTCTGAGTGCCGCGGCGATGCATTATCAGCCCGGCAGAGAAGTCGAGAGTGCCAGGGGAGGGACAGCTGATAGCAGAATTGGTAAGAAGGCTGTGGAAAGGAGGTGTGTCTGACCTTCGCCCCGCAGGAGTCAACCTTGGGCTGTGGGTCTCAAGGCTCCTTCCCTGTAGTGACGCTGGAAGAGGTCTGGAACCACCAGCCCCTGGTTGTTACACAAGGACTCGGGTTATGTCCACCGTGCTTCTGCTCTGTGGTGTTCTTTTCATGCTGGGATCCAGGCTGAAGATGTAGCCCGGGTCCAGGACATGCCATTCTCATTGTTGTTGGTTGCTGTTGTTAGCTGCCATGT
>NW_022103915.1:97827687-97828897 GCF_000313985.2 Echinops telfairi
CATAGGGTCACTGTGCCGACCCGTAGTGACCCTATGCACAACAGAGCAAAACACGGCGCCATCCCAACAAAACACAACAAAGCTCACTGCCGTGGGGTCAGGGCTGACTCACGGCTCCAAGAGTGGACTGCTCACAGCAGTTGAAAGCCCAGTCTTTGTCCTGCGGGACTGCTGCTGGTTCCAAACTGTACTGCAGCCCAACTAGGAACCACCTGGCCACCGGAGCTCCTGCACACCCTCACCAGGGAAAGTTAATGAATAGATCCCCACAGACGTGAAAGACGTTATTGATTTCATCTATAGGAAATCCTTACTACTTCTATGGATAAGAACCTTATGCATAGCCATTCTCATGACAGAGGGAAGAGTAGAAACATTGCAAGAGGTGGAAGTGAGGCACAGTTCTGAAGGTTTCTGTAGGGAAGAGCACACCTCCTCTCCACTCACAGTTCATTGGCCAGTGCAGGTAATGGGGCAGGGAGAAGTATCCACCCCTACCAAAAGGAGTATTGCCAGCCCTGTGGCCAAGGGAGGGATATTTGATCAATGGCCTCATAGAGAAAGGAAGAAAATAATTAGCGTGAATAATGCAGTCAACAACTCACTTGATTTACCGCCCTGGAGTCAATTCGGATTCATAGTGACCCTTTAAGGTCAGGGTAGAACTGTCTAGGTGAGTTACTTCCAAGACAGCAGCTCTTTATGGGAGTAGAAAGCTTCATCTTTCTTCCACCGAGTGGCTGGTGGTTTGGAACTGGCGACCTTTCGGTCAGCATGGCCACTAGCACTCCACAGTACAACCCTGTTAGCACAAGGCCTCTAGAACAACGTACAGAGCATACTGCGAGGGAGGGACACGTTATACGACACCCTGAGGAAATAATCGCTAAAATGCGGTGTATGGCATGGTCTGTAAGGGAGCTGGCCAGCAGTCTTCAAAAGCGACCATGTCCTGGAATAAGAAAGGCCCCTTCTCGACTGATAAGCTGAGGGATAGAACAGGTGTGATTCATGATCCTTCACTGGAGCTCGGTTGGGGTTGTGGTGGTTTGTAAGCTATAACTGGAAACTTTTGCATGTAAACTACATACTTGGTGATATTATAGAATGTTAATTTTCTTAAGTGTCTCAGGGCTTTGCAGTTATGTAGGAGAATGTCCTTTTTTTAAAAAATATTTTATTAGGGGCTCATACAACTGTTATTGCAATC
>NW_022103915.1:97829627-97830855 GCF_000313985.2 Echinops telfairi
TTCGACACCTCGTGATCACACGGGTTGATATGTTGTTCCATGTGGGCTTTGTTGCTTCTGAGCTAGATGGCCGCTTGTTTGCGAGAATGTCCTTATATTTAGAAGTTGTCATGTATTTTGGAGTGAAGTATCATATAGGTCTCTAGACCTTCTATTTCTTTTCAAAAGGTTTAAGCAACATATCCATCCATACACACAAAGAAAATTAAGTGGCAAAATGATCAAATTTGTTGAGAGTTGGTGGGAGGGTAGAGGAGTTTTTGCCATGTCAATCATTTAAGTGTTTTGGTGTACTTGAAATTTTTGAAAAAAAGAATTGGGGCGGGTGGGGGGGGGGCGGGGAAGTTACCTAACTGTAACAGTGATTTATAAAAATACAATTCACTTTTCAGGGTTGTTGATTTTATAGAATCCTTTTGCATATTCAATTTACTGTAGTAATTTCTTCCCATTATCATCCTATTATATTTACAAAGGCTCCTAATTTGGTCGTTCTGCAAAACATTTGAGTAGTAAACATGAAATACCTTACAAAGTTCATATTCGCTTCAACTTGAGAATTTAGCTAATAAAATAATCATGGATTTCTGTAGCTATTCAGCAACAAGGATGCCCATGTAAACTTTGTTTGCCAGAGTGAAAAAAATATTATTTAAATAGTCAATGATAGAAATATGGTTAAATAACCTATAACTATCCCTGTCACCCCACCCCCAAAGGAGTATCATGCAAACATTAAAAATAATGTTTTGGGGATTGACATGTATTAATAATTATAGAGTCTGAGTGATTTTTATCTAGGAACTCACCATACTAATATCTAGATCATAATATAATTGATTATTTTTCCTTAACTAAATTTTTTCTTTTAATTAAAAAAATTATAGAGCACTGTTTAACAAATGGAAAAGAATTTATATTTACCTTACCAAAAATAAAAATTCCCAGTATGCGCTGTATAACTCCATTTTGTTTAAAAGGAAAAAAAACTTAGAAAAAAGACGAGGGAACATATATTCCCTCAAGTACCTAACCTGGTTATCTCTGGGAGTTGGATTAACAGGTCATTTACAATGTTCTTTGATTCTTTTTCCATTTGTAAACTTCGTATAATGAACCTCACGTTCCCCCATACCGAGTAAAACCACGCGTTACTGAATGGCTATTTTTCCTTTGCAGATGGAAAGGGGCCCCGCAGAGGGTCCCTGGGGCCGCTCCAGAGGCGGGC
>NW_022103915.1:97830955-97836744 GCF_000313985.2 Echinops telfairi
CAGCCACCAGGGGGCAGTGCTGCTCGCTGACGCTGCCCGCCTTGGCCTGCAGCTCTTGGCCAAGGTCGAGAGCAGGGCTGCTCCACCGGCCTCGTGCCGCCGCCCTTCCAGACAGCGATCCCCGACTCAAATTATTGCCGTTGCTACTTCATCACTGTCATTGTGCTACTGTTATGAATCGTCATGTAAATAGCTGATAGGCAGGATGTATTTTCATTGTTACAAATTGAACGTCATGAGAGCATAGTGATGCATCACAAAACAATATGTTTAGTCATATTTTGTGAAATATTTATTTCTAATGACAAAGAAGTGAAATTTTGTCTGGAAGCATGGTGTAGCACGGATAACAGGATTCACGCCCGGACCCGCCTGGAGACGGACAGAGGAGCGGTGTCTGAGTTCCCAAGACCCTCGGCAATATGTGCTTTCCGAAGGGCTTAATTTTAGGCGACCTCTGTGAAAGGGTCGTTCGACCCCCCAAAAGGGTCGCGGCCCTCAGTTTGCGAACCGCTGGTCTGGAGCGTTTCCTCCTCCCCGTGCTGCCCTTCACCTCTGAGCACCCCGGAAACCATCGCCGTCAGTGCACTGGGCTCAGGCCACCCGGGAGGATGGAGAGCTGCCAAGGCCGTCATGCTGACGAAGCGGACCCGCGCCAAGTGGCTCTGGGGCTCAGACCGCCAGCCCGTCTCTTACCAGTCCCCCTGGACCTGCGGGGACCCCTGGAAAGAAACCAGCACCCTGCTTGGGCGCAGGGCTGCGCCCCCCGCCGCCGCCCCAGGCTGGGCGTGCGCACGGTGCAGGCGCGGCTGCCGTGCAGTGCCTCCAGGTCCCAGTAGACGGCGCCCACCTGCTGCACGGGCTTCCGGGGCCGCCCAGCGCTCGACCCGCTGCGCCACCAGAGCTCCGGGGAGGGTGTGAGCGGGCTGCAAATCGGGAAACGCCCCTTTCCCTGCCCAGAGACAGCTGTCGTATTGTGAGTGTGCGTCAGGGGAGACAATGTGGGTTTGGGTTTTTTGTTTTCATTTATGTTTTTATTTAGCACAAATAAAACTCGCAAATGGGTCATGTGTTCATTTTCTTCGCTGCGCAGCCTGGCGTTGGGGTGGGTGACTCCGATGGAAGCGGCGGGCGAGCGATCTCTGCACAGTGAGATCCGTCCCTGCCGCAGCGTCCGCTCCTGCACGTGGGCAGGCACTCAGGTGCTGGGTTTTCGTGTGGCCCCGGCCCCCACGTTGGGCATGGAGAGCTGCCCTTCGGATCTTCTCCGCACGCTGTTGTCGATGCCTCTGGGCAGGCACGGGCTGCGCTTCATCTTGACCCGGACGTCGCCGTCCTCCTTTTGACAATGCTGGGCTTCCCCAGGGGTCTGAGGGCAGCCACGAGGCCGGTGGGAGATGGAAGGAAGACAGCGCCGAAGAGGAGAGGGGGCAGGTGGACAGTGAGCTCTCCCGAGGCTCTTTTGCACGTTTTACTTGCTGTGCCACTTCCCTTTTTTATTTTCAGTCTGTTGCTGTTAGGTGCCATTTTTAGTTTAAGACTCTGTTTTCTCAGTTCAGCAACAACATAGACAGATGTTAAACACACACAACATTTACTTCCGTTGTACCTAATTCTATGCATATTTTTTCAAGGCACACATCATTTATCATGTTGGAAAGCCTTCCTCTACCTGCCTTTGTAGCAGGGTCAATGACTATGCTGATCTACCTTCGGCAAAAAATTCCACAGTCTAGATGAAGTGCAGCACCTAATGGTATCATTTTGTGCGCAGCTCTGGGGCTTGGTCTACACAATGCGGCGGTCCTTGGTTGCTGCCATGTTGGCGCTGACTAACGGTAACACCGTGCTCTGTAGCGCAGCACCATCTTCCTAGTGGTTGGTGGGCGTGAGCCTGTTGTGGGCGTCACTGGCTAGTTTGAGTGCTTTCCCACCTCGGGGGCCCATCTTCCAGCACTCCACTGGCCTCTGTTAGGACCCAGGTTCGGGTGGTGAGTTTTCAGAAGAGGATCAGCAGACCTTTCTCCCAAGGGCCTTAGTGTGAACATTCAGCCGCAGCCTGGACTGTCAACTTTGGGTGGCCCTGGTGGTATTCGAAATATCAATGGCATGGCAGCATACAGGCTACCGTGGGTATGGTCAACAGACAGACTAAATAATGTAAGCAAGTAAATAAAGTCTCTCCTAAGCAAGAAAAGGCTTAATGATTTATAAAGTAGACATTCGCCCCAAAACTAGTCTTTCCGTTGTTGCTTTCACAATTCCCCTTCCTCTTGTAAGTGTACAGTCCCATTTTCTTAGTCTATTCACAGAGTGGAGCAATCATCCCCACAATCAATTTCAGAACATTTCTTCACCCCTAAAAGAAGCCCTATACTCATTAGCAGTCCCTCCCTATAGCTCACCCTGTGGCTCCCCGGATCTTCCTCTCAACCCTATGCAGCCAGTAATCTGCTTTCTGTCTCTACAGCTTTGCCTTTTCTGGACATTTTACATAAATAGAATTATATGCTGTATGGTCTTTGATGACTGACTCATTTCATTAGACATAAGTGGGTCTGATTTTTAAGGTTCATCTACCTTGTAGGATTCATCAAGACGTCATTCTTTTTTTTTGGGGGGGGGTAGGGCAAAAAGGACTTCATTCCTTTTTATTTGCCAAACTTGTATGTTATTTATTAAGACGATTTTTATATTTCAGTCATCCTGGTGGCGTGAACTCATCGCTATGAGTTCTATGAGACCTATAGGACAGCGTCAAACTGCCCTGTGGATTTCCAAGGCTGTAACTCTTGATGGGAGTAGCGACCTCATCTTTGGCTCTCATAGGGGCTGGTGATTTCGAGGTGCTGACCTTGCGACTAGCAGCCCATTGCGTACCTGCGACACCACGTAGAGTCAGAATTAGCTTGAGGGTAGTGAGTGGTGGTAAGCGGCATCTCACTGTGGTTTTGACGGACATCTCCCAGGTAGGTGATGATGCAGGCTATGTCTTCACATGCACATCTTCGTCGACACCATGTCTACGTAGATCTTTTGCCCATTTAAAAAAATTGAATTGTCTTTTTTTTAAATTGAGTTGTAGGAGTTCTTTATATATCCTAGAGACAGGCCCCTTATCAGAGATGACTTGCAAATACTTTCTCCCATCTGATGGACTGACGTGAACAGTGTAGGTGTCCTTTGAAGCACAGAAGGTTTTAATTGTGATGAAAGTCCTGTTTTCCTGTTTCCTTTTGCCACGTGTGCCTTGGTGTCGCAGATAGGAAACTGTCTAAGCCATGGTCACCAACATGTGCTCCTATGTTTTACTCTACGAGGTCTATCATTTTGGCTTTTACCTTTCTGTCTTTGGTCCTTTGAGCCTTTCCCTCCGTGAATATGGGGTGATTTGGGGGAGTCCGTAGGTTATGAGGATCCTGGCGTTGGGGTGTCGTCTGAAGGTCAGCAGTTCAAAACCACCAGCCACTCCGAAGGAGCGACAACTCTCCCCTGTCCTGTAGACTCACTAGGCGTTGGCAGTCAGTTTGCTTTGTTTTGTTCTTTTTCGCAGGTGACATTTCACGATGACACTCCAGTCAGGAGTGTGTCTTCTCAGCTGTTCCCACACACCCCGCTCTGGGTCTCGGCCTCTCAGCCGCAGGGGCCCCTTGACCTCTGCCCTGCTCCTGCAAGTGTCACAGCGCCCCGTTAGTGTGGCTAAAACACTCAAAGGGACCCCACAATGCCGCCTGCAGGAAGGAGCTCGGCTTTAAGGCTCCAGTGTGCCCGAGGGTGGAGAAGTCAGCTCTGCCTCTGCGCCTGGCAGCTGTGTCCCCTGAGTCCATTGTGTTTGCGTGGTGAGGAAGAGGCCCGGTTTTGTTCAGACTGAATGGTGGTTCCTGTTCCTGGCAACTCTCCTCCCCCCAGGGATGCTCTTTGCACTGGTCTGCGGGTTTGTGTGCTCTCTGGGCTGAACTGCTGCTACACAGACTTCCTCATGGAGAACTGGAAGCAAATCGAAGTCGTCCCCACCCCCTTCCCAACCACTTTTTAGCTCCCAACTTTTGAAAAATCCCATCTGAATATTTCAAGCCCACATGACTTTGTCATTTCCAAACGTCAAGGAAGTCCTCCTCAGGGCCCTGGGACGGGCCCTGCTGCCCTTAGTGACCTTTCTTGGCCAGACCCCAGACGCCCCTCATCCTCCACCTGGCAGGAAGCTGGAGTCTCGCTGTTCCCAGAGCTGACCGAGTCTGCCACTCGTCTTCCTTCAGCTTTGAGTGCAGAGGAAGTGCAGGGCTCACCGGCTGAAGCATGACCTTGGGCAGAATGCTTGTGTACTTTGCAAATCATGCCTCTTTTGGCATTCATCCTCACCCTCTGCGATCGATGTCATCGCCTCATTTTACAGATGAGGAACCAGGGAAGGCAGACTTGCCCCAAGTCACAGGGTTAACAAGTAACCGAAGGGTAGGGTGCAAGGACGCTCTGGATGTTAAGCTGGGAGTTGGGGTGCATCAGGACTGGGGTTCAAGGCTATAGCCAGACCAGCTGCCCATGGGCGTGATGTTAAGTCCTTCCCCTTGGCTACAGATGTTGACTTTGTCCTGCTTGTGCACAGAGCTTGTCCTGGTGAGGCATGACGCTGAAGCTGCAAAAGTCTGCAGCTTTAGACAGAAGGAAGGCAGCCGTGTTGCTGACTTGCGGGTAACTAAGACTGAGGGAAGAGTGGTACTCTGGTGAGGGCGTGGGGGGTGGAGTGGATGGATTTGATTATAGGTATGTGTGCAGGCCCTGTCCATAGCTGATAGGCTGAGAGGAAACCGCTTTTGTCGGAGTAACCAGCCCCTGGCCATCGTGGGGGAATCGGTAGGCACAACTGTACAGGGATACTATATGAAGATGATAGTAAAGTCATAGAGAATAAGAGAGATAGGCGAGAACATAAAATAAAGGAGTCACATTCTATGAGAGCATGCTCACCTCCTGGACAGCCATGACCTCACAGCCAGGTCTGTGCAGAGTGAGAGGAGGAGAGAAATGGGGGGAGAGCCTTTATTTCTGACCAAGGCCTATATATACTTAGAGGCATGCAAACTCCCCCGATTACAGGTAACCACATACGTCCATCACACGAAGGGGTTGTACAATAGGCATATGCGTCACAGGAATGGGATGAGCTAGGGGTGTACACGCAATGGAAAGGGGAGGGATTAGGGGTACACGTGTGACAAGATGGGAGGACCCTAGGTTCAAGATGGCAGCCTACCCTTGGTTATCCTTGAGTGGGCTCGACCTTGTCTTTGGGCTCTCCTACAGGTAAACAATCTGTTATCCTTATCAGAAGGGAGTGGGCCCTACTTAGGGTGGGACAGACTATACAGTCTGGTTGCTGTAGATGGCTGATAACCCTCAGGGAGATTAACCTCTAAGCGGCTTGCGTTGACCTCCAAGTGTGCAATCATTTACCATGTACAGCAAGCAGCGTCTTAGGTTTGGCGTGTATTTGGGGGAGACGACCTGGGGAGAAACCCTTCTGCATCCCACGCGCTTTCTTCTTCCTAGTTGACTACCTACTCCTTCAGTCACTTCCCAGGGTCCCCGGCGCAGACCTCACCTATGCCAGTACCATAGGATTGATTCTGATCCATGGTGACCCCGTGTCTGCAAAAGAAATGCACTCAACAGGATTTCCAATGGCTGATTTCTTGGAAATCCATCTCCAGGCCTTTCTTCTGAGGTACCTCTGAGTGGACATGAATCTCCCATCTTTCACTTAATGGCCCATCACATTAACTGTTTGTTCC
>NW_022103915.1:97838101-97844518 GCF_000313985.2 Echinops telfairi
CTATGGACCTATGTTCATGGGATTTCAGTCCTGGAACAGGGGTAGCTTCTCCCCATGGGTGGTGCCTGCCCCATACAGCCCGGGGGTGCAATATTGCTATTCTCTGCAACCAAGCCTTTTAAGGGAGAGCCACTTGCTGGTAGCACAACTGGCCTGGTGTCTTCATATGTGAGAAGCTCAGGATTGTGGGAAAGAGCTGCGTCCTGAACTCATAGATTTGGAGTCCAGGATCAGAGGGTGGGAAAGACACGTTTTCCTTTTTTTCAGCCTCACCACCACCATCCCGACCCCTAGTCATTTATTTTTTCCTCTATGTCTGTAGTGGTTAAAGGTTGGACTAGAAGCTGCAAGATCAGCAGTTTGAAACCACCAGCAGTTTCTTGGGAGACAAATGAGGCTTTCTACTCCTGTAAAGAGTTAAAAATCTCAGAAACCTCATAAGGGCAGTTCTACCCTGTCCTCTCAGTTCCCTATAGAACACAGAGAAGTATTACATTTGTGTCTTCCATCCCCCTATTTGTGGCTTTTAAAAAAACACACATAAGAATTACAAAGAACAGACTTCAAACATGGCACCGCCCTTCTTACCAGGTCTGGGCAGGCCATTTTGACCAAAGTGTACTCTTTAACAAGTGACTTGCTTATTAAATCATTTCCCATGTAAACGGCCCTCACTTTTCCTAGAACATTTCTGTCATAAACATATAAACATAATTGCAGAGAAATGAATCATAGCTGAATTGTGTGAAAGGGGTGCATAGTTAGAGGATTTCTATGAAAATAAAGGCTCTGTTTGTGAAACAAATACCTCCTGACAGATTTGCTTTGTGCATATGGATTTTTGTGTGTTGAATTTCCTTGGAATAGAACACATCTATACTGTACGACAGCTCTTAGAAAATGGATCCAAGCTTTCTAGGTGCTGAGAGAGAATGTTCTCTAAGGCAGCAAATATGAATTAACATGTACGGTGTACTATCGTTTCTATTTAAGATATACCCACCACCATAGAGGCTGTAGGGCAATGAATTGTTGACGATAGCCCGTCCAGCTATAAAACTCCTCCCCTGACATCTAGTCAATTCCAACTCATAGGGACCCTACGGAACAGAGTAGAACTGACCTTGTGGTTTCCAAGATGTCACTCTTGACAGGGATAGAAAGCTTCATCCTTCCGAGAAGGAGCTGGTGGTTCTAAACTGTTGACCTTGTGTTTAGTAGCCCAACTCGAAACCACTACACACCAGGGCTCCTGGGCTTCTACCCTGTTTCCCCGAAAGTAAGACATCCCCTGAAAATAAGACCTACTTACAGTTTTGCCTCTCACTGAAATATAAGGCATCCCCCGCAAAATAAGACCTCCCCGAAAATAAGCCCCCCCGAAGCTACTGTAACTCTGGACTCTCTGGACCATAGCGGCGAGCGCCCGCCACACAGCTCACTGTTGGCCGCAGCACAGCCAGAGCAGACAGGAAGTGCGAGGTCTCTTTTAATAAAACAATAAACAATAAATGTGTACCGTATTCTTCTTCATGGAAAAATAAGACATCCCTTGAAAATAAAACCTAGCGTATCTTTGGGAGCAAAAGTTAATATAAGACACTGTCTTATTTTTGGGAAAACAGGGTAGTTGTAGTCTTCTGTTTCGGTAGTCTGTGTAAATCCTAGCTTCTCCGCCTGTGGTTACGAGTCCATTTTGAAGTGAGTTGTCAGTTGTGCTAATGAGGTGGGATGGATATGGAGTCAGTACTTTACTGAAGGATGTGAGTCAAGTCTCTGACCTCAGTTACCCTGAAAGTATGGGCTGCGTTCGCTGTATTTGAATGTTCTGGCAGAGTTCTCTCGCGCTCTGGATCCGGCATCTGGCTCATCAAACTCTGACTTGCGTTTCCCGGGATGTGAGCCAACAGCCTAGTATCTGACCTACAGATTTTGGAATTCACCAGTTCCTGTTGCCCTTGAGCCAGCAGCCTGCTGTCTGATATGTTAATTCTGAGATTCCTCAGCCCTGCAACCAACAGGTTTGTGGGCCACTTTCGGCAGCCTTGTGGGCCAGCAGCCCATTGTGATCTGTGCCTGGGGCCACAGAAGTCAGGAGAGGCCTCCAAATG
Source organism: Echinops telfairi (assembly GCF_000313985.2). NCBI lineage: Eukaryota > Metazoa > Chordata > Mammalia > Afrosoricida > Tenrecidae > Echinops > Echinops telfairi. The sequence continues at coordinate 97,840,213 of NW_022103915.1, forward strand.
GGTGCCTGCTTCGTGCATTTGGAACTCGCCAGTCTCCACAGCCCTGTGAGTCATTTCCTTGTCAGTCTGTGATATGGAACCCTAAGATGGGCGGGACAGCAGAGTGGCGGCGAAGTCATTGATGTGAGGGATGATGGCATGGAAACGCTGGACAGGTGGGACATCTTTAACCTCGGCCTCATAGGGATCGGCTTTGTGCGACCCTTCGGTAATAAAGTATCCATGCAGGGACAAATCTGCAGAGATGACCCCTTGAAGGATCACAGGAATTGGTCACAGTGACTATCTCCAGGAAAGGCCGCTTGAGGGCAGGGACTGGAACAGGGGCAGGCGGGAGAGACTTTCTTCTCACTGTACACACGTCGAAACCTTTTGCCTTTCGTCCCACACGCCTGTTACTTAGTTAAAAATGATTCTCAGCAAACTTGACAAAGGAAGCATTTCTGTTTCCCTACCATGATACAGTCACCAAAATGACTCAGAAATAGACAATGAACGCTAGCACTGCGAGACACTGATAGGGTCATGAGGATAAACCTGGTCTGAAGCCAGGAAGGTTCTGTCCTCCAAAGTTCACCGTTTAAACTTACTGTCAGCTGACGCGGAGTTGGCCCGTGACTCATAGTGACCCCATTGCACCACGGAAGGAAACCCTGCACATTCCGTGCCGTTCCCATGACGAGTAACAGGACCACTGTGGTCCATGGGCTGATTTTTCAGAAGTAGAGTGCCAGGCCTTTCTTCTGCAGTACCTTTGGTCTGGAATCACTGGGGAGACCTGTGCGGCATCATAGCAACACGCGCTTTTCCCTGACATGTGGGTGGTGGCTGTGTATGAGGTGCACTGGCTGCGATGGGACCCTGGTCCCCTGCACAAACAGTGAGACTGATACCACCGAACTCGTTAAACACACACAGACCTGTGTGTTGAGCCATTGTTGTCAGGTGCCATTCAGTCAGTGCTGACCCATCTGGGTAGACTAGGGAAACAAATTCATAGACACTCATACGTGTATAGGAAAGAGCTTCATGTTCAAGAGCAATTGAATATTGAGAAAGCATCGCAGCCTAGGCCAGATCAAGTCCAGAAGTCCGATATTAGCCCATAGGTCTGATACCAGTCTGTGGGATATAAAAAGACTTTCCCCAGCTTTGTCTCCCCAAAAGATATGCCAAACATTTGAGGTTGTTTGCCAGCACATGGTGGGAGGTAAGATGTGCAAGAGTTATCCTCCCTGAAGGCATTCAGCCATCAGACTACTGTTTGGTCTGACCACATGTGGGGTTCACTCCCTGCAGTTAGGGACAATGGATTGCTTCCCATGAAAGCTTGGAGTCTCCAGCTCAAGGGCGATCAAGGTTAGGCCACCATCATGAATCTAAGGTCTGCCCATCTTGTCACATGTGTACCCCCAATACCTCCCCTTCCTATTGCGAGTATACCCCTAGAGCTAGATTGTCCCCCTCATTACTGTAGTATCTATAGTACAACCCCTTCCTGTGACATATGTCTACCTGAAATTAGGGTGCTTGCACGCCCCCCAAAGATATATAAGCCTTGGTGAGCAATAAATCACACTCCTTCTCTCCTCTCTCCTGTCCTCTCTGCCCGAGCTGTGTGCAGACCTGGCTGGCAAGATCATGGCCATCCAGGAGGTGAGCGTGCTACCATGAAATGTGTCTGACTCTATGTTGCTCTCTCTCCTCTTATTCCCTATGACTTTACTATAATCTATCTACATATTTTTTTAACCGTACAATTGCATTTACTGAACCCCTGATTAGTTGGGAGGAGCTGGCTTCCTCCACACCAATCTATAAAGTCCTCTTCAGACTCGTGAAACACATGCAATGACACCGAATGCAGAAAGATCACAAGCCAGTGGGTGTTAAGTCTTGTGGCTCCAGAGGCGTTGAAATCTCAACACTGGCAGGGGTCTCCACGTGGCTCCTCTAGCTCCAGGGCTCTGGCTCCATCAGAGTAGCTCCACGTGGCTTGTCAACAGGGATGTCTCCCAGGGAGTGAGCATGTGTCCCACCTGCAGCCAGCTATTTATCTCCTTAGCGCCTCCAAATGAGGTCATCAAGCTACTACCTGATTGACAGGCTAGACTCCACCCCTTCACTCTGAATCCTCAAATTGACACCAGATTATGTAACTGCCACAGCAACCCTGTGCACAACAGAAGGAAACACTGCCGGTCCTGCACTAGCCTCACAAGTGCTCCTGTGCCTGAGCCCACAGCTGCAGCACTGTGTCCACCCGCTCGGTGAGGGCCTTCCCTCAGGTGTTCTTTTAGCCTATTTGGCTTCAACTTCTTCTCAACCTTCCCTGAAGTGCAGCTTACTTACATGACGTTGTCAGACAGGGACCTCTGCTCTGAGTTCATGGACTCTGCTTATCCGTGCATAAAAATTGCTTTCCTTCTTTTTAACATGGTAGCTCCTGGTGTGTGAATAATTACCTGAGCTATGCATGGAGCTAGCGCAGCAGATAACTCTCAGAAGACACAGCGCTAAAAGCAAACTGGTGCACAGAAACTCTCCGACGATGCTGTTAACCAAAGAAAAGCCCTCTGAAACCAAGAAATGCCTTCTGCAACTAGAAAAGCATTCAAAAGTTACTCCCGGTGGAGAAGAGGGTCCTGTGAAGCCGATATATCACTGGCTAATGTAGAACTCAATCTAGCCAATTTGCAAAGTAGTATGCCCATTCATGCAATTATTAAAAAAAAAAAACCACAACCTTAATGTCATTTGACCTGGTAATACCCCTCATGGGAATTTGTCCCAGGAAATGTTTCCAATGGAGAGGAGTTGTGTACAGACAGATCTTCCCCAGGGTGTCTCTCTCCTTCAGCATGACAAGGGCAGGGCCAAGAGAGGTTTGTTTTGGAGCCTGGGTTTGAGGACTTGATTCAGGATCGGCCACTTAGTAGCTGTGTGGCCTTGGGCAAGTGACCTGGTCTTCCTGAGTCCACATCTGCCAGGGCAGAAGGATGGAAATCAGGCTGGGAAAGTTGTTGGGGAATAAATTTGGGGGATCTTTGCAGCTAAGTCAAGGGCTCGGGCCCTGCAGCAGTCGGCATCATTACAGGTACTGGATCCGAGTTCTGCGTCAGGAAGATGAATATGGCAGTCGTATCTAAGATGAACTGAACGGGGGCATCCCCAAAGCGGGAAGGCCACTTAGAAGGCTTCTGCGGGCATCTGCATGGGCGTCAATGGCCAATCAAATGAGGCAGCCCAAACGGAGGGCGGTGGGGGATGAGGCTTCTTCATAACTCTGCAGCCTCTCTCCCAGCAGCATCTGTTGATGGTCTGCGCTGAGCAGTAATCTTGCAGGAGGACCCCCGATGCAGACAGAGCCATTTACAGTTCAAAAAGAGCTCCCTGCCACCCCCCACCCCATCTCTCTAATTGCCATGGAGGAAATCGCCACACTGGTCATTGACAATGGCTCTGGTATGTGCAAGGCTGGCTTTGCTGGCAACACCGCCCCCTGCGCCATCTTCCCGTCCATCATTGGGTGCCCCTGGCCCCAGGGCATCATGGTAGGCATGGGCCATAAGGACAGCTATGTGGGCGATGAGGCCCAGAGCAGGTGAGGCCTCCTCACACTGGAGTACCCAATCGAGCATGGCATCATCCCCAACTGTGACGACATGGAGAAAATCTGCCACCACCCCTTCTACAACCAGCTGTGTGTTGTCCCCGAGGAGCACCCGGTGCTACTGACGGAGGCTCCCCTGAATTCCAAGGCCAACCGAGAGAAGATGACCCAGATCATGTTTGAGACCTTCAACACCCCGGCCATGCACATGGGCATCCAGGCCGTGCTGTCCCTGTCTGTCTCTGGTCGCACCATGGGCATTGTCATAGACTCCAGTGATGGCGTCACACACACCGTGCCCTTCTACGAAGGCTACACCCTGCCCCTACCATCCTGCGTCATGAAGATCCTGACCGAGCGGGGCTATAGCTTCACCACCAAGGCCGAACGGGAGATCGTGTGTGGCATCAAGGAGAAGCTCTGCTCCGTTGCCCTGGACTGCCACCACCGCCTCCTCCTTGTCCCTGGAGAAGAGCTACGAGTTGCCTGATGGCCAGGTCATCACCATCAGCAACAAGCGCTTCCACTGCCCTGAAGTGCTCTTCCAGCCCTCTGTCCTGCAGCATCCACGAGACCACCTTCAACTCCATCATGGAGTTTGACGTGGACATCCGGAAGGACCTGCGCGCCAACACAGTGCTATCCGGCAGGACCACCATGTACCCTGGCATCCCAGACCAGATGCAGAACGAG
>NW_022103915.1:97846564-97859172 GCF_000313985.2 Echinops telfairi
TTCATGTGCCCATTGGGTGATAACAGGAGTGGCAGAGGAAAGAGGAGGACCAGTCTCCACAGTGTGTGTCATCTTATCCACTTGATTATTAAAGTCCTCCTCTTCAGAGGTAACCCTTTGGTGAGCATTCACGTGAGATACAATTACCTTTACTTTCTTGGCCCATTCAGAGAGGTCTATCCACATACTTCTTCCCCACACCTCTTTGTCACCAATTTTCCAATCATGTTCCTTCCAATTCCCTGACCATCCAGCCAAGCCATTAGCCACAGCCCATGAATCAGTATACAGTCTCACATCTGGCCATTTTTCCTTATATGCAAACTGAACGGCCAGGTGCACCACTCGAAGTTCTGCCCATTGGGAAGATGTCCCTTCACCGCTGTCCTTTAGGGAAATCCCAGAAAGGGGCTGTAGTGCTACTGCTGTGCACTTACGAGTGGCACCTGCATATCGTGCAGAGCCATCTGTAAACCAAGCATGACTTTTTTGGTCTTCAGTTAAAGTATGGTAAGGAACTCCCCAGGATGCCATTGGTGCAGACTGGGAGAAAGAAGGTAATGTGACAGGAGTGGAGACTGTGGGCATTTGGGCCACTTCTTCATGCAGCTTACTTGTCCCTTCAGGTCCTACTTTGGCCTGATCTCGTATATACCACTTCCATTTAACAATGGAGTGTTGTGGGGGAAAAGAGGGCCCCCAACAAATCATCACAGGTCCGGTAGGCGCAATTGTACGTCGCCAATAAGTAAAGATTATAGTGAAGTCATAGAGCTCATGAGAGATAGAAGAGCGATTGAAGTAATGGAGTCAGACACAGTAGGTAGCATGCCCACCTCAGCCCCGCTTGATGGTCCTCGTGGGAGAGGCTGAGAGTGAGAGCAGGAGTGACCAACTTTATTGATAATCAAGGGTTCTAACTTTTGGGACACATGATTACAGGTAACCACACGTCACAGGAAGGGGCAATGCAATAGGCATACACATCATAGGAAGGGGATGTACAATAGGCATAAGCGTAACAGGAAAGGGATGAGCTAAGGGTGTGCACATAGGAATGGGAGGGACTAGAGGTATACATGTGACAAGATGTGCTGACCCTAGATTCATGATGGCGGCCTAACCTCAGTCACCCTTGGGTGGGCTTGACCTCTCTGGGGTCTCCTACAAGGAAACAGTCAACTACTATCTTTATTAGATGGGCGTGGGTCCTACTTGTTGTGGGATAAACAGTGGTGACTGCTTTCTCTGGATGGCTGATAACCCTTAGGGAGAATAGCCCCTGACCTACTTCTGTTGACCTCCAAGTGTAGTCATTTGCCACGTGTAGCAAGCAGCTAAGCTTGGCATATATTTGGGGGAGACAACTTGGGAGAAATCCTTCTGTTTTCCACAGACTGTTGCTGCGCATATCCAACTTTATGATTCTATGGATCAGACAATACCCAGTTCATGATGGGTAGTTCAGGCCTCATGGTGACTTGGTGGCCCATGGTGAGGCGTTCAGTCTCCACCAAGGCCCAGTAACAGGCCAACAGCTGTTTTTCAAAGGGAGAGTAGTTGTCTGCAGAGGATGGCAAGACTTTACTCCAAAATCCCAACGGTCTACGCTGTGATTCACTAATTAGGGTCTGCCAAGGACTCCACACTATATCCTTATCTACAACTGACACCTCCAGCACCATCAGGTCAGCTGGATCATATGGTCCCAGTGGCAAAGCAGCTTGCAAATTGTGGCAAAGAACAAGCAAGGCAGACGCACACTGGTCCAATGATCAAAGAGCAAGAGACAAGAAAGGCAAGCAAGGCTCCCCGAGCCATTTACCTTTCAGCCCTTCAATTAATCCCACATGTGTTTATCGGCCAGGTTGGCACAATAAACTGCCTCACTCCCTCTGAACGCAAGTCCTCCGTGTGGATCAGTGGCTCCATCCTGGCCTCACCGTACACCTTCCAGCAAATGTGGATCAGGTACGACGAATTCAACGTCCACCGCAAGTGCTTCTAGACAGACTGCCCGCAGGTGCTGCCCCCTGCCGCATGAGCTCGATGACAGCGCAGGTCAGCCCCTCGTGCTGGCCTCGTGAAACTGGAAAAGCCTTTGAAAGAACTGTCCTTGAAGCCCTCTCTGGCGGCAGCACCGATCGTAGGACTTATTCCTGATCTCGACCTTGTATTCACGTTAACGGTCCCCTGGTCTGTGTTCAATGCTCTGTACATTCTTTGATTTCAACCCTAGCACAGGCAACGGGGTGGAGGAGGCCTGGCCAGTCTGTGCAGGGTGCGCACAGGAAGAGCTGTGGGCTCCAGGATCGCCCAGAGGCCAAAGATTCTGAGCCTTGGGACCAAGTGTCCTTTCTTTAGCTGATGTTGGCTGCTGGAGCCCTGGGGGCTGTTACTTGCCTTGAGTTGAAGACAGTTTGCATTTAAACCTGTAAATTGACTCATTCTTTTAATTTATGTAAGGTTTTTTGGTATGTAATTCTCAACTCTTTGAGATGACACAACAAATTTTGGTTTGCTGCTGCTCTGTGCGAACAATAGGCCCCAGCGACACAGCGTTGTGTAGGGAGAAATAAAAGGGCTGCAGCGAATGGCAAAAAAAAAAAAGAGAGAGGGAGCCTTCGTGTGCATTATCTCCCTTGTCTTTCTAGTGTGTCAGTCGGGGTAGACTAGAGAAACAAATCTATAGACACACACATATGTCTAAGAAAGAGCTTTATATACAAGAGCAATTGAATATTGGGAAAAATCCCAGGCTGGTCCAGATCAAGTCCATAAGGCCAATATTAGCCCATATGTCCAATACTAATCTGTAAATTCCTCTTCAGGGGAGGAGACGAGCCAGTCAGGGAGCGATGTAGCAACGATGAAAAATACAACTTTCCTCTAGTTCCTAAATGCTTCCTCCCCGCCCCCACTATCATGATCCGAATTCTACCTTGCAAGTCTGGCTAGACCAGAGGATGTACACTGGTACAGGTAGGAACTGGAAACACAGGGAACCCAGCGTGGATGATCCCTTCAGGACCAGTGGTGTGAGTGGCGAAACTGGGAGGGTAGAGGGAGAGTGGGTTGCAAAGAGGGAACCGATTATAAGGAACTATTTGTGACCTCCTCTGGGGAACAGACAACAGAGAAGTGGGTGAAGGGAGACATCGGACAGTACAAGATATGAGAAAATAATAATTTATAAATTATCAAGGGCTCATGAGGGAGGGGGGAGCGGGGAGGGAGGGGAAAAATGAGGACCTAATGCCAGTGGCTTAAGTGGAGAGGAAATGTTTTGAGAATGATGAGGGCAATGAATGTACAAATGTGCTTTACACAATTGATGTATGTATGGATTGTGATAAGAGTTGTACGAGCCCCTAATAAAACGATTGGAAAAAAAAAATAAAAGGAAATAGAGGAAAGAAAAAAAAATTCCTCTTCAGACTCACGCAACACATGCAATGATGTCGAATGCAGGAATATCTCAGACCAGTGGGTGGATACAGTGGCGGTGGAAGCATCTTGGCACTGGCAGGGCTCTCCACTAGGCTCCTCCAGTTCCAGGGCTCTGGCTCCATCAGGGTAGCTCCATATGGCTTGTCAACAGGAATGCCTTGCAGGGAGTGTTTGTCTGTCCCGCCTCCAGCAAGCTATTTATCTCCTTAGCGCCTCCAAATGAGGTCATCAAGCTGCGACCTGATTGACAGGCTAAACTCCACCCCTACACTCTTAATTGTCTCAAGTTGGCAACGGCTTATGTACCTAACCCTCTCCTGTTTCCAAGTTGAGATTTGTGGGAAAGTGTTTCCAGTAGATCCATAGTGCCCCGGGCCTCCCCTTCTCCTCCTCCCCGGCTTCCCTTGTTCAGTCTCCAGGCACTCCGTGGGTTTTTATTCCTGTTCACTTAAGAAGAAACTAGAAAAGGGTGGCTGGACACTGTACCCGGCTCCTGCTGAGCCCCTCCCGAGGCAGGCAAGTCACCATACATGACTCGGTGTGAGGGCATTGGGTTGATTTAATCGCCCGATGGCCTTTCTGGGGCGGCAGTGACCTTTCACATGCTCCACCAGATGCTGTCTCTGTGATGCTCCGACACAGAATGGAGTGGGCGAGCCCACAAGGGACCTTGCCCTCTCTCCCTGCCCTCCAGCTCCTGTCCTTTCCCTGTCCGTCTAGCCCTTCCCACCCCCGGGGGTAGGGGGACGCACCTCCCTCTGCAGGCCCCAAAGGGCCCCCGGGTCACACAGCCCCACTCCAGGAGGAGTGGGGGTAGGGATCATCCAGAAGGCCGGGGGCCTGGCCTCTGCTGTGCTAGCTAGAGCCTTCCTAACTTAGGCTTCTCCGGCTTCCAGAGGCACTAATGATTAGGGTTGAGCAGTAATTAAGACTGTGTTCAGTTCCACATCACACAGCACAGCTGCAGGCAGCCAGGAGGCGGGGAGAGAGGAAAGGCAGGCAGGAGGCTCCCAGACCTCCTCCCCACTGTCAGTCTACTCTCCAAGGCCCTCTTGGGTACAAACCATCAAGGAGGATGGTTGTGTGTGTGTGTGTGCGCGAGATGCTGCTGCGCTGTGCCCTGATTCCAAGCCCTGAAGTCAGCCTGACTCGACAGGGCCTATAGCAGGGTGAGGTTGGGGTCTGGCCAGGAAGGAAGGAACAAGACACCACCCACTGGCCTCCCTGGCATGCAGGCCAGCCCAAGGGCTCAGTGGTTACGCACTTGACTGCTAGCTGAAAGGGGCAGCGGTGTCGTTTCAAGCCAGCTGCACCCCAGAGGAGAAAAGCCCTGGCGTTCTACATCTGCAAAGAGCGCGGTCTGGCAAGCCCCACGGGGCCGATCTGCTCTGTTTGATAGTCACTGTGAGTTGGAATCAACTTGCCAGCAGACAACAACACACCCCACGTCTCTGGGGAGCCTGGCACCTTCTGTTCATCCCCTCGATCCAGGAGCTCCCAGGGTGAGGGCCAACACTAACAACTGCTCGGGGAGGGCAGCGTTGGACAGCCAGAGGCTAAAATATTCTAGTTCATCCCAGAAAGCACATCACCTTCCAGTGGGCAGGCAAGTGAGAAAGCAGAGGCAGGCCTGCACCATGGCAGCGCAGGAAGCTGGATGAGGCCCCAGAGTGGCCTAGGATGACGGAGTGAGGAAAGCCTCACCTGCCGGTGGCATTTAAGTCAAATCTTGAAGTAGAAAGGAGGACACACCAAGAATGGGGTTTGGGACAAAGGGAACAGAATGAGCAAAGGCTTGAGGCATGAAGCAGTCGGCGGCCTGTCGTACCCCACTGAGTAGCCAGGACAGTGAAGGCGTGTCCCGAAGCATAAATGAAGAGAGTAGGGATGGATATGAGGGAAACAATCAGGCGTCCCAGGCCTGGCAACGGCATTTGTTAAATTGATTCCATCGCCCCTTACACCACACCACTTCAGGAGTTGGGTAGTGGGCGCTGGACCTTGAGTAGACTCCCTGGGGAGCTGTCCCAGCCCCAGGTGCTGAGCTGGAGGGCTTGACCGGGAGAGGCAGAGTTGGAAGAAGAGGCTTGAACAAAACAGAAAGAGATTTGGCATAAACTCAAGTCCATTCCTGAGTCTCACTCAAGAAAGCAACCACAGCTCAAAGAGACAAATGTGTGGTACGTCTGAGCCTGGGTCCACACTGAGCCGTGTGTGTACATGTGTGTGGTGGGGGTGTCCCAGAGGTCTTCCAGTCTTTTGCCCACTACTTCAGAGAGCACAAGTACTTGAAGATTCCCCAAACCTACTCTATCCCCAACGAAGGAGTAGGAGAGTGCACTGCTGGGACTCTAGGGCACAACTAGGAGGTGAGGCTGAACAGCCACCTAGGAGAGGAGTTAGAGAACCTGTGAGGAAGAGAAAGAAACGCTATTGTGGGGGACTAGCCCCCACAATCAAACAGGTCCAAGGGGCGGTTGTGTAATTGAGGGGTAAAATTACAAAGACATCAGACAAGATAAAGATGCAAGTGCTCACCGCCGGGACCGCATGACTTCAGGAGCCAGGTCCTCGCAGAGAGGGCGAATATATTTCCAACCAAGGCTTATATACACGCTAGGGGCGTGCAAGCCCCTAATTACAGGTAACTGTTAGATCTCTCTGGAGTTAGATATACCTCGGTCCTTGGCTCTGCGCGAGAAAGAATTCACGGCAAAGCCTGGTTTGTGATCCAAGTGAGTTTTATGAGCGTTAGAAGTTTCAGGTTTACACAGGCAACCATAGGACTCCTCCCAAACATGCAGCCTGCCTGGAAGCTGTCATGCAAAAGTGTCCCAAGGTCCTGCCAAAGTTCTTCCAAAGTTCTGCCGCTCGACTCAGGGCTCCTGCCTTTTCAGTGATTTCGCAGGGAGGCGTGGTGGATGACCCTATTGGCTGAATTGAATTCACCTGGCTTAGGTGGGCTAATCCAGGTTCAGTGCCCACCCATGCGTACCCGGCTGTAAACCTGAACCTCTGAGCGTGTGCAGTGTGCCACTCCTTTGTTTCCGTAGCTTGACCCTCTGGGCATGTGTTAACGGACATCCCCCAGCCCTACGCAAGCCTGCCTAACATAACCACATACGTAACAGGAGGGGGATGAGCTAGGGGTTTACACTCAATAGGAAGGGGAGGCACTAGGGGCATGCAACAAGATGCGGAGAAGGGCTCTAGAATCAAGAAGGCAGCCTAACCTTGGTCATCCCTGAGTTGGCTTGACCTTGGGTGTCTTTGGGCTCCCCTCCAGGGGAACAATCCATTATCCTTATCAGAAGGGAATGGGCCCTACTTAGGGTGGGACAGACAATAGGGTCTGATTGCCTTAGATGGCTGACAACCTTTAGGCAGTTGACCTCCAAGTGACCACAAGTCAGTGACCATGTGCTTGCAAACAGCACCTTAGATTTGGCATTATTATGGGGGGATCATTGAGGGGAACATCTTTTACTTAGGAGAATGTGAGTGGGATGCATCTCCAGCCCACGAACGTGAAGGTCCCTCCCGGGGAAGCCTTGGCCTCTGAGACTCCTTCCCGTAGGAACGTTGAGAGTTTGTCTGCATATACCCTCTTCCCTGGTTTTCATTTTCCCACAAGCTATAGTCTCAGAAATGGTGGGTCTTCATAATACTGTAACCACGTTCAAATATATGTAATCAGCACTCATTTCCAAAAGGCTCTTTTTGGAAGCATGCTAACTTATGACCTCGGAGTCTTCCATCCGCTTCTTCACGAGGAGACCTCCCTTTTCCTATTTGCCCAGGACCCCTCCCCTGAAGACCACAGGCAGTGCTTGCTCTCCCAGGGAACTGTGGGTTGTCCTCCTGCAGAAGAGAAAGGGTGGCACGCAATGCTGCTGGCTTAAGTCAATCACCTCTCCCTCCACTTCTTTCCCAAACGTAGATTTCCAATCAGAGGCAAGACCTCATTTTCTATTTTTTTTGTCTAGGATCTTGGCTTTCTCTAACAGTATGTCCCAGATTGGTGTGAAAGATGGGAAACGGGGTGCTCAGGGGAGCTTTCTTCTGAGCGGAGCTCACCTGAGACTGTCCTCGAGGAGTCACCATGTTAGCAGGACTCTTGGACACCTCTTCCTAATGCTCGCATGGCTGCCTAGTGGGAGAAAGAGAAGTGGGGTGGGATGGAGCTTGGAGATCCTGAGTCGCCCTCGCCGGTGTGTATGGGCAGGGAGTGTGTGCTGTGATGGGAGCCCCCTTCACACATAGACAATAGCTCCTTGGGCTTCCCTTCTTGTGCCCCCTTGGAGAAGGGGACGCAAAAGGCCAGCCCAGCCTCTCCCCACCGCCTTGGCAGGCAAAGGCGGGCGCAGGTGGAGGAAGCTTAGGTGCTGAAGGAAGTGAGGGGAGGATTGGAATGTCTTGAATTTGTGTGTCTTTCTTTGGACTTCTGCATGTATAACATTTCTATTTTTAAAATAATCATTGGGCTTTTTACATTTTTAGCATATTTTCCTTCGAGCAATAAAGGCTTTGAAATATGGAAAAAGTGACATTTGATCTGAAGGAGTCTGAGGGGAGCTCTGACTGTGGGGGACTGACCTTTAATAACTTACACCCACCCGGAGCTGCCGGCTGGCGAAGGAAGGATGTCTACTGCCCTCCGCAGGTTGCTGCGGACGACGGTGAAGACCCTGGGAGCGCGCGTGCGCCTCAGAGAGAGAGAGAGAGAGAGAGAGAGAGAGAAGGAGAGAGAGAGAGAGAGAGCGCGCGTGTGAGCGTGCCAGCTCCTCTGGGTGGCCAGGGGTAACCCTCTGCCCCTCCTTGTCCCTCTCTAGCCTACTGTCCCAGTGCTCAATCTCTCCCTCTCCTTTCCCCAGCTCAAAGGCCCGAGGGCAGGGGCAGAGGGAAACAGTTGTAGCGCTGTCCCCAGCTCCCGCTCAAACCTGACACCCACAGAAAGGTCAAGCCCACGTGGTTCCCCCCCCCCTCCTGGCCCTCCCAGGCTGTTGTCATGACGACGGCTGGCCTGGAAAAGTCCTTAGCCACCTCAAGCAGCAGCGCGTTGGGTGGCTGTCCCAGGGTCCCTTCTTAGAAAAACACTTCTGCCGGGGATTCCCGCTTTACAGGGCCTCAGGGAATGCAGGCAGACAAAGGGACACAGCAAAACAACAGATGGAAACAGAGACACCCCCACTGACAGAGACAAAAAGAAACTAAGAGAGTAAGATGATGAGGGGACCCGGGAGACGCAGGGCTGAGGAATGAATGAAGCGAGCCAGGAACAAGAGACAAGGCACGGGGACCTGGGGGACACAGAGCGATCGTTAGACAGAGAGAATAATGAACCCCACAGGAGGAGGACGAGAGGGGAGGCGGGGAGTCCCACTCTGTCCCAGTGAAGTACCTGTTCCCCAGCAGGGCTGGTGTGCTAGTCTGGGTGGACTAGAGAAACAAATCATAGACACTCGTGTGTAAGAGAGAACTTTTATCAGAGTAATTGTACACTAAGAAAACATCCCAGCCCAGTCCAGTTCAAGGCCATAAGCCCAATATTAGTCCATGTGTCCGATACCAGTCAATGCATTCTTCTTCAGACTCAGACACAACACACGCAATGATGCGAGTACAGGAAGATCACAGGCCAGTGCGTGGAAAGTCTTATGGATCCAGTGGCAGTGGAAGCATCTCAGCGCTGGCATGGGTCTCCAGGTGGCTCCTTCAGGGCTCTGGCTCCATCAGTGTAGCTCCATGTGGCTTGTCAACAGGAATGTCCAGCTGGGATTCAGTGAGTTCCCCTTTACTTCATCCTCTCTGAGATTCAGGAGGGGACTAGGGTGATATGCTGGCCAGGTTTGTCCTTCACTGGACACTTGCCCACCCCTACACACACACACACACACACACACACACACACACACACACACACACACACACACACACACACACACACACACACACACACACACACACACACACACACACACACTTCCTTGCCATTGGGACAGCTATTTGGTCAGAAATCTTCATTCTGTTTTGTCCATGACCATTCTATTTGTCCATGACAATGCCATCCCTTGTTAAGGGATGGAGTCAGGGCCCTGAATGTCACCATCTTCCAAGCTCACGTGTGGGTGTGCAGTGGAACAGGTGCCAGCCTGGTGAGTTTGTTGCCCTGGTTCTCTCAGACCAGAGAGCTTGGTGAGGGAGCTGGGCCCAGAGGGGAGACCTGAGCCCAAGAGGGCTGTGAGTGGATGAACTTGCCCTGTGGGGAGAACCACTCCACACACGGGGCTTCAGAAGCACACAAGTGAAACTCAAAGCTCATACACTGTCCTTGGCAGGTAGACCCTGGGAGGTGGGGGTAGGTGGGAAGGGATTGTGGCAGATAACATTATGTCTCATCCCACACACCTTCAATCCACCTCTGCATTCACCTGCAGTTGCAATGGGCCACGCTGACAACCTCCTGCCTCTCTCCTCCTCTGCCTGAAGGTTTTTCTCAATCCATGGAGGACAGCCTGGAAGGCATAGGGGCTGAACACCCACAAGGGGTCAATCTCAACCAATCAGGGACGGGCATCCGTGGAGCACTACCCCAGTGTATGCCATTGCTCCCAGAGCTGCAGCCGGATCTTCATAGCCCCAAGGGATCTCAAAGGAATCGAACCCCAGTCACTCACAGCACCCTTACTGTCTATCTCCTTGCTCCCTCCCTCCTGCTCACCCTCTGAAACAAACTGCCTATATGTGTTCAGAGAACAAAAAATAGCACAAGGATCCAGGAGGGAATTCACCTTTCCATGGTCTCCCTAGCCCAAGATCTTGTCCCACAGGATGGAGCTGAGAACGGTTGGAGGGCTCTCATTCTGTTTGGAGGTGATCGGGTGTTTGTAGGGGAAGATTCCTTAGTTAACATCCAGGGAGGATAAAAGAGAACTCACCAGCTTTCTCCCCTGGAGGCTGGGGAAGGAAGGCTGCCATACTCATAATGAGCTCCCAGAGTTTCCGAGTGAACAACCATAGACTTTCATAACTAGATCGGGCCTCAGGGGTCAGCTGACCCCACTTGCTCCCCTCATCAGTCTCGCTGACACCTGCTTAAGCACCATAAACCAAACCCATTGCCATCAACTCAGTTCTGACTCAGAACCATCCCACTGGGCGGAGCCGAGCTGCCCTCACAGGGTTTCCTGATGGAGCAGACTGCACACCTTTCTCGCACCGACTGGCCCGCAGGTTTGAACAGCCAACCTTTTGATGAGCAGCTGAGCACTTGACCCCGACACCACCGGTGCTCCTCCTAAATGCCCTCATTTCAAGGAAACCCACTCCCTTTCACCAGGCAGCCCTGCCTATTTCTGAACAGCTATTAGACAGCTCTCCTGATAGTAAGAGTCTCTCTGAAACTGCCCTCCACTGCTCCTAGACTGTTCTTTGTCCTTCACCAGCTCATCTTTCTACCCAAGAATCCTCAAATGTTTTATAAGCAACAATTACGGATTGAATTGGATGCCTTCAAACTATGTGTCAATTTGGCCAGCCCATGATTCTCTGTATTATGAAATGACCTTCCATTGTGTGGTCTGATAAAACTTTCTTGGCGATTCTAAATCAGAACCTCTATGATGATAATGAGGTAAACTCAAAGTGCAGGATATGATCTGTAGGACTAAGTTGTGCCGTGAGTCAATCTCTTAACCAAGTCAACAGAGACGGAGGGAACTGAGTTCCAAGTATATCTCCAAGAGCAGAGTGCAACGTTTGGTCTCAGGGTCCTTCTGGACTCATAAGATTGATACAAGGCACAAGGGACACCAGGCCCATAAGGGAGATAAGGCCTTTCCCCCAGAGCTGACAGACAAAGACTTTCCCTAAAGTTGGCACGCTGAATCTAGACTTCTAGCCTCCGATACTGTGAGACCACCACCTGTCTGTCAGCTTGTCATATGGTGGTGGGTTGTGTGTTGCTGTGATACTAGAAGCTGTGTCACTGGCATTTCAAATACCACCGGGGTCACTCAAAGTGAACAGGCGTCAGCAGAGCTTCCAGGCTAAGAACAGACAATGAAGAAGGACTTGGCTTCTCACTTTGGAGGAAGATCATTCAGAGCTTTGAAGCACTGTCAAATACTGAAAGTCTAAACAAAGGAAGCAGAACACTGTTGGAGATACCGCCTGAGGAAGGGCCCTTCAGGTTTGAGTGCACTCAAAATGTGGCAGAGGAGGAGCTGCGTTCTTGAAGGGGAGTCGGTCACAGTGCTGTGAGTCAGGTAAAACCCATGGGAGTGGAGCTTGGGGAGCATCGTTGACTGATGGAGCGCAACTCAAGATAAAGAGAAACGGCTGCCATCATCTAATGACTGCAATTTGGAATGTGCACAGTATGAATTTAGGAAAATTGCAAGAGTGGTCAGAAATGAAATGGAACACATGAAGATCGAAATTCTAGGCATGAGTGAGCTGAAATGGACTAGTATTGGCCATTTTGAAACAGAAAATCATCTGATTTACGATGCTGGAATGACACAATCAAGAGGAAATGGCGTGGCAATCACTGTCAGAAAGGATCTTGCTAAATCCACCATGAAGTACATGCTGTCTGTGATGGGATTGTATCTATCTGCCTGGACGAAAAACCAAGCAACACAACTATTATTCAAATGCATGCACCAGCCACAAAAGACAGTGATGAAGAAATCAAAGAATTCTACCAATGACTTGAGTCTGAAGTTGATCAAACATGCAATCAAGATGCATTGATAGTTATTGGTGATTGGAATGCAAAAATTGGAAACAAAGGGGATTGGTGTTAGAAATGAAACTGGAGATCCCATGATAGAATTTTGAAAAACCAACAACTTGTTCATAGCCAATACCTTTTTCAACAACGCAAAAAGTGACTGTGCACATGGACTTCTCCAGATGGAATACACAAAATCAAACTGATGACATCTGTGGGAAGAAAGGCTGGAGAAGCCGATTACCAGCAGCTAAAAGCAGGCGAGGTGTAGTATTAAATTAAAAAATTGTAGCTGGGGGGTGAAGGGCCAGCCCCCACCCGCTGCTACCAATATTACTACTCAGATTCAGTAATACTACTTCTGGGTTCAGTAATGCACAATTGTACGGTTGAGATATATAAGTATTATATTAAAGTCATC
>NW_022103915.1:97861706-97888762 GCF_000313985.2 Echinops telfairi
AATGTACAAATGCGCTTTACACAATTGATGTATGTATGGATTGTGATGAGTTGTATGAGCCTCCAATAAAATGATTTTTTTTAAAAATTGAGCTGGACAAGAAGTCGTGACCCCTCCGACTACGTTAAATCTACAGACATATCTTACCAGGTGTGGGTTTTGGACTCTGCCGGTATATAACCGTGCAGTGCCCTTGGGGCCATTACCACCATTCTAGATGTAAACTTGAACCAGTCACTGCCCCTCTTAAAAGGACCTGATGGCTCCTGGTGGTTGTCCCCACAATAAATTCCTCTCTTTAACCTGACTTTGAAAGTCCTTCACACTTGGTCTTATTCATTTCTAACCCTGCCCCTTGACAATTTCCCCTTTGTCCTTGGTGCTGAGGCTCCCCTGAACTACTTTTACACCGAACCAGTTGGCAACTTTGTTTTGCCTTTAGAAGACTGTGCGTACTGTTGTTTCATTTTTCTGGAAACACACCCTTATCCTCTAGCTTCCACTCAGGCTTCTGGACTCAGTTTTCCTAATAATGCTTCTCTCCTACCACCCAAGACCCGACTGAGGAGCGGCTGATGGTTTCGAACTTCTGACCTTTTGGTGCGCACCCCATTGCATAACCCATGTTGCCACCAGGGCTCCTCCTTGAATGAAATGAGTGTGTGCCTGAAATACCCAGTGTCAAGGTTCAAGTGACAGCCTTCCCACAAACCTCGGATGGCCCTGGTAGTATCCTGCCAGGTTGTCTGGAAGTTTATTGAATTGTCAGTGAAGTTCCGGCTGTTTCACGTGTCTGGGGCTGTTCTCTTGTCTTAGGGGACTCATTCCAAAGCAGGGCCAGGGAGTGGTTCCAGGGGTCTTCCCTCTTCCAGCAACAGCCCTGGTGGGCAGGTCCACCTGGGAAGAGCGGTACTGTGGCAACAGGGGCTGGGACATTTGTTGTCCCTATACCTGGATGCAGGCCTGTGCCATTCCAGCACTGGTCTTGCCAAGTCCTGGGGTCTGAGAGGCGGCAGAGCCAGGGAAGTCCTAGTTCACTAGGCCCTGCTCCACCCTGACTTTCCCTGAGGTTGGTAACTACCCTTTCCTACCTTTCAAAGCAAAGCCAAACTCACTCCCACGGAGTCAACCCTGACTCAGGGAGCGCCTAAAGGGCAGGGCAGACCTGCTCTTGACTTTCCTAGACTGTTACTCTTTACGGGCAGTACAACACCCTTTCTCCCATGGTTTTGAACTGCTGGCCTTTTGGCTGGCAGCCCAATGCATAACCATCATGCCGTCCGGGCTCCTCACCACTTCAACAGCGCAAGTTAAATCTCTAAGAAGCTTGTTTGTTTTTTGAGCTATTAGCGAGTTTGCTTTGGGTAAATGAAGTTTCACCTTTTTAAGAGCCATCACTTAAGTTGTTGCTACTCACGCCATTAAGAGACCGTAGCTGCAACTCACTGGGCTCTTGTCTATGGAGGTGTGTCTATGAACAGTGAAACGAAGGGCTTTCCTCCCACACCTCCCTCAGGCTTTTACACTCGGCTAAGGCCTTCCAGCCGACACTTCCAAGGTCCTGCAAGTGAATATGGGAAGTGGGACAGAGGCAAGGCTAGAATCTCGCCTGAACAACTCAAACCCCATTTCCTGCTACAGAAACATTCTCTTACCCCTGTAGGGCCAGTTGCTCTATGGGAGTGTTTGGGGACCACACTGCTATATATATATATATATTCCGCCCCCCCCTCTTAAATTGTTCTTCCTGAGGGAGAATAATAATAATTGTCATGTAGGGAGAGGAGAAATCTCAGTGTTTGGGGCTGGCTAAAGAAACTATCCACTCTGCTGAGATGACTCTGTAGGAAAGGTGAAGTCTGGTATCTGAGCCCCGGGTGGAGAAGGCACGCCGAGCTTGGTCCAGGGCCAGCATTCTAGCTTTCTCTAAGTGCTCAGGGTCCGGAGAGCCACTCTTTCTGCCAGACTGTTGTTATTGTGTGCTGTCGAGTCCAAGCCAACTCTGGAGCACAGCTTATCCTACTGATAAAAATCAGTAGGAATAAAGCTAGCGCCGTCCGTTGATGAGAAGATGAAAGTGTATCTGGAAAATACACTGAAACTATTCAAATCATTAAGTTGAGCAAAGCAAATCACCTGGTCGGTTCTCATCCTTTTGGACCTGTGTAACGCTCTATTTAAAGATTAGCAAGTTCCCGCTCATGGTTTTAAGAGTCTATGTGCTTCCAACTGGGGGTCTAGGACCCGTTATCTTGCAAGACCCTCTGTGAAGCCATGCTCTTAGTGCCCCACCCTCAGAGCATCAAAGCTTGGATTGCTGAAGAGCACATTCAAGCCAGCAGAGGCCCTGGAGCTTCTCTAGGAGTTCCCGGGTTCAAAGCACCACACACACAGCTATTCTGATGAGAAAGCTTTATACAGACACAGGCTGAATCAAGACATGATCAACAAAGCTCAGCCCGGAAGGCTGCCACAAGAAACCAACTTGGAACTCTTCAGGAGGGGTTCGAACCTGAACAGTTTATTGACCATTCTCATCGAGACCCCTGACCCCTTTTTTAAGTGCAGGAGGCAGTGGGAGGAGAAACCATGCATGAAAGAGATGGACATTTACACACAGAAACTCCCATATTTCATGCAGCTCTCTGTTGCCTGGTTTCCCCAGAAGGAAAAGACCAGTCACTATATTGGCTATGGACTTGGTACAGAAGCCCCAGCTGGGCTCACACTCAGGGAGGCAGACTCTATTCTCCTCAGCCCCGCTCAGCCCTGACGATCTACCGAGGGGATGCTTGGGACATAGGCAGGTGCACCCAGAAGAAGCCAGACATCATGGCTCAATGAACTTGGACATTATCCACAAGGGGGCAACTTCTCCACGAGCTGTCGTCCTGGCTCCTTCATTAGGCTCCCCGCTGCCTTCTCACCTGCAGCACCAGCACTCGGTCCATCTGTGAGGCGGACAGGAAAGCAGCACTTGGATCCAGCACGCACGGGGACAGTCACTTCATCCAAGACAGTCACACATGCCAGCCCCAAGCATGTCCTCAGGGGCCTGCAGCTGTTGGCCTGTAGAGAGAACGTTGCGCTCTTTTCCTCCCTGGATTCTCGCGGTTGCTGAAGCCGAGCTGGCCACAGGTCCCTGTGGGCCCCAGACAGCTGGTCCACACGTGTTCGGGTGTAACTCACTGCTCCGCGGCCGCCGGCTCGTCCCCAGCCTCTGGCTTCTCAGCTTGTGACTCGGGAGGAATCAGGCACTGGACCTCCTCTGTGCTGATGGCTACTTTATCTGGCTGGAGCCACCTCTTGAAGTGCTCCAAGGTGCTGCGTACAAAACAGCAGGAGGAAAGCGTGGCTGCATCAGACCTCCCTGATCAATTGCTTAATGAGTATCTCAGTTACTCAAATAAATACAGCCTACCCACCCACCATCAATTGCTTCCTACAATTGTTTTTCCTCTGAGCGTGGGGAGATGGTGATATTCCTTTGACAGCTGTGCATCCCAGCAGCTCCGTGGCATAATTTACCCCCTAGTGGGCACTTGGGCTATAAGCAGCACCAGGCCCCCTCAGAGGCAGTGCCTCCAAAGGCTTAATGAGAATAGCTGAAGAGCTAACACCTCAGTCCTGTCTCCCCCCACCCCCAGCCCCCCCAAAAAAGCTGGGGAGGAGGGGGACTGCCATGGATAGGTGGATAGGCAACACTCATCACATAAATACCAAATTCTGCATGAGGCAGAAACCCTGCATCTTTAAATCTCTGACGTCTATAGCAGTCTGGTATGCTTCCAGTGTTTACCTGCGCCGTGTGATTAGTTTCCTGGTGAGAGAGTGAGTGTGTGTGTTGTTTCATCCTATTGCAAGTCTCCAAGGTAGAAATATCTGAGCAGCAAATGTTCCCTACAAACGAATGGGTCCTTTCTTGTCTGGGTGCCGAGTGGGGGTGGGAGGGGAGGTGGCATGTGTGATTGTCAAGCTCAGCAGTGGCCCCTCCCAGCTCCCTTAACTACTCAGAATCCCTGACTCTAACGCGATTAGACCTTCCCAGTACAATGCAAATGACTAGCCATCATGTGCTCGGCACTCTGTGCTCATCACCAGCACACTCTGAAGTCAAGACAAAGTCCTACCCAGAGGACTTTTAGACTGCGGTCACCGTTTGGGGGAATTTCATTGTCCAGGGGTGTAGGTGTTAGGGAGTTGGATTTCTCAGCCCATTACTTCACTGTCACTGCATACCATGAGGGCGGTCTCCCACTGGACCCCCATTTCATGAAGGCCCATACAACTCCGGGGCAAAACCCTCCTGTTTAAAACAGAAACTTGGAAAACAAATGCAGACCGACTGTTTCCTGATGCTCCCCCTGGACAACGGGAAAGAGAAGCCAAACGCAGAGGGGAATGGGTGTGATGAGGCCCTTACCCTTTCCCTAGGACCCTGAGTATGACTTCCATAGAAAGAGCAGCACACTGATAAGCACAGGGCAGATTAACTGGAGTCTTAGCGTCGAGCTGATTTCAGAGGCAGGGAATTCCTACGTGGCAATTATACAGGCAACTTGTAGCTTTTCTTCTCAATACCAAAGAGGAGGGAAATGTACAAGGGGAGAGAGAAGGCAAGGAAATAATAAACTGTTAGTGGGTCAGGAATCTGTTCAGTTTTCAAATTTGCTAAGCCTAGGGCAGTGTGAAGCTCAGTAAAGATGACTTTATAGAGACAGAAAGGAATACATTTACATGATCTTTGATCCGCTATTGCCTTCCGAAGGATCCAGGGCAGGGCATATTACCATATATACTCGAGTGTAAGCCAACCCGAATATCAGCCAAGGAACCTAATTTTACCACAAAAACTGCATTAAAAATGTGCTGAAAAACTCGACTTTCAACAGAAAAGTGGGTGAAGGGAGACATCGGACAGTGCAAGATACGACAGAATAATAATTTATAAATAATTTATAAATTATTATAAATTATGAGGGAGGAGGTAGCCGGGAAGGAGGGGAAAAATGAGGAGCTGATGCCAGGGGTTTAAGTGGAGAGGAAATGTTTTGAGAATGATGAGGGCAACGAATGTACAAATGTGCTTTACACAATTGATGTATGTATGGATTGTGATAAAAGTTGCATGAGCCCCTAATAAAATGATTTAAAAAGAAAAACTCGACTTATACACTAGTATATATGGGTATTACAGTATCTGAAATAATGTAAGTGGAAGTAGTTTAAAATTTAAAAGGATAATGTAACTATGACTGATGTCTCACCTACAGACATGACTTCCACCCAGAGTTTGACATCTCTGCCCTGGGCTGGGCCAAACCTGGGCTGGCACAGTGAGGGTGGGGTAAGGGGGGGGCACTCAATGGGAATGCTTTGTGTTTCCAGGGCATCAGTTTCCCGCCTTTAAGAGACTGCAGTCACCACTACCTGATTGCTCTGAGTTTTCTCCAAAACCCCACTGACATCGCGTTGATGCCAACTCATAGTGACCCTATAGGACAGGGCAGACCTGCCTGCTTCCAAGACTAACTCTATGGGAGCAGAAAGCCTCTTCTTTCTCCTGTATGGTTTTGAACATAAGGTCAGCAACCCAACCCATCAGTAACCTCTACCCAACCAGGGCTCCTTACTCTCTGCTTAAGAGGAAAACTTATGTTTTCCTTCTTTGACAGGTTTCCGCCTTACACAGGTCCTGGCTCTCGCAGGCTTTTACTGTGTCTCAAACATGTTAAGCAAAATCATATGATCTCAAGCCCTTTGTTATACTTCAGGCTTTCACTCCTGCCCGCCCCCCACCCCCAACCCCAGTTCCACTACCCCCACCCCCTTCAACACTTATTTTGAATAATTTCATGCTGACTTTTAAAATTATGTTAAGAATAATGTTAATAAAAACAAACACTTATACAAGGGGGCTTCAAAAAGTTCGTGGAAAAATGGAACTGAACAACGATGATTTGCCCCCCCGCCCCCAAACTTTCTGAAGCCCCTCGTCTAGTGCTTCCCGAGTGCCAGCATTGTTCTAAGCACTTCATACAAAGTAACGCATTTAACTCTCACAGCTGATGAAGAACCTTCTCCCACCCACCCCACCCCACTTTGCTGAAACGGAAACGGAGGCACAGAGAGGCTACTTGCCCAAGAACACACCACCAGAAGTGGCAAAGCTTCGCTCCTGAGGATCAAGTGCACTCCTGCTCTCTGTAGCAAATGCTTGCCCACTTTTCTACACCTGCGCCAGCGCAGGCTCTGTTCAAGTCCCGCCTCCTTCCCAGCATGAACTCCAGAGCCCCTGGGAAGTACAATTCACTCACTGCCATGGAGTCGATGCCCGTCCTTAGTGACCCTATAGGACAGGGTAAAACTGCCCCTGTGGGTTTCCGAGACGGTAACTGCTAACAGGAGTAAAACGCCCCATCTTACTCCTGAGAGCAACTGGTGGTTTTGAACTGCTGACCTTGCAAACCACAGCCCAACGTGTAACCACTAAGCCACCAGGGCTCCTTTTCTGGGAAGCTCAATGGCCCCTCAATTCCCAAAGCACCTGTTATCACTTCCTCTGACTGTTCTCTTATGCAGTCTTATATATCTCTATCTATAACTATACAGACACACATGCACACACACATATATATTCTCTCTCCTGAACTAGTAATTTTAAGGGCAAAAAAAAGTCTCCCTGGCTCCAGGTAAAAGGGCCTCCCAGTGTCTGTGTCTAATGGGCTTCTTCACATCATGTAGTCTCTGTCTACTTACGGAGGGCGACAATATGATAGAAACTCTGGAGAGAGATGGAGATTGCAAGTAAGGAGGAAAAAGTCCCATCTGCTGATTGGTTTCTACTTTCTCAAGTGAATTAGGCTCTGAGCCATGGTGACACACTGGCTCTCCTAGACTCTGTTCATTCTATGACCAAGAGGTAGCCCAAGGTAGGATGCTGGCGAAAATAACCGATTGTTAAAAATCTGCTGCTGACCTGAAAGCATACAGTAACCTCATCAAGGATGAATTCTGTGATTTTTAAAGGAGAGCCGATGTTGATCTCTGCTAATATCAGGACTCAGATGTCTAGGTCCCTGGCTTCTCTAGAGAAAGAGCAATGTCTTCAGTGAGACAGACCATCACTTGAGACTGGGCAGGGAACCCATTACCTCTCATCGGAATCAAGTCCGTCCACAAAGAACTCTGATGCTAGCTGCTCCTGGAGGAAGCGATCCCAGCATTCCTTCTTGGCCTGCGTCAGGGTTCGAAGCATGTCCTTGGAGGTTACTTCCTGATTTAAACCTTTGATTCGCCTCAGTTTCTTTTCTAAAGAGAGAAGTGAAACTTAACAAGGAAAGTGAATCAAACAAAGTTACACCGAAAATGCAGAATGCCAACTTAAAAATTTCTCCCCTCTGCATAAGAGCTTCCTTTGAAAGGAAGGCATATAGAGAGGTGTATATTTAATTCCCTTCACGGTGCCCTCGTCCATTGTTGTATCAAGTAATTGTTTAGCTCCAGAAAAGGGGAAAAACATAATTTCTCATAATAAATCGATGACCAGTTTCTCTGAATCACAGAATCCAGCAGGGGCCTCCCTGAGGAACGCTTGTTTTCCCGGACTTGATGTGGGCACACCTTCATCTCTTCCCCACTCCTCGGAAGTAGTCTCTCTGAGGAGTACATAGCTTTTCATTTTGCTAGAGTGACATAACGTGATTCTCAACCTCAGGAGAAGGAAATAGGGAAATGATGAGAGATCTACTGGCTTATTAGACACTAAAACTGACTTGAAGAGAACTCAGCAATAAGAGACCTTTAAGTAGGACCTCTATGTGTGATTCAATTCTTGATTAAAGAAAAAGAACTTTTTTTTAAAAGTTGCTCAACTGCTGGTCTGGATGGTGGAACCTCATAAAAACAAATGTCTTGCAATCCCTTTGAGAATGGCCCATATGGCTTCCTGATGATAGATGGTTAATTACTCTTCTCTGCATTTTAAGTGTAATTATAGACCAGATTTCTCCTTTTGAAGAAGACAAGAAAGGGTTTCACCATTTACTATTTGCCTTAATTTAGTTTTGCCTTTGACTATAATAACAAGGAAATGATGGCTCCCTACCCCATGGGGGGGTGGGGCGGGGCGGGGAATGGGACACAATCTGGACATCTAGCACCCAGAACCAGTAGAACCATTAGGACTTGCAATCCTGCTTTCATATCTAAATCAGCCAAGTGAGCTAGCACCCACTGAGCAAAGCAATACACACCTCTTGTTGCTGTAGACCGCCATCAGGCGCTCACTCATATTGAAAAGCATCACTGATAGATATTTGCGCTCTCCTTGGGGATGTGGAAAGGTTTGTGGAGGTCTTTTGTTTAACTAGCTAAGTTCTGTGCTGATGTCCTTATCAGTGAATTCTCTTTGAAGCAGGCTTATTTGGCAATAAATAATCTTCACATTGTCTGGCCTGGGTGGTCAAGGTGGAAGGTGCTCTGGGCTGGAACAGGCCTTCCCCTCGCTGATCACAACAGGCACGAATGGGAACTACTCCCTGCTCTGAACCCAACAGCCGCTCCCATTTTCCCCATAGTAAGAAATTCTAATCATTGGAACTGATTTTAGAAAGGAGCAGTGCAGTTTGAACTCTCGAGATTTGTCACCAGTCATAACCATCACCATCTTCATGAAAGTCCCTTATAACCCCTGGATTCTAGCACCAATAGGCCAAAAGATCTGGGTTTCTCCTTTCGTCCTTAAACAGACATACTGGCTACCACAAAACAGAATTCTCGGCCAGTGGCCACAGCTGTAAGCATTACTCTTTTGTGGTTTCACATTAGACCTTAAATTTCTTTCTTCCTTTTTGCCTCGCTGCACAGCGCCCCAGAGGGAGGCAATCATTTCATTTTGGGTTGGCCCAGCGGGCTGGGGTCAGACCCGATCAAATAAGATCAAGGTGTAGGTGGGGAGAGGGGCGCAGGGGCGGACTCACACACTCGTCTGGCCCTCCCCATACGCGCCCATTCACACACAGACACACGCACACATTCAGGCTACACGTACCTTCCACGAGACACAGGACACAAACCTGACCCCATGCCACTCTCCTGCTAGATACCTCAAATTTCACATTCTACCCTCGCCTTTTTTCATTAGTTATCATTCCCAAAATACTACAATTAGCATTTTTCTCAAATCCTTTTTCTCCAATATATTAACAAAATCCCCTTGCTTCCAAGATAATTCTTGGCAATCACATAAGCTCTCTTCCGACTCTTCTTCCTTCCTCAAAAACTCCTTTTTTTTTTTTTTAAGTTTCTTCTTGATTGCCTTTCCTTCTGCAAATGATTATTTCTAAGCTTAGTTGTATGGAACCCCTGGTGCTATAAGCATAAATGCACAATTAGACATTGCTAGACCAGAGCCTGAAAAGGGCAGGGAAGTCATGACTCAGGCCCAAGCACCTCCTAAGGTGTAAGGGAAAGTGCTCAAAATAGATCAGCAAAACCAGGCCCTGCAGAGACACCAGGCTTAGAAGAGACACACTGATAAAGCGCATTTGCAGGCAGCAGAATGAGATCGCTGGCCATCACTCTCTCCACTTGAGGTGGTCGATGCTTGCTTCTCCCTGCACTTGAGGGGCCACTGAGTGCCCGGAGCCAAGAGGACCAGCGACTACAGCCAAGCACCGCCCTGCAAGACACTGACACAGCATCAACCCTGAACTAGAAACATGGACTCTTGGTCAATATTTGCCTTATTGCTTATGAGACCTGAAGATGTGCCTCTGTCTTTTGGGAGCTTAGCAGAGCCCCTTGTGAGTGAGGCATCTCCCCTCCAAGCCTGCGCAGAGAAGGAATGAAGGGTTTATGTTTTAACCTTCATCCCTTTACATACATATGACCACTGTGTGCAGAGACTGAAGCCCAGGCATTCCAGACAATTCAACCCCTCTGTATTTTGTATGGGGTTTGCTTAAAACAGCTGGTCACAAAAGGATCGGGTTCATGGATGTTCAATCATTAAAGGACTGATTGTGGTGATGATTGTACAGCTTCCTGATGTGACTGAACTATTGAATTGTGTACTATGCGGATTATATGCCAATAAAATGGGAAACATTTTTAAAATAAAAGGGTAAAATTATAAAAGTTGTCCCTCACTGCCCTAGACTGGCATTTCTTTTTACTTTAGCATGGGGTAATCTGAATCTCTTTCTTGTGTTTTGAATCCATCTACTTAAACTTAAGGCTGCAGGACAGAACTGTGAAGGTGTGTTCTCAAAGCACCTCACTGACATCAAGCAGATTCCAGCTCACAGCCACCCTCTTGGGCAGCGGGGAACTGGCCTGTGGGCGGTGAGACTGTAAACCCTAGGGGAACAAAAAGTCTCCCTCATCTTTTTCCCTGGGAGCGGCTGCTAGGCTTAAACCACTGACCTTGTGGTTAGCAGCCCAGCACAGAACCTATTCCGCCACCAAGGCTCCAGAAGATATATTCAGGGGACATTAAATAAAATGGCTAATAAGCAAAACGGATTTTATTTTAACATGCTCCTGATTCAAACCATCTGTTTAACACAGCAGGTTTTCAAACGATAACAGCAGAGTCCACTGAGCTCTGAGGTTACGCCTTTCGTTTAGGGATGGCATACGGTTCAATACTTTTGAGTTGGCTAAATAGGCCACCAATAACACGCAAGTAAATTCTACAGAACACCAAAGAAAGAAATCAGAAACGAGACGAAGCAGTCAGAGGCAAGAGGGGACAAACGGTTTCCAGAGATACACAAAGAAAGGGTAGCTGTTTCTCAACAACCTGACTTGAAAGAATCCCGAGAAATATATGTGGCAAGGACGAAAATTTTAAAAAATTAAATTAAGACTAGAAAACCAGGCTTGATGTAACAGAATGTCAATGTGTTTCCCCCAGAGCCACCAGCTTCTGATAAACTGCTCATTAAAATCCAGAGGAAAAAGCCATCTGACTTCTCTTAAAGAAACACAAAACACAACCACCACTGAGTTGAGTCTGATTCATAGTGACCTTAGAGGACAGAGGAGAACTGCTCAGCGGGTTTCCAAAGCTGTACCTTTTTACAGAAGCAGACAGGCACATCGATCTTCACCGATCTAACTTACCTAGAGATGCTAAATACACTTCAGAATCGTGCAAGGGGGCCCACGGCTGTAGAGGTGGCTTGACAGCAACATGTGCTGCCTCTCTCTGGCCTTCGCCTGCCGGATAAGAAGAACCCACGAAGGAGTCTGAGAAAGCGTTGTTGTTGGCACCATCCTCTTGGTCAGGATTTGGCAGGCAGGAACAGATTTCAGCCCAGAGATCCCGGCCGGATCTAGCGGCTGTCGAGTCAATGCTCTCAAACATTTTCATCAGGAATCTGAATTGAGAAAGAGAAACGCAAGTGAGTAAAAGCAAGCCTTACCAATAGAAATGATTGACGTGTAACACCTTTCCACACCCCCAGGGGGATAAACAACAGAAGCATGGGGGAAGTGAGGCAGTGGTTGGTGTGAGATATGAAAATAATAAGAATTTGTCATTTATCATGGGTTCACGAGGGTGGGGGGAGGAGGAAAAAAAGAGGAGCTGATACCAAGTGTTCAAAAAAAAAAGTAAATGTTTACAAGATGATGATGGCAACATGTACAAATATGCTTGACACAATTGATGTATGGATTGTTATAAGAGCTGTAAGAGCCCCCAATAAAATGATCTTTAAAAAAGTTTTTTTTAAAACTAGCTTTAAGGAGACAGTATAAGCATGTGGCACCCAGATACCCGTTTACCCACTGAAGGAAGGCAATTGGCTTTTAAGCAATGTCTTTTAACACAAGGGATTCATATGTTACAGACAAAAATATGACAAAGGAGATCTGGTTCTTCTCCAGGTTTTGCAATAGTTTTCATGATGAAGTTTGTCTTTCGAAAATGAAATTTCTTGGGTACTTCCAGTATAAACTTTTTTTCAAACAATTTTTAAACGCAACTACTTGTTCTTCCCCAAATAAATTCTGTCTTGCACACAGTACAGATTAAAGCATGCACGGCCCCACATTCAAGAAGATAGAATTAGTGTGGCTTGGTGACAAGTATGTCAGATAAAACTGTCACCACCCACGAGTCTGTGTGCTCCTTACCTACAAAAACTACGCTATATCGTCCAAGCTCCTGTTTTAACAGACACCCTGAAAATACGAATGTCCACTATTCAGGAATGAAGAAATTGTGGCTCAGGGAATAACATGCCCAAGGGCATATTAATGATCCATCGTGAATCCTTGATTGGAAACGAGACCTGCGCTACTCCAAAATTCATGTTTTTACCCAATCCCACGCCGTCTTCTTGGCAAATAAACTGTCAGGGCGTCCCTGCAGCCACGCACACCGCCTGGGCTGTTTTTCTCAAAGCATCTCGGCTTATAGGGTGTATTGACATCTTCTTTAGGGGTGCGGGGAGGTCCTTTAGAATCCGGCAGGCTGCCTGAGGCAAGAGCTGAAGCATTCCAGGAAAGTTTAGCGGGCTGCCAAGGCCCGGAAGTAAAAGAGGACGTGTCGCCGCGGCCCTGGGGAACTGCTGCCTGGGCCAAACCAGCTGCCACCTCTTCCAGAAGTCTTGGGAACCCAGATAAACCCCAAGTCCGCTCGCTCCTCCTTTCCCGGGGTGCCAGAACCGCGCACAGAACCCAGGAGTCCTGACCTGGGTCTAACTCACTCCGGCCTCAAGATGTGGCCGGGCGTCCTGAGTTCGGCCCTGAGGGCCGGGCCAGAGTGGGGAAGACAAGACCCTGGCACCGGGAACTCCTCACCTGCCGACGGCCGGCCCCACCGCGCGCGAACGCTCGTCCCAGCTCCTTTGCGGGCACCCGGGAAGCAACGGGGAAGGGCGGAGTCTCTGAGTGACGGGTCTCGAGAGTCCTCCAATCACCACCCGGATCGCCGGCGAACTTCTGTGCGTCGATTGGCCGAAAGGAACGCAGCTGGGTGAGGAAGTGAGTTCGGATTGGAGAGTAGAGTGATGGGCGGGGCCGTCGTTGCTCGGAAACGGTGTGGTCACGTGAATGGAGTCCCTCGTCTCAAATGCAGTATACTTGTGATGGATTCTGTCTGGAACCTGCAGGGCCCCTCCTAACCTCTAATAAGGAAAGTTTTGGCATTTCTTGGGCCCCGAGTTTCAGCTTATTTGCTCAGCAACTCTGTGGGCAGGTGTTTGTGTCCGAAATGTCACCCTTCTCTCTCCTCGTTACTTTGCTACGCTCACAGAGCCTCACTTTGCATCCACAGGGTTATGGAAGTTTCCTGATTGGTTGGATACCTGATGGCACAAGGCTTAAGCACTCTGGAAGATTTGGTATTTGATCCAAGGCTAAAAGGCAGAGAGCCTTGGCCACCTGCAGAATAAATACCCTGTGGGGGCGGTTCTACTCTGGCACATCTCGGGAACTTTGGTCAACTGATAGCACAGCTCCGGCTGTGTTAAGGGAAATTCAAGACAGATAAGACCTGGTGTTCACTACGCAAAGGCACACAATTGTGTGAATCAGAACAAAATAGGGATAATTGTGCTCATTTGGAACCTGTACTTAGATCAAGTAGTTTGAACAAAACAAGGGATTTCCAACGTAGTTTAAAATGAGAAAAGGTAAAATAATATAAATTATCAAGGGTTCAGGGGGAGGGGGAAAAATGAGGACCTGACACCAAGGGCTCAAGTAGAAAGCAGGTGTTGTGAGAATGAGGAAGTCAACATATGTACTAATGTGCTGGACACAAATGATGTATGTATGGATTGTGAAGAGTTGTATGAGCCCCTAATAAAATGATTATTAAAAAAAATGAGAAAAGGAAAAATAAATATGTTAGAAAAAGCATATGGCAGGCACTGGTGTCAGCAGGATTGGTATCACCCAGTGCATTAACTCATAGTGCTACCCCCAATGGACTTCTTCCCATACCAGACCATATGGAATCCTTAGTAAAGTTTATTATCAGTTTTAATGGTAGAATAATAGGTGGCAAATATAGCTATAAATTGCTTAAATTTAATATTTCTTAGATTATGTTGATATAACAATAACTTTTAAATAAAATCTTTCTACGCTGACTTACATTATTAGTAGCTGAACACTTTTACAATTTTTAAAACTTTTTTCCTCCTTTTGTTTTAAGTACTACTTCATTCTCAGAAAAGTTATCAATACAAGTTCACAAATACCACAGTATTGTGGCTGAAACCTCAGGCTATTTGATAAAATAAAAAATTATAAAAACACCGCAGCAACAAAAACAACAGCCCATGCTTGTAGTGTGTCCCAAAACCACTTGATTCGAAGCCTCAAAGTAATTGGGCCCTGTTGGCAGCTTTGACCAGCTACATATTAGAAGGTTCACAAAGTACATTTGAATCGAGTTTCAGCCTTGTAGATGGATTGATTCATGTTAGCTGGGCTTAGAAAGTGGTTTTTGTTGTTATAGCTAACCACAGGGATATGTTTATAAAAATAAGGAATTTGGGATGAAACCATGCACAAAAACATTTTATAGACAATCATTTGGTGTCCCTATGCCCACCCCACCCGTGTCAGTGTCACCCAGTACAGTCCAAAGCCCTGTACCCTGTGATGACACCCCCCAGCAGCAGGGGCATATTCTTTCACCATGCTGGCTCACTGTTTGCTGAGCAAATCATCTGGGAAACTGCACTACAGGAAGTAGAGGATGAGCCAAAAAGAGAAGACCTTCAACCATATGGATTGATTCCGTGGCAACGGTGGGTTCAACCCTTCCGTCTACTGTGAGGATGGCAGAGGAGCGATGGTGTTTGGTTCTATTTTACATACGATCTCTCTAAGCTGGAGCTGGCTATATTGGACCATGGTCTGTCGTGCGCCATAAGGTTTTCATTGGCTAACTTTTGGAAATAGCCCTCCTTGTCTGTCTTCATCAGTATGGGAGTTCTGCTGAAATGTATACGTTATGGGTGACCATACTGGTATTGGAAATACCAGTGGCAAGGCATGACAGCAACACACAAGCCACCACAATATGACAAATTGGCAGGTGATTGGTGCATATGTAATATAATATAACCTTTAAAAAGTTTGTGGGAAAATCATTTTCTTTTAATTTCCAGTTTCTATGGATTTTTGAAACCCCCTCATATGTCTATCTCTCTCTATATATATTGATTCTTTTGTAATAGAGATCAGATCATCTCTCACACATAGCTCATTCCTCTAAAATAGACACATACATATGTGTGTGTGAGATAGGGGAAAAGTTGGAGTCCTGGTGGCAGAGTGGCTAACTGTATGGTCTGTAGTTCAAAAACCACTAGCTTGGCCTCAAGAAAAAGGCAAGGCTTTCTTTTTTTTTTTTAAAGGCGAGGCTTTCTACTCCCATAAAGAGTTACAGTCTCGGATGCTCACAGGGCAGTTCTACCCTGTTCTAAGGGTCACTATGAGTCGGAACCAATTCGTTGGCAGTGAGGTTTGGTTTGGGTTGCAGGAAGGTTTGCAGGAAAACCAGTTTTCCATTCACCAGTGCATTCACATTTTGTTCCATGTCATTGATTGCAATCCCCACAATGAACATCACTTATTCCGATTCCTGTTTCCATTCCTCAATTCTTTTCTAACTCTTCTGAACTTTGTCCTTAGATAAATACTGCCCTTTTGATTTCAAATAATTGATTATTCTAAGGAGTAAATATCTCCCTAGTATAATTGTTCCCTTATACAAATAACTGTCTGTTATTTGGCTGAAAATTGAGCCATGGGAGTGAGTTCATTTCTAGACCTGAAGGGTGAGTAAGGGGCATAGTCTCTGGGGTCCCACTTGTTTATATCTAACCAGTAAGCCTGGTCTTTTTTTTTTTGTGATTTTGAAATTTGTCCCAGATTCTTCTCCCATTCTATCAAAGTCCATCTGATGCAGCGGTTCTCAACCTGTGTGTCTCAACCCCTTTGGGGGTCGAACGACCCTTTCACAGGGGTCGTCCAATTCATAACAGTACCAAAATGACAGTTATGAGGTAACGACAAAAATAAATTTATGGTTGAGGGGTCACCACAGCATGAGGAGCTGTATGAAAGGGTTGTGGCATTAGGAAGGTTGAGAACCACTGGACTAACGTGCCCCTTAAAGAGCTGTTGGTAGTGATAGCCAGCCACAGTCGGATGCTGATCCATTAGTCCATTGGAATGATTACTTCCATGTGTCTACAGTTTTTTTCACTCTTTTCTCCTATGGACAGAGACCAGTAACTACACCTTAGATAGTGGCTCATGAGGTTTTAAGACCCCAGTCACTACTCACCAAAGTAGGATATAGAAGATTGTCTTTGTAGACTATGTTATGCCAATTGTCCATGGCGTCCCCCAAGACTATGGTCCTGAGCCCTCATGCCGGACTCATTCCTTCAAGGTGTTTGGTTACTGTGGCAGCTACATAATCTGTCAATTTGCAAAGCGGTGGAGTCTAGCCTGTCAATCAGGTCCTAGCCAGTGAGGCCCCTGTGTCGGCATGGCCTTCTCCTCAGGATTCTGGGAACTCCTGTATTCCTCCCTGGAGGCAGGAGACACTTGGTGTTTCATCTTCCTGCTGTCAAGCCACATGGAGTTACACTGATGCAGCCAGAGTCCTGGAGCTTGAGGAGCCATGTGGAGACCCATGCCAGCGCTGAGATGCTTCCACCACCACTGGATCCACAAAACTTTCCACTGGCCTGTAATCTTCCTGCATTCAGCATCATTGTATGGCTGAATGATTCTAAAGAGGAATTTATGGACTAGTATTGACATATGGGGTAATATTGGACTTAAGGTCTTGATCTGCACTGGGCTGTTTTCTTAATGTACAATTGCTCTTTGATATGAAGTTCTCTTTTACACATATGAGTGTCTCTGGATTTGTTTCTCTAGTCTACCCAGACTAACACGGTTCCATCTAAGAAGTTTTCCTATATGTTCTATAAGGAGTCTTAATGGTACAGTGGGTTAAACATTGGACTGGTAACCACATAGTTTGAGGTTCAAACCTATCAGCTGTTTCTTGAGAGAAAGATGAGGCTGTCTGTGCACAATGGATTTACAGTCTTGGAAACTCGATGGAGCAGTTCTATTCTTCTTTAAATAGTTGCTGTAAGTTGAGTATGCCCTACTATATTTGTAGATATATTTACAGCATAGGTATATATCCTCTGTCAAACATATATATCTTCATGGGTGTAGTTTCTTTCTCCTTTCCACACCTGTTCAGCTTTTGACCTATGCGATACTTTCCCATTGCTCTTAAACCAAAAAAAGCAAACTCACTGCCCTTGCTTCAATTCCAACTCGCAATGACCTTATAGGTCAGAGTAGAACTGCCCCTGTGGGTTTCCAAGACTGTTCATCTTAATGGCAGTAAAAACCTCATTTTTTTTCCCGTGGAGGAGCTGGTAGGCTCAAACTTCTGACTTGTGGTAGCAGCTCAACATACAACCCACAATGCCACTAGGGTTTTTTTTACCCACTGTTCTTAGGAGACTTGAATTCTTGTAGTAAATCAAGTAGAATTTTTAGTTTAAGCAACATAACTCATTTTAGCTTTGAATTTACCACTTGTATACCCAACTACCTACACATCTCCACTTCCCTTTCAAATACACATTTTGAACTTGACCAAACCCACTGCTATCGAGTTTATTCCAGCTCACAGTGACTCCATAGGGCAGGGTAGAGCTGCCCCTGTGGGTTGCCGAGACTGTTAACTCTACGGGAGTAGAGAGCCTCATCTTTCTCCTTTGGAGCGGCTAGTGGTTTTAAATTGCTAACCTTGTGGTTAGCAGCCCAATGTGTAACCTACCATATTCAGAATCCATCTCCTGATCTTATATCCCAAACCTATTCCACTTATAGTCATCCCCATTTCAATTCATAGATACTCCATTTTTCTGGTTGCTCAGACCAAATCAAGGGAGTCAATCTAGCCTGCTTGCTTTCTTCCGTGGGTGGTGTCAGATGCCTATTCTGAAAGGGCTGGGATTCCCTTGATTTAGGTCTTTTTCTGAGCCTGGTCTTCAGTCCTCCTGTGAATTCTGGAGGCACAAATATTCATTCAGTAATTCTCCCCATGAGGAAATTACCTAGTGGTGCTTTCCGTGTTTTTCATTTAAGATCGTTGACAAGTACATCTTCCGATGCAGTGGTGACTTTCATTCAGTATAAGAGCATATGAAAAGTAAATGGGAGAGCTCTAATCCTCTTGCTGTCAGGGGGCCTGAGATGCGTGAAAATACTGGTTTTTTTGTTGTTTTCGTTTTAAAAAAGTTAACTGCTCCACTGAGATAATTTCCATAGCATCATATTTATCCTTTTAAAGTGTACAAGTCGGTGTTTTTTGGACACATGCACAGAGTGCAGGCCTCCGGCTGGTGGATTTTCCCTTTCCCGCTTTGACATCAAGTTGCTTTCAGGAGTCTCTCCAGACCCCGGGGCCTTGGATCTGTAAGGATCCACTCTCGCCGTGGTTTTCACAAAGGAGCCCCAACTTGGCCAAGGGCTTCCTCCGTGAAAGGACGTCTGACCTGGCACAAGGAGATCTCGGTATCCTGATTCCCTGGGAGAAGAACATTTGCTTAAGGCTGTCGTGACTTTGAGTACGACGCCCCCTAACGCGGGTCCAGGCAGCCTGGGCACTGAGCTCCCTGATTGGCTGGCGCCGAGTGACGTCGTCAGATCGCGACCCAGAGGCGACGGCCGAGCGGGGCATGTGGCTGGGGCACTGCCCGCGGCTCGCCTTCCTGGTGCCGTGGCGCTCGGCAGTGCGGCGCCTCGAGCTCACCAGCACTCGGGACAGCTGGAGGGGCCCCATGGCGGACACACAGCCGAGTGGGGTCGAAGCCGCGGGGGGGCTGGAGTCTCCAGCTCAGCGGAGCGGAGACGCAGAAAGCCCGGACCCCGCTGGCCCTGGAGTAGAGTCGCCCCCGGAGATCGGGGAGCCAGCGCTGGTCGCCGCCCCGGGCCCCGGCAAGCGAACAAAGAAGCGAGGCGCTACCGGGGAGCGAATCGTGCCGCCCCCGAAGAAACGGCGGGCTGGCGTGAGCTTCGGCGACGACCACTTTGCAGAGACCAGCTACTACTTTGAGGGCGGCCTGCGCAAGGTGCGCCCCTATTACTTCGACTTCCAGACCTACTGCAAAGGCCGCTGGGTGGGCCGCAGCTTGCTGCACGTCTTCACCACCGAGTTCCGAGCTCAGCCTCTGGCGTACTATGAGGCTGCGGTCCGGGCGGGGCGCCTGCACCTCAACGCGGAGCAGGTCCGGGACCTCAGCGTCGTGCTCAAGGTGCAGTCCTGATGGGGCCGGCCAGGAGCGGAGGAGGAAGGGATCTGGTCTCTCGGAGTAACTGGGGCATAGGTACTGGAGTAAAACCGCGGTCATTCCGAAGCGTCCGCTCTGTCACTTGGAACGCTCGTTTAGCAAATACCTCAAAACCCATTCCATCGAGGGGGCTTCCTTGTTTCCAATGAAACAGCCATTTCCCCCCGGGGGGATCCCCATAACCCATTTTAGGCACTGTCCTGTGGCCCTGGCCCTGATCACTTTCCACCCGTTGTATTGTAGGTTTCTGTACAAATGTCATGTATGCCTCCTTTCAGTGTGCTGGGCAAAGGGGTGAGCATTTTATATTCGTTAAACTTTAACTCATTTCATTCTAATGATAATTTGGGGTAGGTATTGCCATTCCATTTTACCTGAGAGAAAAGGCGCCGGACCTCCAGAACCTGTGTTCTTAAAACTATTACTGAAACCATATCATGTAAAGCCTGGTGTGTGATGGGATTATGAGATAGCCAAGAGGAAGACGAGACTTCTCACGTCCCGTGTTTTGCCTCCTCACTCATTTTGAGTTCACCACAGCTGAGATAACAGACACGCTTGAAATTAACACAGGTTCACCATACATGGGCAGAGAGACACAGATTCAGACGTGGGGAATGGTTGATGGGAATCCCTTCTTGCCCAAATTTTGAGAACACA
This sequence comes from Echinops telfairi, assembly GCF_000313985.2. NCBI lineage: Eukaryota > Metazoa > Chordata > Mammalia > Afrosoricida > Tenrecidae > Echinops > Echinops telfairi. The sequence goes on from NW_022103915.1 coordinate 97,881,737, forward strand.
GAGCTAGCCTAACATGCCTTTTACAGATAGGAAATGGAGGCCTGGGCAATTTTGCCTGAGCTTTTAGTGAGCTTTTGGTAAGCGGGCTTGGGCACGTATTGCCAAAGGCCTGAAGCTCTGCTAGCCCAAGGCCGGGTTATTTATACCAATAGTAGAGGAAAGCACCAGCATCATGCAGATGGCAGCCACGGGGTCACACCAGTCCCTCTCGTCCTCAGATGGAGAGCGCTACTTTGTGGGAACCTGGGCTCCTGTGGGAGCTCAAATTGGGATTAGGGTACATTTGAGAACTTGAACTGGCTTTGAGATCTTAGCTAGAGTGTCAGTTTTGCTCTGTAACCCGGCCTTGGGCTAGCAGAGCCTCAGGCCTTTGGCAGTACATGCCCAAGCCCGCTTACCAAGCTTGGGATGGGCAGTGTAGGCCAGTTGACTGAGCTTGCAGTTGAAGCCCATTAGGATCTTCGCCTTGGCCTTGACGGTAGGGGCCTGCATTTACTTCAGGCCCGTCTGGTTGTACTTCTTGGCAGAACGTATGTTTCTCACGAACTTAAAATCTACTCTTAAGAAATTAATATAATTGTAATCAGGTTTCTTGATGCCATTTCTGTGCCATTTTCGGGATTAGTTGTGCATGGTGTGGTTCTTAGACTTGGACGTGTCTGCACCAACACTTGCTGCTCCCGGACCACCAGAGACTGGAAGAGCTTTTTTTTTAACTTTTAAGATGTAACTATATAGAGAAAATAAGGATAAGCAAACCCAAAACAACATCCATAGTTCCGCCACGCAGAACTAACCCAACATTTTTGTGTATATTGTGGAACTTTTTCAATGCTTGCTATCTCTCTGAGGATTTTTACATAGTCAGATCACACTGGGATCATACCTTAAGGCAGAAAAGGCATTACAGATGTACCGTGCATGTGATAGCGGAGCCTCATTTAGCTGCATGGTGTTCGGTACACCTCTTGATATATACTTTAACATTGGGTCAGGAAGAGGGAACACTGATGCGATGCTGGCTGGATCCAAGCTGCCGGCTCCTGAAAGACTGGTTGCTTTTGTCTTTGGCAGGACAATGACTTCTTGCGGAACACAGTGCACCGGCATGAACCACCAGTCACATCAGAGCCTATCCGTCTGCTAGCCGAGAACGAAGATGTGGTAGTTGTGGATAAGCCTTCCTCCATTCCTGTCCACCCCTGTGGCCGCTTTCGACACAATACGGTCATCTTCATCCTTGGCAAAGAACACCAACTCAAAGAACTACACCCATTGCATCGGCTCGACCGCCTCACCTCAGGGGTGCTCATGTTTGCCAAGACAACTGCTGTCTCAGAGAGAATTCATGAGCAGGTTCGAGACCGGCAGGTGAGTAAGGCTCTTCCACTGTAGGCCACTTGCTGAGCTCATGAACCCTCTGGGTCAAAAGGGCATCATTGAGTTCTAGATCTGAAGTGGGCCAAACTTCCTTCCACCAGAAGTTCCGGGATCTAAAGTGCCAAAGATAGGTTAACTCTCTCTTATGTTTCTAAAGACCTTTAGAAATGGGATGCACTGCCTCTTGGTAATTTGCAAGCAATAAAAGTTAGAAAGTACTGGTTTATCAGATCGTGGGGAAAGGCTGCTAAGTGAAGTTGGAAGAGGCATAGTTAGAAGCGTTTATAGTCTTGATTAGAATCTTGAATCTGGAATTCCGAATCTGGATTTTAAGACACGTCTTGGGTGCTTACTGTATACTAGGCATGGTACCAAGCACTGTTAGAGCCCAACTCACAGAATCCGTACCACAGCCCGAGCTGACAATACTTTTCTAGCCTCATCTTTCTGGATGAGCTCATGGCATTTAAAGAGGCTAAGTAAGGTACTCAGGACCATGCAGCAGGTAAACAGGAATGCTGGGGTTTAGATCCTCTCCTTTACGACACTAGTGCATGCCTGATTACTCCACCCAGGGCATGAGCTTCAGAGTTTAGGCTCTGGGCTGACTCTCCTTCCTATTCCTTCCTGTGCAGCTGGAGAAGGAGTATGTGTGCCGAGTGGAGGGAGAATTCCCCCTGGAGAAGGTGACCTGCAAGGAACCCATCCTGGTCGTGTCTTATAAGGTGGGGGTATGCCGTGTGGATCCCCGGGGAAAGCCCTGCGAGACAGTGTTTCAGAGGCTGAGCTTCAACGGCCACTCCAGTGTGGTGCGGTGTCGGCCTCTCACAGGCCGTACCCACCAGATCCGAGTCCACCTCCAGTTCCTGGGCCACCCCATCCTCAACGACCCTATCTATAACTCAGTCGCCTGGGGCTCCTCCCGTGGCCGGGGTGGGCACATTCCCAAGACAGATGAGGAACTGCTACAGGACCTGGTAGCAGAACACCAGGCCAAACAGTCCCTGGATGTGCTGGAGCTCTGTGAGGGTGACTTGTCCTCCGGACTTGCAGCTTCCACGGCCTTCTCCTCAGAGCTGGACAAGAAGAGCCTGGAAGCATTGGCTTCAGCTGCTCAGAAGATGGACAGCGGTTATGAGATGGCCCACAAGGGTCCCAACACATTGGCCTCAGCACCAGGGAATGCTGCTGAAGCAGATGTCGTGAAACCGGAGACAGATCCCCTCTGTGCAGAGTGCCGGTTGGTGCGGCGGGACCCCTTGCCCCAGGACCTCGTGATGTTCCTGCATGCCCTGCGCTATAAAGGGCCAGACTTCGAGTACTTGTCACCCATGCCTGAGTGGGCACAGGATGACTGGCAGGAAGACTGAGAACTGGGGCCAGAGGAGGGTTTGCTTGCTGGGTTAGGGAAGAGGTGGGCCAAAGGCTGGTACTCAGGGCTCTGCAGGAGGGCAGGCGAACCTCTGGGGACCTGCTCTTCCTTTTTAATCTCAGGTGTCTGATTTTCTTACTACTACTTCCTTTTTGTCTTTATTGAAATAAAATTCACTTAGCATAAAATTAACCATTTTTAAATTATAAATCGTGCAGTGACATTTTTATGTTCACACTGCTGTGCAGCCACTCCATCTAGTTGCAAAGCATGTAGACATTTAGATTTGCCATCACCCAAAAAGAAAATCCATGTCCCCTAAGCTTTCCCAGGCCATTCCTTTGCCCCAGTAACCACTAATCTGCTCTTGGTTTTTATGCATTTGCTTATTCTGGGCACTTCATATCAATGACATCAGGCAATATGTGGGCTTTTGTGCTTTCTACTCCCATGGTAAACAGTTACAGTATCGGAACCATGGGAGGCAGTTCTACCCTGTCCTATATGGTCCGTATGAGTCGGCATTGACTCAAGGGCAGGAAGTCTTAGTATTACATTTAGCATAATATCTGTTGTGGTTTATCCATGTTGTAGCATGAATCAGCACTTCATTATAGTAGAATAATATCCATTTGGGGGGACAATATGAATATAATACGTATATCTGTTTATCAGTTGATGGACATTGAATTATCGCCTTGTGTCTACTGTGCACAATGCTCTTATAAATAAGCATGCACAAGTTTTTGTTTTGAGTACCTGATTTTAATTTTTATTACTGGGTCCTATGATAGTTCTGTGTCTAACAAACCACAACACCATTTTACGTTCTTAACAGTAAAATACAAGGGCTTCAACTTTTACTCATCTTCACCAACACTTGTTATTCACATTTTTCATTATAAGCATGTAGTGGGAGTGAAGGTACTGCAGCTCGGCTACTGACCCAAAGGTTAGCAGATCAAACTCACCAGCCATTCCATGGAATAAAAGAACTAGAAATCTGCTCTCCTAGAGATTGCAGTCTGAGAAATCTTCAGGGTCAGCTATAGACTGTGCATTAAGATGACTATGAATCGGAACTGACAGGCCAACTGTGGGAGTGAAGTAGCAGCTCAGTTTGCATTTTTCTTAATCCTTTTATTAGGGGCTCATACAACTCTTATCACAATCCATACACACATCAGTTGTGTAAAGCACATTTGTACATTCATTGCCCTCATCATTCTCAAAACATTTGCTCTCCACTTAAGCCCCTGGCATGAGCTCATTTTTCCCCTCCCTCTTTGCTCCCCCCTCCCTCATGAACCCTTGGTAATTTATAAATTACTATTTTGTCATATCTTGCACTGTCCGACATCTCCCTTTACCCACTTTTCTGTTGTCCATGCCCCAGGGAGGAGGTTATATGTAGATCCTTGTCATCGGTTCCCCCTTTCCAACCCACCCTTCCTCCACCTTCCCTTTATCTCCACTCACCACTGGTCCAGAAGGGATCATCTGCCCTGGATTCCCTGTGTTTCCAGTTCCTATATGTACCAGTGTACATCCTCTGGTCTAGCCAGATTTGTTAGGTAGAATTGGGATCATGATAGGGGGTGGGGGAAGGAATGAAGCATTTAGGAACTACAGGAAAGTTGTATGCTTCATCGTTGCTACATCTTAGTTTGCATTTTATTCATGATTTATAATATTGAGCATCTCTTCATGTGCTTCTTGACCATTTATAAATCTGTGGGGAAATGCCTAAGTCCTTTGCTCATTTATGTTTAAAAATGTTTTTGTATTTTCTCTCATTTTTGGATTGTTTTCTCACTTTATTGATAGTATTCCTTAGTCTATAAAAGTTGAGATTTTTAATGGAGTCTAATTTATTTTTTATTTTGTTATTTATGCTTAAAAAAATTTTTTTTTATGCTTTTATATCTAAGAACCCCATTGCCAAATCCAAGATCATGAAGATGTATCCCAATATTCTAAGAACTTCATAGTTCTGACATTTCCATTTAGGTCTTTGGTACATTTTGAATTAATTTTTGTATGTGATTTGAGATAAGGGTCCAATTTGATTCTTTTGCGTATAGATATGTAGTTATCCTAGTCCTATTTGTTGAATTATTATTTCCCTATTGGATGTTCTTGTCATCCTTATTGAAAATTAATTCACCATAGATAAATGTGGTTTTTTTTCCAGATTCTCGGTTCTCTATATAACATTGGTCTATGTATTCTTAGTCTAATATCACAGTTTTGATTACTGCAGCTTTGTAGTAACTTTTGAATCAGGAAGTGTAAGTCCTCCAACTTTCTCCTCTTCCAAGAGTGTTTGGCTATTTGAAGTTCCTTGCAATTCCAAGTGTGATAGTTACATAATCTGATGTCAATTTGGGATTTGAAAGGATTGAGTGAAGGGGTGGAGTCTAGTCTGCCAATTGGGTCATAGCCAATGAGGCCTCTGTGTGGGCATGGCCTTATCCTGAGGATTCTGCGAACTCCTATATTTTCTTCCTTGGAGGTGGGAGACACTCTCTCTCAACTCACTCCCTTGGAGACTCTCTACTGACAAGGCTGACTCTCTGCGAGACATCCTTGAGGAGCATCCCTGATGCAGCCCTGGGATCTGGAGAAGCCACATGGAGACCCCTGCCAGCACTGAGATGCTTACAATGCCACTGGATCCACAGACTTCTCACCCACTGGCCTGTGATCTTCCTGCATTCGGCATCATTGCGTGTGCTTCATGAGTCAGAAGAGAACTTTATAGATTGGTATTGGACATATAGGCTAATATCAGACTTATGGACTTGATCTGGACTGAGCTGGGATGTTTTCTTAGTATTAATTGCTCTTGTATATAAACCTCTTTCTTATACATATATGTGTGTCTCTGAATTTGTTTCTCTAGTCTACCCGGATTAACGCACCAAGTGAACTTTTAAGATCAGCTTTTCCATTTTTGCCAAAAAGGACACTGAAATTTTGATAAGCATTGTGTTGAATATAGAACACTTTAGGTAGTATTTCCATCTTAATTTTTAAGTGTTCCAGTTCATGGACATGGGATGTTTTCCATTTATTTAGAACTTTAATTTTTTTCAGCAGTGTTTTATAGCTTTCAGCATATAAATCTTGCACCTCGGTTAAATTTATGTTTAAGTTTTTTGCCTTGTTTATGCTATTCTAAATGGTATTTTAAATTTTGTTTTTGCATTTCATTGCTAGTATATAAAAATGCAACATTTTAAAACATGCAACATTTTTAGTATGTTGATTATGCAGTAAAGTGTGCAACTTTACTGAATTCTCTATTGTAATTTTTTTGTGGATGGGGATTATTTAGGTCTTTATATATGTGGATGCAATCATACTATCTGCAAATAGAGATAGTTTTACTTCCTTGCCAATTTAAATACTTTTTATTATTGCTTTTTCTTATTTAATTGCTCTGTGTTTTAGTTTTCTAGTGCTGCTGTAGCAGAAATATCACAAATGGGCAGTTGTAACAAAGAGAAATTCATTTTCTCGCAGTGCCGGAGGGTAGACGACGTCTGCATTCAGAGTGCGTGCGGGCTCCAGGGAAGGCTTTCTGTCGGCTCTGGAGGAGGCTTCTTGTCTCTTCACTGCTTTGGAGATCTCCATGTCCTGTGGTATCTCTCCCAAGGCTGCTGCTTTCCATTGCTTGTCTAGTCTCTTTTACCGCTCATATATTTAAGGCATAAACCATACTAATCCTTTCTCACCGACAAAACAAGGACAGTTCATTTCTGAATGGAATTATGGCCATAGGCATAGAATTCATAATGCTCTGCTAGAACTTGTAGTACAACATTGAAACATAATAGAGAAGCTTGCTCTGATCTTAGGGGAGAACTTTCTGCGAAAGTGTTAACTGTGACAGATCTATAATTGCTTATATTCTTTCTTTTTTCTTCATGTATCTATATAAGATAGGCAGGATAAAATCCCAAGGAGAAAACAAGACCAAAGGTTCCAGGGTTACATGGGAGAGGGGGAGGTGGGGGAAAGGTAGAGGAGAGCCAACAAACCCAGGGACAAGGGAATAACAAGTGATCTAAAATCAATGGCAAGGAGGGCTTAGGATGCCTGGTGGGGCTTGATCAAGTGCAATGTAGCCAAGAGGAATTACTGAAAGCCGAATGAAGGTCAAACATGATAGTGGGACAAGAGGAAATAGAGGAAAGAACTAGGAGGCAAAGGACATTTATAGAGGTAAAAATACAGGCACATACATATGTAAATATATTTTTATATAA
>NW_022103915.1:97889838-97891977 GCF_000313985.2 Echinops telfairi
ATGATGGCAACAAATGTGCTTGACACAATGGATGCTTAGATTGTTCTAAGAGCTGTAAGAGCCCCCAATACAATGATTTCTTTAAACACATGTTAACTGTGGCTTTTTCACAAGTGCCCTTTAACATGTCGGGGAGTTCTTCCCATGTTTCTCATCCTGTGTTTTTGCCTGGACAAGCCTCTGACAGCCTCTTGCTCAGGCAGAGGCCTCCCCCTTTCTGCCCCTTCTCTTGGAGGTCTCACGGATTTCCTGTTCCCCTGGAGTACCCTTGGAGAGAACCAGGAGCTTTGTTTCCAGGCACTTTGAGAGTGAGGGCAACAGGTCCCCTAACACCCAGTCCTTAGGCTGTGACCTACCTTTACCGAACAGCAGTAACGTGACTGGGGAGAAGGAGCAATTCTGTTTATATTCTTTGAGTGGTTCTTACGAGGAGTTGTGTAGCATCTATTATACACTAAGCATGATTTAACGTTGGGATAAAAAGATGAATGACTGGGTCCTGCCTTGATAAGCACACATGACGAAATGCACAAAGTACCAAGGGACACAGTAAAGAGTTGGCATAATTCCTGGAAGGGCCAGCATAGATTTTCCAGAGGAAGAGGCAGTTGACAATGATTCAAGAGTTTGCCCAGTGGGGTCAAAGAGGAGGATTCCAGGTGGAGGAGCAATGTGAGAGGAGGCAGGTGTATCCCAGAGCCAGAGAAGGCAGGGAAGAGAGCCAAAGGACAGAGGCTTTGGAGCCATGTGACCCTCCTCTCCGTGTGGGGGCGTCCCTGATGAAATGTTTCCATGGCTCGGCATAGCACTGCACTGTAAGGCACAGCTAAGAAAGCCCGGCTGACACAGGATTCTCACGGGTCAGAGTGAAAACTCTGTAGCCCCCCAGCCACTTCTTCCTGAGATCCCACCTACAATGGAGAAGCTTCCAGTGCCCCCTAAAACTTGTTAACTCCACAGTCCCAGCTACTCGTGTTCTAGTGTACCCTACATTCTGGGCATATCAGTGGTGACCCAGATCCATGTTGTCCCTGTCTGCAGAATGTGCAGCTAAGCGGTTAACACAGAGTGAGAAGTCAATGCTGTCTGTGGTGGAAAGAGGCGGGCAGAGGCTTGCTCCACACCCTGCCTGGTGTCTTTCAGGGTTCTGAATGGGAACGTTAACCTCTGCCCATTTTCCATCTCAGCACCTCGGCTCTGTATTCTTTTCTTTTCTAGCCCTATCTATAACTTTTTTTTTTTTTAATTAGCTCCAATGCTTCTAGGGATCTAGGGACACACACATAGCTGGAGATGGTCCCTAGATCTCTTGAAATTGTATGCAAAGTTTGGGGGTTATGTTCTTTTTCTGAGGACAGTCTATATAGTTCATCCTTTTCTTCAAAGCTGCATTATCCAATAAAAGCTAAAAAGAACACCCAAACTGCCCTGGAGTCAATTCTGACTCCCAGTGACCTTACAGCACAGGGTAGAACTGTCCCTGGGGGTGTCCTAGACCGTAACTCTTGGCAGGAGTGGAAAGCCTTGTCTTTCTCCTGAGGGGCAGCTGAGGGCTTCAAACTAGCAGCCCAGCTGGTAGCCCACTAAGCCCACCTCGCCTCCTGTCCAGCAGCAGCCACAAACACATTAGAATTAAGTAAAATGTGAACTGCAGGTCTTCCGTTGCACTGGCTACATTTCAAATGTCTGGTATCTCCTTGGTCTCATGGCTGCTCTCCCAGAGAGTACAAACAGTGAGTCCCACCACTGACAACAAGTTCCACTAGACAGCATTGTTCCAAAGCGTCTCAAAACAATTCCCTGATGACAGGGATGCCACTGGTGTACGGCGGAGCCCCGTGGTGCCGTGTTACAATCCGGCTGCTAGCCGCAAGATCAGTGATTCAAAACCTCCAGCCCCTCCAAGGGAGGCTTTCTATTTCTGCTCAGAAACCCACAGGGGCAGTTCCAGCCTCTCCTCTAGGGCTGCCCTGAGGAATCACATTGATGAAATGACAGTGAGGTGTTTTTGTTTGTTTTTTTCAAGTCTAGAGTCACTTTAAAAATCCAGGTTGTGGTAATCAAGCGGCCATCAAGCTCAGAAGCAACAAAGCCCACATGGAAGAAGCATACCAGCCTATGCAACCACGAGGTGTCGAA
>NW_022103915.1:97893677-97897079 GCF_000313985.2 Echinops telfairi
CTGCTACTTACCCAATAATGCAGTAACAGTAATAATTTGTAGGTGGATACAAAGTGTGAGTAAGTGTGCTATGGCACCAGGGAGTACACCTGAGCATCAACTCCCATGGGTTTGTCAGAGACGTTTTAACATGCACCTTTGTCCATGTTTGTACTTCAAACACCAGGGTAACTTAAAAAATATTGCTACTGGCGTTTCAGTTCATCCATTCATGGGTTTATTCCAAACAAACTGAACATGTTTCTGCGATCAGCAGATGGCTGCAAATCCTCTCAGTAATAACTTGTCTTAGTCTGGTTAGGTGCCTTCGGGGGTGAAAAAAAGCCTCGTAAAACAATGGCTTCTGGGGGGGATTTACTGGGCCAGTTAAATTCAAGGCCGAGAGTTCAGCTCAGCAGAACGCAGTAACTGTTTTTTGGGGACTGCAAAGGGACAATCTTGATTGATTTTCTTGAGGGACACAGGATGATCATAGGGTCTTATCCTGGATAACTTTCTGAAAATGAAAACTGGTCCGATCACTCAGGCTAGCTAACACTACATTAAAATGTCCTGATTTTTTTATGGGTGAGCAGAGTGAAGAGAGGCATATGGCATGCGTACTGTATCTCAAAAACTGGAGCTGGGACCATTTTTGGAATCGATAGGTCAAATATACCCAGAAACAAGTCTACTATTTGAGACACCAACACGTGTGTTGGCCGGTGTAATTCCATAGCACCATACTTTTGACTTACCCTGGTTTATCTGGGTATATACAAGGGTCAACGTCATGGCAACTTCTTGGCGATAACCGAACATGCGGAGGAACTGAGTCACTGGGCTTGAGGGCTTGGGATCATTGTCTCAAGTGGCGGAGGGGCGGTAGGTACCTCTAGGTGAACTGGCACAGCACTGTCCGTGAAGACAATGATGAGCAGAGACTTAATGTTTGTGAGCACTTAAGATACAACTATTGAAAAAAAAAAAAGAAAAAGATACAACTATTGGGGGGACGGACAACCGAGGAGTGGGTGGAGGGAGACGTCAGACAGGGCAAGATATGACAAAATACCAATTTATAAATTATCAAGGGCACATGGGGGAGGGGAGAGAGGGAAGGGAGGGGAAAAATGAGGACCTGGTGCCGGGGGCTTGAGTGGAGAGGAAACGTTTTGAGAATGATGAGGGCAATGAATGTACAAATGCACTTTACACAATTGATGTATGTGTGGATTGTGATGAGCGTTGTATGAGCCCCTAATAAAATGATTTAAAAAAAGATACAACTATTGATCACTTCCTGTCTGGAGTAAAGAAAATCAAAGACTTTAGGGAATGATTAGTCCAAATGACCAATAGACCCCAGGAGCCATAGCCTCCACTAGCCTGAGACCAGAACTAGATTGGGCCTGGCTGCCACTACCCACTGCTTTCAGATAAAGCATCATTGAAGGTTCTGGACAGAGTGAGGGAAAATGTAGAACAAAACTGAAAACCAAAAAAAAACCAAAAACTGAAAACCACAGGAAAAGGGCAGTCTGACTGGGTTGAAAGGGATTGACAGGCTCCCTGAGATTCTGGTCCATAAAACCCCCTTCAAGCACGGATCTCCACCCACACCCAAAGACGATCTTTCAGCCAAACAATCGACAGGCCTAGAGAGTGAAAGAGAGCAGCCACCAGGGAGCAAGCAGTGCACCATAGGGAGCTCAATGCCAGGATTTGGCCTAAAGCAAAGTTCAGAAGGTACAAAGGGGCAGGACAGATGGAAGGACTCCAGCACGGAAGCCCAGAAGGAAATGGGAATCGCTGCCTTGAGGGGATTGTGACTAATGTAAGGAAACCAAATATACATATACATTTACATATACATATACACATACACATACACACACACACACACACATACACATACATATATATGTTGTTGGATGGGAAATGAATTTACTCTGTAAACTTTGCCCCAACACAATAAAATGTTTATATACTTATGTATGCATATATATGACATGTTACACCTACAGACATCCCTGCCAAACCAAACATCCTCCCATCAAGTCAATTCCGACTCATAGTGACCCTACAGCACAGGGTAGAACGGCCCCTGGGGGTCTCTGAGACGGTAACTCTTCACAGGAGTAGAAAGCCTCCTCTTTCCCCGTCACACAATAATAGGTAATAGCAAATAGCTCTCCAGAGAGATGCTACCAATTTACATTTACCATGGAAGTGAGAGACGGAGGCAGCTGAATGCAGTGACTGAGACAGCTGGTCAGCCAGCGAACTGCAATTTCAAGTTTGGCCTTGGTTCCAGCTGTGGCTTGGAACCTTGGGTTTCCTGGAATGTCCGCATCTGACCTAGGTTTGCTTGCATCCCAAAGGCAGTAGAGAAAATGGGCTTCATGGGGTTAGGGACACTGATTCTCAGGCCTGGGTGTTTTCTGGGACACAGGATTAAAGAAGAATGGAGATCAAAGCAAAACAGGCCGAAGAAGGTTTCCAGGTTTGGGATGGAGGAGTGACTGCAGTGGCTCCACAACCAACACCTGGACATTCCTTCCCCTTAGATCTCTGCCTTGGCCGTGGCAAACATGACTATCTATGACGATGACCGCCGTTTTCTTCCCTTCCATATTCTGTATAGTCTCTTCTTGTGTTAGTCTGGGTACTTTAAAGAAACAAACCCACAGAAACTCATGTATAAGAGAAAGTTTTATATAAAGGCTAAGTGTGCGTCAAGAAAACATCCCAACCCAGTGCTGCCCAAGCCCACACGTCCAACATTAACCCATTAACCCATATGTCCACCACCAGTCCGCAAAGTCCTCCTCCATCTCACAAAACAGACAAAATGATGCCGACTGCAGGAGGAAAGCTGAGTCAGTGAATGTGGAAACATCTCAGCGCTGGCAGGGGGCTCCACACGGCTGCTCTAGCACCCAGTGCTGCATCGGGGTAGGTCCACGTGGCTTCTGAGGGATGTCTTGCAGGAAGTGAGCTTTGCCAGTTGAAGAAGGGCACTGGCTAAGGCAGTTCCACCCTGGTCCGACCTTCAGAAAGGAAGAGACCTGAGAACTAGAAAGGTGAGGCTCACCCAGCCATTTATCCCTCCACCTTTCAATTAACTCCACGTGTGTTTATCAACCAGCTTGGCCCAATAAACTAACTGACGTCCTTTCATTCAAAACTGCCCCATGTTTTCAAAACTGTATGACCTTCATTGTCTGTAAACCACATCAAAGCAGTTAAGAATGGCTTAGTAAGATTCGACATTCATATAATCAACAATTCCACTCCTGGCTATCTACCCGAAGAAACACTGTCATGTGTGTGCCAGGAGATAAGGAGTCCGGGGTGGGGAACCGATTACATGGAACTGTGTGTGACATCATCCCTGGGGGACAGACAACCAAAAAGTGG